>NC_134405.1:35902478-36271644 GCF_038048845.1 Mixophyes fleayi
TGAGAGCACCCTTTATTTCTTTGTTCTGTTAGCATATATAAAGGTGATTATAGGTGAGCAGCTCCTTCAAACTATAGAAATATCTTAAATATTACTCTATGCATCAGTTTAGCATTTTTTTCTTTTTTATATAGAAATGATGAACTCGGACTGAGAAATAGTCACAGATGTATTACCAGACACACCAATGGTGTATATTTAATTTTTTTTAAAAATTATTCTTTAATTTAATTGTATTAATATTTTCTAATATAACCTAAACCCAAACACCAAACCTTCCCACATCTCTGAAATAGGATATTCTAATCTACCTTTAAAATCAAATGGAAGCATGTGCTACCAACCCTGATATAAACACTGTCAGCAAATCTGTTGCAATACCACATGCAGAGAATATGGCAGCATTCTAGTGCATCAGCTGACAACAGGTGTGAAATGATTGATAGCAAATGTTTCCCATCAGGTCGGTGCAGGAGGTGAGTAACATATAATAGGAAGTTTCTGATGTCAGAATTACTATTGGTATTTGCTGCCGGTGGATAGAGTTCTCTTTACTGTACATTTATTTCATAATTGGGTCCCAGCAATGTGGTAACATCCATAAAAATGTAAAGAATGGTTAATGACTGGGTCATATTTATTAGTGTGTGTAAATGTACTTTTTGTCCCTTATACAACTAAACACTACTACTGTTGAAGTACATTCAGTGAAGTAATAACTAATTTTTTTTAAACATGATCATACTTTTTTATTACAGGTCAATTAATGAATAGTATTATCAGTAAGAACAGAAGGTATCTTAAAGAAGAACATTGTACTCTGAACATTTAAGTCTTCCAAAAAGGAGACTCACAAGTAATAAAGATTATAGAAATTAATTCTTCTTGAACTCTAGAGGATTCACACAAGCAAATTTCATTATTTGAATAGGGCAAACCTTATCAACTAAGTTGTTACTCACCAAACGCATAATGAATCTCACAGGAGAGAAACCCTATCTATGCTCAGAATGTTACAAGTGTTTTACCTGCAAATCAAAACTTAATACACATCAGAGGATTCACACAGGAGAGAAACCATTTAAATGCGCTGAATGTAGCATGTGTTTCACCCAAAAGTCAGGTCTTCTTGGTCATCAGAGGATTCACACAGGAGATAAACCATTTAATTGTATTGTATGTACAAAATGTTATGCCAATAAGTCAGAACTTGTTGTACATCAGAGGATTCACACAGGAGAAAAACCATTTCAATGCTCTGAATGTACAAAATGTTTTGCCAAAAAGTCAGTACTTGTTGAACATCAGAGGGTGCACACAGGAGAGAAACCATTTCAATGCTCTGAATGTACAAAATGTTTTACCAGCAAGACAAAACTTGTTGAACATCGGAGGGTTCACACAGGAGAGAAACCATTTCAATGCTCTGAATGTAGAAAGTGTTTTACCCGCAAGGCAGAACTTGTTGTGCATCAGAGGATTCACACAGGAGATAAACCATTTAATTGCTCTGAATGTAGAAAGTGTTTTACCTGCAAGGCAGAGCTTGTTGTGCATCAGAGGATTCACACAGGAGATAAACCATTTAATTGCTCTGAATGTAGAAAGTGTTTTACCCGCAAGGCAGAGTTTGTTGTGCATCAGAGGATTCACACAGGAGATAAACCATTTCATTGCTCTGAATGTAATAAATATTTTAGCCAATTGTCTGTTCTTGTTAGCCATCAGAAGGTTCACACAGGAGAGAAACCATTTAAATGTTCTGAATGTACAAAATGTTTTATCCAAAAGACAGGACTTGTTGAACATCAGAGGGTTCACACAGGTGAGAAACCATTTCAATGCTCTGAATGTAACAAATATTTTACCAATAAGTCTGGTCTTGTATATCATAAGAAGATTCACACAGGAGAAAAACCATTTCAATGCTCTGAATGTACAAAATGTTTTACCAACAAGACAGGACTTGTTGTACATCAGAGGATACACACAGGAGTGAAACCATTTAAATGTTCTGAATGTACAAAATGTTTTACCCATAAGACAGGACTTGTTGAACATCAGAAGGTTCACACAGGAGAGAAACCATTTCAGTGCTCTGAATGTAACAAATATTTTACCCAATTGTCTGATCTTTTTAGACATCAGAAGGTTCACACAGGAGAGAAACCATTTAAATGTTCTGAATGTACAAAATGCTTTACCCATAAGACAGGACTTGTTGAACATCAGAGGGTTCACACGGGAGAGAAACCATTTCAATGCTCTGAATGTAACAAATATTTTACCAAAAAGTCAGTACTTGTTGCACATCTGAGGGTGCACACAGGAGATAGACCATATAAATGTTCTGAATGTCCAAAATGTTTTATCCAAAAGATAGGACTTGTTGTACATCAAAGGGTTCACACGGGAGAGAAACCATTTCAGTGCTCTGAATGTAACAAGTATTTTACCAATAAGTCTGGTCTTGTACATCATAAGAGGATTCACACAGGAGAAAAACCATTTAAATGTTCTGAATGTACAAAATGTTTTATCCAAAAGACAGGACTTGTTGAACATCAAAGGGTTCACACGGGAGAGAAACCATTTCAATGCTCTGAATGTAACAAATATTTTACCAAAAAGTCAGCACTTGTTGTACATCAGAGAGTGCACACAGGAGATAAACCATTTAAATGTTCTGAATGTACAAAATGTTTTGCCAAAAAGTCAGCACTTGTTGTACATCAGAGAGTGCACACAGCAGAGAAACCAGTTAAATTTTCTGAATGTACAAAATGTTTTACTCATAAGTTTGGATTTGTTGAACATCACAGGATTGACACAGGAGAGAACCATTTAAATGGTTTGAATGTAGAAAGTGTTTTACCCCCAACTAAAGTCTTTTAAAACATCAAAAGATTCAGAGAAGAGACACCATTTAATGGTTTTAATGTCGGAAGTGTTTTGCAGTCAAGTCAACACACCAAAAGATTCAAACAGAGGAGAGCCATTTAAATTCTCTGAATGTAGCCAGTGTTTTACCCTCAAGCCATATAATTTTAACACATCAGAAGATTTATAGAGGAGCTAAACCATTTAAATGCTCTGACTGTTGCAAAGGTATTATCCTCAAGTTAGGTCTTGTAAAACATCAGATGTTTTACACAGGTGAAAACCATTGAAGTTCTCTGAATATAGCAAATGTTATAGCCTCAAGTAAGATGATCAGCAACATCCGAGTATTCACATAAAATAAATATTAATTAAATGTTTTGGATGTAACAATTGTTTTAAATTGATGTCACACCTTGTTAGTCAGATGATTCACACATGTGAGTGTGTTTTTATGATCTGAAAATAACAAGCATTGTTTTCTAACAAATAAAATGTATAAAAGAAAGAGCTTTCTATCCAGTAGTGAGTTCCAACTTATCTCAATAGTGGCATTCCTTCTTTTGCAATCAAAACTGTGAGTACTGACTATTTCTTCAGCTACACTGTACACTGCCCTGTTTCACACTTCAAGTGCTCCTATTCGTTATACCTCCTTATTCTTTCCCTCATACCTTTCTATTGCTGTCTTATCTCCTATGAGTATTATGTACTGTTTAGTTATTTCTTGCAAGTAAAACACTGCTTACTGTATCCCATAGCAGTCAATCAGGTTGTCACATTTGTTGATATCTGGTTTGTATGGGTTACAGCACATCTCTGTGTTTCATGGCATATTATTAAATAGATTTCAAGGAGGGTACATTGTTTACCAGGCTACTAATAAAGGTATTGCACATTCTTTTAAACTAGCAGTACATTACAAGATATAAAACAATGACATAGTATATATTGATTTAAATCGGATAGGACTGTCCTGCATATAGACTAAATGACTTTCTACAAATATAATCTGTAATGTGTAAAAACACTTGGATGTTAAATAAAAACTGATATGGATAAATATGTGGAATCTGTGATTGCGGAGCTATATCTTTTTTTATTATTAATAAATATTGTATGTTCTCTTTCATTTTGGAGATGGAACCAGGGGTGATATTTAGCTGCACATGCAGAGCTGACATACTGGCAAACAATAATAAAAACTTCCAAAAGACCACATGTGACTGGATCACTATTAAATAAGTTTTGGTAAAAATTTATTTAAAGCAAATAGCGCATGGCACTTATTTATGTAATTGCACGTGCACTTATTTTTTATATTATGAGATAGGAAATCGTTATTTCTGAGACCAGGGTAGAAAATTTGGTTTTCCTGTTGTAACCTTTCAAAAGCAAACACCTTATTTCTGATGTACAGGGTGATTCAAAAGTCGCAGTACACCCTTTTATTTCAAAAACTCTACAGGAATTGGGCCGATTGGCCGATTTCAAGATGGCGCCCATGTTTGGTACATACCGTAAAAGATAGACCACGTCACCTATACCTTACTGGAGTATTCAGGTTTCCCAATTTCCTGTAGAGTTTTTGAAATAAAAGGGTGTACTGCGACTTTTGAATCACCCTGTATATCTGATACAATAAGTCTTTGTTGCATATCT
The DNA here is from genome assembly GCF_038048845.1 of Mixophyes fleayi. Lineage (NCBI taxonomy): Eukaryota > Metazoa > Chordata > Amphibia > Anura > Limnodynastidae > Mixophyes > Mixophyes fleayi. The sequence goes on from NC_134405.1 coordinate 35,907,021, forward strand.
TGGTGCAGGGAAATGCTTTGTTGTACTTATCTGTCACACGCCGGTCCCACAAACAGGTACCAGTGCAGTTACCTGCCTCTTGTAAGCTGTGATCAAACCTACTACTTCATTATTGTGGCATCACTTGTAGTTTCTCTGCACAGGTGCTACCTGTTACTTTTGCTTCGGACCTCCTACCTGTTCCCGTTGGTTATAGCATTTTGGACGCTATTTAAACCTCCCATGGTTCCCTGTTCTTTGCCTGTTCTTCGAGTTACCCACTCTCAGTAGGATTTTGCTTCCTGTGGTCTTCTCACTTGTGTTTGCTGAACGTCTGGAATCAGCTTCTCATCGTTGTTACCGCTTGTTACACCTGGACTCATCGCTGCTGCTCTTCTACTCCATTTTCCTCTAGCCAGCTCAATATCTCCATTGCCTCGTTATTTGGGACTGCTGCTGTACTACTCAAGCACGGATCAGCTAAGTTTTACTCCTTCATTACCTCCGCACACTGAACTGTTTAATGAACTGCTTGCTTCACTTGTATTAATCTTCTCTGCTCGGAATTACCATTTGTGGATCAGCGTTCAACGCCTCTGCTTTTTTACATTTGAACTGCCGCTGTGCCAGTGACTCGCCTGCTATTCTGAATCACCAATCACGGATCAGCTAAAGTTCTGTTTCTCGTTATCTACATTACTGAACTGCCGCTGCACCAATACTCGTCTGCTGCTTTGAATCATCATTACGGATCAGCTAAGTTCTATACTATTATTATCATTGTTTGAACTGTTGCTGTGTCCGTGATTCTACTGCTTGCTCTGAGTATATCTACGGATCAGCCAAGTTCTAATTTCTTTTACCTCCGTTTGAACTGCCGCTGTATCAGTGATTCATCTGTGATGCTTTGAGTTACTAACTTCGGCCCAGCTTTGTTCTATCTCCGTTATTATCACTGTTGAACTGTTGCTCTACTATATTCCCTGCAGTCTCTGAGTTACTAATTGGGGAGTAGCGTGTTGTGATCCATTATATCCATCTGACCAGTTCCTGTGTTCCCGTGCTTGCGGTTGCCCTGAGTTACCTCTTCCATTCAGCTACATCGTGTCTATTGTAATATCCTGTGGCATCATCCATATCGCTGTTATTGTATCTCACTCCTACACTACCTGTGCTACCATTTGAGCCAAGCTCTATTAGCTCCTGTATCCAGATTCTCTCTGACCATCTGTATCAACCTATTGTGTTTTAAGCTCCACTACTACCCAGCCAGTACTCAGTTGGGAGACCGCGACCTGCGGGACACGAGCGGCAAAGTCCATATCCCCTTGCGGGGGTCACTGGCAGAAACCTCCTACCCGTTAGACTCCATACTCCTGAGTGAATTCCATCTCAGCAGGGACAAGGGATCCATAAATATTCCTCGGAGTAGTGACACTGTCTTTGGAAATGCATTCATGTCTAAGGTATATGTTTGATTTCTGATAAGCATTTGTAAGTCTGTTGTGTAGTGTAAAGGATGTGTCCTCATTAAGGCTAATTAAGTCTATTCAATGTGAGTGACCAACACTTGAATGCACAACAGGGGGCCTGTTGCCTGAGTGCAGGTCCTGTTTGACAGACAGGAACTCTAAACAAGGGAGACAACATCTGAAGGGGGGATGTGGAAGTTAAATGGTGTTAGATGCAAAACTAGATTACATCCTGAGATCTGATGGAAATCAAGTTGATATGGAAGTTCAATTACTAGATGCAAAATTAGATTACATCCTAAGATCTGAGGGAATATTCTAGACTTGTTGGAGCCAGCTAAGTCCAAGGGGCTGGCTTACCTCTGCTAGGAGTTATGTCAGAACTGTATAAAAGGTGAGCATGTAATGTATCATTCTGATGTTCCATCTGACCTGACCACTGATACCTTTAATCAGTGGAACTGTTTTTGTCAGGACACTTGAGCAATAAACATCACTCTGCTTCAATGACCTGCTTGACAACTTCTTCCATATTGTTGTAATCCTGTGACCTGCAGATTAGACCCTAAAATCTAATCCGTTCTCTGGCTGTCTGAGGTTTGGACCCAAGCTGTTCCAGTACCACTGCTCTGCCTGCTAACCATGCAGCTCTGGTCAGTGTGATAGGCCAGGGAGGGTCCATACACAGCAATGCGGATCCATAGTAAGAGTTCCGGAGTTACCAGCCCAAGTGTACCAGCACAGAAGTACACTAGCAGTGAAGTTAACCAGAAGGAACGTGGTTCTGAGCGCCATAAAGGAGTTCAGTGGTGGCAGCATAGTAAGCCCCTCTTACTGCGGAAAGAGGGCGCATTTGGGATAATGAAAGGGAACGGTGGCAAAGTAAGCCCAGCCGGTTCCCAACAACAACAGACAGGATGGCATAGGCGGTCCATCCTGTCACAGATTTCTGGTGGCAAGCGGCTTTTCGTGAACCAATCAGGAGAGCCGAGTTATTCAGGAGAGAAATAACTGCAGCCAGGAGAACGCACAGGATGTCTGATTACACCAACGTGTCCAGGGCGGATCTCGAGACTGTGCAGTGCCAAGGGTATTGACATCAGCCATTCGCCAAACAGGGCTTCGATGTGAGAGGCACTGAGGGAATGGCACCGACAGTATGGTACCCCAATCAGCAGAGATTTCCGTTCAACAGACAGCAACGACCTCTAACCAGCAGACTTCACCCAAACAATCAGCCCCTCTATCCTATGATGAGCGCAGGGCTGCCGGGCTAAAGATCCAGCTGCGGCCTTAGGGGACAACGCATCTGCAGTTGAGCGGGCACAGGTCATCGAGGCATGGCGCCAAGAGGGAAGCTCACCAGCCTCGCAGCCATGGGGGGAGGCGCCCCTAGAGGATCAGGACTGTCATCTCTACCTTGCCCTAAATTTGAGGACTGTGTTGGGAATATTGATGAGCACCTGCAGGTATTTGAAAGGACCTGCAGGCTACACGCTGTACCCAGAGAGGAATGGGTTAAGCATCTGGTGCCCACACTGCAAGGATGTGCAGTGGAGGCCTAATGTGGGGTGCCCACAGAGGACTGTGCGGACTATGATATAGTAAAAAGGGCACTTCTTAAATGATACACTATTACCCCAGAGACCTATCGTCTGAAGTTCCGGGACTTTACAAAGGACTACCACGCCACTCATGAGGAGTTTACCAACCTGCTGCGGGAGTTTGCGGGAACAAAAGCAGAAGAGAAAGATGGTGCTTCTTTTTCCACCTTCTTCCTTGATTCTCCTATTGATCTTTATTGCGAACTGCATGAGAGTCTCCAGGAATGTTGGAGAAGGATACTGTACCAGCGTGAACTTGATCTGTTCAGACAGCCCTAAGCGAAACTGACCACGTAACGCCGGATCGTTCCATTCGCTGTCAGACGACCATCGTCTGAATTTCGGCACTGTATTCCTCAGCAGAGCGTCGGCCTTGCTTCAAGGCCCTCAGCGGAGGCCACTCGATCCGGGTCATCGTAGAGCAGACCCAAAGCGTTGAAGAAAGCATCTACAGACTGCATGATAGGACTAGTTTGAGCCAGACTAAAGGCTCAAGACTGAGTGTCACCATGGAGAAGGGATATGATGATCCCGACCCTCTGTTCTGAGCCGGAAGACCGAGGTCTCAAATGGAAATAGAGCTTACAGCTCTCCTTGATATTCCGGAACAAGGCCCTATTCCCAAAAAACTAGTCCGGCAAATTTAACTTGGGTTCTCCCGCAGGATCCAAGGTGGCTTATGAAGTCCTAGAAGCTTCCTCTTGAGCAGACAGACGATGGGATAATCCCTGAACCATCTGCGACAGGGTCTGAATTTGACCAGACATGAACCTGGGCTGGAGACGGGTTGGTTCCGGTGTCATCCATCCTGAGGATTTCCTCCTGGAAATTTATTTTGGCCGGTTATAATTGGAGATGAGCGGGCTCGTATTCCGCTAATCCGAGCCCACCCGAACAGTGCGGATCCGAACGGAATCCGAGCACTGTTCGGATATTTCCGGCGGGCAAAAAATTGAAAACGAGGCTCTGTCGTCCAAGTCTCGCGTCGAATCTCGCGAGGGGTGGGAGGGAGGGCCCAGAACAATTCCATCTTGTACCTCTTTTTTTGGCATGTGCTCAAGCTACCTCTGTGCAACCTTTTGGCCTAAAAACAATATTGTGAGGTGTTCAGAATAGACTGGAAATTAGTGTAAATGATTTGTTATTGAATGTTATTGAGGTTAATATTAGCGTAGGAGTGGAAAAAAACCACAGAACTGGTTTTTAGCACGTTTTATGTTTTTTTTCAAAATAAATCCGAATCCAAAACCTTAAATCCGAACCAAAACCTTTCGTCAGGTGCTTTGCGAAACAAATCCAAACCCAAAACCTCAAGCGAATCCAAAACAAAAAACACGAGACACCAAAAGTGGCCGGTGCACATCCCTAGTTATAATGTTATGCTGAGTGTTAGATCACCAACCTACATAACCAAATGGCGGAGGTTTTCACCTATAGCAGCTGCCTTTCCCTTAGAGCTTTATACGCTCACCGGTACTCAGATACCCCCAGAACTTAACTCCAGATGTAGTGTAAGTTAGTAATTCAAGACCGTAGCAACAGACCAGAAGGCTGAATAGATGGCAAAGGTCAGGATCACAGGCAACACAGCGGGGGCCAAGGTACAGGCTAAAGGGTCAGGGTCCGGGCAAGCAGGCAGAGTCCGAAGTACAGGCAGAAGGTCAGAACAGGGTATCCAATAGAAAAGTAGCAGAGTATCCACAGGCACTGGGATAAACAGGGACAGGAGCAGGTCAGCAAACAGGGTAGTAAGTGCTATAACCGTCAGGGAGGCTAAGCCCTCCCTGCCATAAATACCAATGCTGGCCAATCAGGGCTTTGCCCTGTAACAACACTCAAGAGTGGGCTGAATAATGGTGGCTAAATCAATCAGCCTGCAGGCTTGGAGAGGCGCACCCGGCTGCCCTGTATAGCCGGGGCACAAGAGCTGTTAATTCGGCGTTGTCGGACCAACTACAGGAAGTGATGTCCTGGTCGTCATGGAGACGGCCGGGACGCCAGGCGGAGTCAGAGGTGAGTCGCGTCGGTGCCTGTGGCCGCCACGGCTTCTAACAACAACAAACAGATCTTATAGTTAACATAATACAGTCGGTTTAATAGTGTCTTTCTGCATGTATCAGAGTTCTATGAAATATTTTTACGTAGACAGGTTAAACTGCAGGACATATCGTCTTTGCTTTGAATGCTTCATCATTACATATTGTATTGAGACCTGTCACACAGAGATCCACTATTACCCGACAGTTGTGTGAGTGTATACACACTGCTGGATTGGCAGGGGATTGGAATGAGAATAACAAACCGTACGACGAACCAAATAAAACGATGATTGGCACTTTGGGAGGACTTTAGATCATCATGGAAGTATATACACTAAGACAATATCTGACAGAATGTTTGTATGTCGGCTGATTGGAGGTTTTTTTATGCAATCATCAGGCCAGTGTGCAGCCTAAATATATGGTAGTTCTTTACAGACAGAGCTAAATATACTCTTATTTTAAAGAAAACAACATTGTAATTGCATTTTCAAACAAAGAACAGTAGACATTTAGTGAATAATTTAATGATTACAAAAGATATGAACAGCTTCTGTTGATTAAAGACAGAATATCAAATGGATACATATAAGGCACAGAAGATAATCTGACTTCAGAAAACATTATGCATTGTAGCGCTACGTGGGAGAAACTTAAGTGTCCTTAAACATAAATCTCAAAATAGAGTAAACGCAAGTTCTTGTGCACAAGACCACAGAGAGAAGGGGGTGAGATAAATGTATGGGTCACATCAAGAATGAACCATTGTAAACCTGTGACTTAATGGTGTGGCGGAGAGGGAGAAAAATAGTGTAGTACAAAGTATATACCAGGAAGATAGGGACATGGGGCCTGATTCATTAAGGATCTTAACTTGAGAAACTTCTTATTTCAGTCTCCTGGACAAAACCATGTTACAATGCAAGGGGTGCAGATTAGCATTCTGTTTTGCACAAAAGTTAAATACTGTCTGTTTTTTCATGTAGCACACAAATATCAACTTGTACAAATAAGCTATCAAGTATTTGTGTGTTACATGAAAAAACAGTCAGTATTTAACTTATGTGCAAAACAGAATACTAATTTGCACCCCTTGCATTGTAACATGGTATTGTCCAGGAGACTAAACCAATAAATTATTAACCCCACCAATAAACTAAAAGCTCATACTTTCAACCTACTATGAAATTAATATTTCACACACCATCCACATCACATAAAATACCCCCTTACACTTATATTAAAATCCCCCCCTCCCCCACACTTATATTTAAGTCTCTCCAAGCCTATGTTTACAAAGGACCTATTGTACGTATGCATTAAATCCCCCACTTACATTAAAAGCACACGAGACCCCCCCACACACATTCACACACACGCACACAGACTTACCTTCTTCATCTAGTGCTGTGTCTTCCTGTTGCACACATGGGACATGCAGGCAGTGGGACACACAGCAGGGGAGAGAAAGAGGCAGGAACACAAAGCAGTGGGAGAGAAAGGGGCGGGGACACAGCTGGAGAGAGTCAGAGGTGGGGACAAAAAGCAAGGGAGAGAGGGGTGGGGACACAGCAGGGGAGAGAGGGGCGGGGACACGCAGCAGGGGAGAGAAGGGCTGGGACACAGCAGTGGGAGAAAGGGGTGGGGACACAGCTGGAAAGGGGTGGGGACACACAGCAGGGGAGAGAGGGGCGGGGACACACAGCAAGGAAGAGAGGGGCGGGGACACAGCAGGTGAGAGATCGGTGGGGACACACAGCAGGGGAGAGAGGGGTGGGGACACAGCAGGTGAGAGATGGCTGTGAACAGTGCAGACAGAAACGATCTGCACACAAGCTGCAAAGTGGCTGGTCTCGGGACCAGGATCCAGCCACCTCAAGCATACAGTGCCCTAGGATGGGAGGAGGGTTTTCAGACACTAGGAAACCCTCCCTAGGTTTGCCTATGCACATGGTATAAACTTTTTTTGTTTTGTACTCTTGGTTTCTTGCTGTAATAATAATCACAGGAGTTATGCTTCAATAGCCAAAGTTTGCAACTCAGATTCCAGGTAATAGTGCTGGGAAACATATTACAATTTTCGTTAACACGTGGGTCTATCATATGCAATACTGTCACAGAGGACTTTGGTGAACTACAATTCTTCTTATAATATGCTTAATAAGCTTGGTTAAATTGTTTATGAGTGCATTTTAAATACTCAGGAAATAGGAATAATAATAATTACAGTGATAATTGCAAATCAGAATACAAAAAAAAATATTAATTGTACTCGGGGACGCTTGGACATTAGCCTTATCGGTAATTTTCCCAGGAGGCTGGTGTCCTAATTAGGCCGACTGTAGACCGCCTGATTTTTTTTTTTTTTTAAAGTCAGTGGGCAACCCAACACAGTGCCAAATTAAGGGGGAGCACTGGAGGCACGTCTTCCAACCCCTCTTTCAGGTTCCCCGTGGGCCAAAGATGCCAGCCACAGGACACGTAGTGTGGTTGGTGGCTGGCCCCTTTCCCAAGACCAGACTCCTTTATTTTTAGTGGCCGCGGTTACCTCCTTCTCCCTATGTGTGGCCACAGAGGTCACATAGCTGTCTGCCTCTGGGCGGAGAGCCTTCAGGACAGATCAATAATATTTTGGTGCGACAACATGTGGGTGGTCCAGGCTATTAACAATCAATATGCCTCATCCTCCCCCGGCTATCTGGTTGTTGCTTCAGTTCGTGCTGCGATGTTTGCATTTTAATATTGTTTTCCGTGCTGTTTGTTTTGGGGGTTGAGAATTCTATAGCTGACTCCCTGTCCAGGTTTCAGTGGGATAGGTGTAGAGGGCTGGCGCCCCATGCCACAGTTACCAGTGTGCCATGTCCCCCTTATGTTTGGCAGATGGTCTGTCTGGCTTAGCATATCAGAAAAATCCCTGGCTCTAACCACGCACAGGATGTATGGTGCAGTTTGGAGAGACTGGTTGGCTTTCAAGGACAGCGAGGTAAAGGGCTGCAGCACTGTAGGTCTGCCATTATCTGGGACTGTTTCCAGTGGGGTATGTTTAAGGGTGCCATGTCCACAGCCTTAGTGGGAATCTCCATTTACTCCAACTTACAGGGTCAGTGTGATGTTACTAAGGGTTTCTGGTTCGGAAAACGTTAAAGGGAGGGGCTAGGGAACAGCTGGTAGCGGAGGATAGTCAGAGGCCCATTGATGAGTCCATGCTAGCTGATATGAGGGCATGTTTGGAGGGTGTCACCACTGGCTACTTTAAACTGGCACTGAGCCAAAGGAGGGGGTGAAGAGGAGGCACTGGAGGCACAGATAGGCACTGCTTTATTTATTTGTAGTGTTTTAGCAGATCGGTGCTCTGTTATTTTCACGCCACCAATTTTTTTTACGTTTTGGAGGGAAAAAGACCGAAAGTTAATGTAAGGAAGAACTTTTTTTTTTTTTTTTACCAAACGAGCGATAGATGCATGTAGTAATCTTTCAACATGGTGGCTTAGTGGTTAGCACTTCTGCCTCACAGCACTGGGATCATGAGTTCGATTCCCGACCATGGCCTTATCTGTGTGGAGTTTGTATGTTCCCCCCATGTTTGCGTGGGTTTCCTCTGGGTGCTCTGGTTTCCTCCTACACGCCAAAAACATACTAGTAGGTCAATTGGCTACTATTACATTGACCCTAGTCTGAGTGCGTGTGTGTATGTGTGTTAGGGAATTTAGACTGAAATCTCTATTTGAGCAGAGACGGATGTGAGTTCTCTGTACAGCGCTGCGGAATTAGTGGTGCTATAAAAATAGCTGATGATGATACAGTAAAATAATTTAAGAGATACAACAGATAAATAGAATGCTGTTTACCTTTTTATTAGAATATTAAATTAATAGCACAATGAGAATTATAAACGGACAGCAAATCATAACGGCTGTCTCTGATTGATTGGTATTTGGGAAAACGGCTGATTGGAAGTAAAATCTAAAATAGACATTATTAGGTGTCTACGGTTTGTGCTAATGGTATTGGGCAGTAAAACTATTTCTTAGTAATTACATAGAAGTGTCCCCAGGTTAAAGTATGTTGAGGCCTTTGGGGGTGAGTATGCCTAGGTTGTGTGTCTAATTTCCTTTTTCTCTTGAGAACTAGGCCATGTAGTGCCCCCCCCCTCCCAGATTGTATTACTTTATTTCTACCTATGAAGGATGATACAAGGTCATCATGGCTTTGATATTTTTAAGGTTAATCTTAAAATGTTGGTAAATAAAATGCAACTGCTATAAAAATGATCCACCACATTTATCTCCCTGTAATGGCGGGTCTCGTATCTCTTTGACAACTTCTTCAGACCAGGAATGATTAATATGTAAAACATCAATCCCTCTGGTATTGTCTGGCCCAGAGAACACAGTCTTACCTGTCATCCATACTGTTTCAATCACACGTGCAGGTTGAATTAGCACATGGGTATCCTCCATGTGAGCATTAACGCCACGCCAAGGCGTCAACCATTGTTACTGAACATTTACACACCTTTCATGTCTCCTGTCGCTGACTGAGTCACACACTGCTCTCACTGCATTCTCCACTACACCCGTGTCACTCCCCCAGTTCATATACATAAACAATTTTGGGCAAAAAGCTAAGACACGACACTGGAAGTGTTCTAATCTGCTGTGTTTGTGCTTTCTTTGCTAGGTATCTGATGTGCTCTGCAGTTCTCGTCTCCAGATTATTGTTTGGCCCACGTACGAAAGGCCACATGGTCACTGTTGGAGGCATACAACTATAGTTCTGGATGTTATTTTTTCCTTAATGTTGTGTTTTTAGTGGTAGAAGTGAATTCTGTTATATATTGAGTGCTTTTGTTCTTTGCTGTTTTGCAGGCAATGCATAGTTGCCTACATCTGAGTCTGCCCTGAATCTAGTGACTATCCGTTGCTGCGTGAGCCAGCTCTGGGTACAAGTGAACCATATTGATGTTCCAGAGACACATACAGATTGAATTAGCACATGGATAGCCTCCAGGTGAGCCATAACACCACGCCAAGGCTTCAACCATTGTTAGACCCGATCATAATGTATCCAGTTCTAATATATGGATGTTATTCTGTCATTGCTAATGTAGAGGTACGTGAGAAACATGTCATTGTATTTGTATAGGCTCCCATCACTCTTCTGTATAGATGAATCATATTGTAAGCCCTAACCGGCAATATTCATCTCATTAGATTGTGATCTCCTACGAGCAGGGCTCCCTCCCCTCTTCTGTATAGATGAATGAAATTGTAAGCGTTAGTGGGTAAGATTCATCTCATCAGAATGTATGCTCTGGAAGGTGAAGAAAACCTCGGGAGACATTTCATTTTTCTCAAAGAGGGAACAATAATTCCTCACTGACTCCACATAGAGGAATTATTTTTCCCTCTTTGAGAAAAATTAAATGTCTCCGGGGGTTTTCTTCACCTGCCACTGGATCTATAGAGCAGTAATCCCGAAACAAGATCCCAGGAAGCCCCAAACATAACCAGAACAATGGCTAGTATTACAGATATATTTGGAGAATTGGTTAAAATAACTGCACCTAGATATTTGGGGTTCCCTGGGTGCTAGCAGTGTTTGTTAATAAATAAAATTTTAGCAATATTTCATTTGCATCACTGCATATTGTTAAAAAAAATTTTTTAAATAAACTTTGTCTGATTCTTGTTTAAAGTAAGCCACATACACTTAAATACAATTATCAAATTAGGTATAGCTAGGTAACTAGTTGGTTATCAATGGGTTTCCATCAGGGGAGGTAATGATTGTGTAAGGATGCATAGGGCTCTGGCCACACCTCCGGTCCCATCAAAGCCTGATTCTGGGGAGAGTGACTGGGAAAACTAATAGTTTCTTACTGGTCTGAATGGTCACCACCATAAGCCAAGACTAAGGGGTGCCCATAAGAAGCACATGCACAGTGGCCCTGGAGTCAGGTTGGGTATGGGTTATCGGTGTTGAATATTCTGAAACCGAGGACTACTCCAATAAAAATCCAAATCTGTAAAAAAATGATTTAAAGAAAAGCAGACTTACCTGCATCTCAATGTTGGAGATGTCCGATGGGCGAAGGATGCTGACCGCAAGTGACTCCGACTACTGAGGTGTCCGTCAGGAGACTTTAACATCATTGCGACTTCTATCCCTTTTAATTTAAAGCGGCAATGTTGGTTAAATGTTTAAACACTTAAACAATGTCAAAGCGCTTTAAATTAAAAGGGATAGAAGTCGCACTGACGTTAAAGTTAATTGGAGGAGTCCTCGGTGTCGTTATGGTGGTAATCGTAAAAATGATTACCACCGCTGGAGTCCTATTAGAGGCCCTGAGTACTACGGATACAGACTGCCAGCTGATATATATACGAAGGAGGCTTGTTGCTGACCAAATCACTGGGTCAGCAGGACATGAGCTGTCCCCATGTCGCAATACACTTTGGTGCTATCTCATGTGAGGAATTCTGGGAAAGTGGTTTACTCTGCAAAAATACCAGAAGGAAATAAGAATGGAAGGAAGGATCACATGAGTACAAGTTAATAATTATGAATACAGGTACAGTTATGGGTTCTTTTACCTGGAAAACCATTAAACAGATAATAATAAAAAAAATCAGAAAGGAAGACTGTAAATAATTATTGCTATTTGGTGATAAGGTCATGCACACAGACATGATCAGAAAGTGTCTCCTTCAGTTAATGTGAGGAGCTGTGCTTGACAACTCTCATGAGAAGAGGAATGTCAGGGGTAGTAACTGGAAAGACTGGGGTCATTTCTATTTATAATATATAGTATATTTAAGGAAAAATGCTCCAAAATATAGAGAAAAACCTTCTTCAGAAAGCATAGTCCCTGTATTTTGGATAATAGATCGGTGATAAATGATTTCTCAACTTCTTGGTCACAGTGAATTGACCACACTATGGGTGTGTGTGTGTTAGGGAATTTAGATTGTAAGCTTCAATGGGGCAGGAACTGATGTGAGTGAGCTCTCTGTACAGCGCTGCGGAATTAGTGGTGCCATATAAATAGCTGCTGATGATGATGATGACACAAGTGTTGTTTTCTGGTGGTGCAATGCAATAGATTTTTTTCTATTCTTCTCCCCTGTCCCTCTCCCCTGTCTCCCTGCACATTCTTCTCCCCGTCCCTCTCACATTTTTCCTCGCACCATCTTCTCCCCTGCTCCTCTCACATCTCCCTGCACCATCTGCTCCCCTGTCCATCACATATGTCTCCCTGCACCTTCTTCTCCCCTGTCCCTCTCCCCTGTCTCCCTGCACCTTCTTCTCCCCTGTCCCTCCCACATATCCCCCTGCACCTTCTCCCATGTCTCCCTGCACCATCTACTCCCCTCTCCCTCTCACATATCCCCCTGTACCTTCTCCCCTGTCCCTCTCACATGTCTTCCTGCACCATCTTCTCCCCTGTCCCTCTCACATATCTCCCTGCACCATCTACTCCCCTGTCCCTCTCACATATCCCCCTGCACCTTCTTCCCTGTCCCTCTCACATGTCTTCCTGCACCATCTTCTCCCCTGTCCCTCTCGCATATCTCCCTGCAACTTCTTCTTCCCTGTCCCTCTCACATGTCTACCTGCACCTTCTTCTCCACTGTCCTCACATGTCTCCCTGCACCATCTACTCCCCTGTCCCTCCCATATATACCACTGCACCTTCTTCTCCCCTGCCCTCTCACATGTCTTCCTGCACCATCTTCTCCCCTGTCTCTCTCACATATCTCCCTGCACCATCTACTCTTCTGTCCCTCTCACATATCCCTTTGCACCTTCTTCTCCCCTGTCCCACTCACATGTCTCCCTGCACCTTCTTCTCCCCTGTCCCTCTCACATGTCTCCCTGCACCATCTACTCCCCTGTCCCTCTCACATGTCTCCCTGCACCATATTCTCCCATCCCTCTCACATGTCTCAGTGCACCATCTTCTCCCTGTCTCCCTGCACCTTCTTCTCCCCTGTCCCTCTCACATGTCTCCCTGCACCTTCCTCTCCCCTGTCCCTCTCACATGAGAACATGCCACAAAACTTGCTGCTTTGGAGATGCTCTGACTCAGTCGTATAGTCATCACAATTTGACCCTCGTCAAAGTAGCTTAGATCCTTATGCTTGCCCAATTTTCCTGCTTCCGAGACTTGAACTTCAAGAACTGGCTGTTCACTTGCTGCCTAATATATCCCACCCCTTGACAGCTGTAATTGTAGCGAGATACTCAAAGTTATTCACTTGTCAGTGGTTTTAATGTTGTGACTGATTTGTTTATGAAGCATTCAGCACTTACATGACCTGTATGGCCCGCCCCCATCAGTCAGCCAGCCGCTCAAAGCTTTCAGTCTATAGCTGACCTTCTCCTCTGCATCAGAAACTTGAAATTGCTCATCATGCTAATCTGTTTAAAGTATAAGATGATGCAGCAGTAGGGATCAACCTGAAATAGAGTAGCCAACACGGCCAGCCAACCAAAGATGTCTGGAGCTGCAGGAGAGACAAGCATAACATACACTATACTAGAGACTGTATATAGCAAAAAGGTTGAGATGGGATAGGGGTTATAGAGCGATTGTGTCTCATTTATAGTTGAATGCAATGTTGCAGGCCAAATGTAAAAATAGGATACACCTGCACATTTGCCTTCCTACTTGTGTATTTTGAATTGCACATATCTTAAAATAAGATAAATTTAGTTGAAAATTATCTCCAGACAACACAGAGCCACAACCAGCAAAAGTTCTCAGGCATAGAATAAATGTCATATCAGCCCCACAAGATTAGTGGCACCAATCAGGCATTGAAAAAAGCTGGTTACCCTCCTTGTACCCTTCTCTGCCAGCATATGAACCAGAGAGAGATTTAATAGATCACACTTGAAGTCGCAAGAGTGTGTTGAATTAATTTTCAGAATAAATCAATATTGTCCAGTCCAATTGTAGATTTTGCAATAAAAAGAGATTTTAGATCTTAAGTTACATAGTTACCAAAGAGAGAGTTCAATTCCCATACAGCCTGCAGACCCATGATTTCTTGGTAGAGAGTGTGTGTCCTCTGTTGGCTGCAGACCAGCTTAAAAACTTTTATAATGGTGGGTGTGTTAACAAAATGATGTCATCTCAGAGGTCACATGGATTGTTTACAATGAATCAGCATTAACTTCACGGATCTACTTTCTTAAAAGAGATATTTGCACAAGATGTAGTTCCTAGCTTTTTCACAGTATTTTACCAGCAATTCCTCAAAATAGTAATATGTATTATAACAATAATATATAATAATATTGCAAATCAGGTTGCTGACAATAAATGTTATTTTTATCATATATACAACTTTAACAGTCCACTCTCTTGTAGTACCCAAAACTACGATAATTTTAAAAAGTGTATTAAAAATAATAATAAAAACATTCTTCCCTTGATTTTACCATGTAGTGCTTAACCCAATTTGTCCTAACCTAAGTATGACCCTTTCCCTGTACCAGATGTTTCTACTAGTATGTATTTCACCATTGATTATTCTATGAATTTCCGTTTTTGTCTTTTTTATATATATTACTACATATTTCAGGAACAGATCAGTTAGAACCACTAATAAAAGTTTCCCCAATGCAGACATATTTTCTTTTTGATCAATTTCTTAGTTTGGTCATCTGTTCAACCAGTGAGATATGCTCAATATATCATCACAAATCTAATCTCTAAACTAATGATTTTCATTTAAATTTGTGGACAGAACAAAGAAATTAACTGGACTTCACTTGTTACCTTTTTAAAACCTTAACAGCATTTTCAGAATCACTATCAAAACCACTTTCTGTAGTTGAAAATAGATGATGCTGGAACATATAGAAATCAATGAGGAGGAAAACAAACACATGGTGGCCACCATGTACGGCTAATGCTTCTTCACTGATTCGCTTTTCTTGCACCAATCAATCTTTCACTTCCTGGAACACATTCTCAAGCTGTGGAAGTATTTCTCCCTCTTCTGCTTGGTCTTTTGGTGGCTTGGTGTTCTTCTTACAAATTGTAGAGTGTCTCTTTTCACAACGTTCAGTAATGTGGTAGCAGTCTTTAACACCTGGTAATATCCTTCCCATTGCTTTATTACACAACCAAAACAGAGTACATTTCTACTTGTAACAGTCAGTGGTTCACAAGTCTGGGGAGAGGATCTTCAAAATCCCTTTTTTTTCTTTCAGTTGTTTGACTTATGGTAATCAAATATTTGACAGTGACTTCATTGTTACAGTTCAAATGTCATTACATGTGGCTGCTTCCCCAAACAAATATGTTTAAAAAAAAATGAAAAGTTAGATAGAGGTCTGAAAATGATTAGGATGCTGTGCAAAACCAAAAGATAACCCTCTGGCCACAGCTTGGTTCAGTCATTACTTTGCTCAATTCTAACAGCAGTACCTAATATATATATAGTTAATAATTGATCATAATTCCCTTGTCCTTCATTAAACTAAGGTGCATGCTATCTTTCTTGAAACAATGAAATCAATACATTTTTCTTAAGGTATTAAAACAAAAAACTAACTTTAACCCTTCTAAAAAATCTTACTTGTATCCCTTACTAAAAGGAGAATTGTAATTAGATCTTGGCAGGTGGTAACATCTTGCTTTCTAATTAGATCACAGCAGTCTCTGACATCCTGTTATGTCAACATATGGAACTTTTGTTTAAGATTCTCCTATTGTCTAGCCAGAGAGAGCCACAATCTTCTCTTTTGTTCAGATTTAGCTAGTTTGAGGTGATTACTGACTCCACAAATCTCATGTAGTCTATAATGTTTTAGAAACATAAGAACTAATAATATTGTGAAATATAATAATATATAAGAATACTGTGAAATTAGGATACAGGACATAAATTTACTAATAAGATACTCAGGTGTTTACCTCTCAGAAAAACTTGTGACAGCAGCCAATTTATTGGTTAGAGGGAGACCAGTGTCAGTATCTAATCTCTGAACATTCACAATGAGTGCTGCCAGGATTTGAAGAAGTATCAATCATATTCTATATATTTCATACATTTACCCTGTACTAGCTGAACAGAATAAACAAAGAATCATACATGCATTTATGTTTAAGACAATGGCGGAATACGTTAAAATAAATATGTACATATATTGTTTTAACAAATAATCTATAACAATAGGTTATAACAATTTGAATGATTTAGAAACGTGAATATTGAAGAAGAGACTCAGGAATTGATTATATGATATAGGGAAATAGTCCTAATTATTATATTTTCAATAGACACAAAAAAATATGAAATCAGATCAAATCAATTCTTCCCTTTGGCATTTTTATATGGTTCATTATTCTTCTTTCTAATACACCTTCTTGACTATCAATTGTAAATTATGTTGCTGCTTTTAGACTAATTAATGTTCAGTGGGGGGATTGAACATTTTAACATTACCAAAAGAATTATATAAGTTTTATATTTTTATATTTCCCAGTATAAGAGTGGGGCTCTACATATAATAAACACCACTTTCCTCTGCTTTGTATACATTAGTATGAAGATCAAGAAAGTAGCAGGGTAAGATCATTCTGGTGGATACACTGAGGTTGGTTGGGTCCTGGACTTATAAGGAAGTGGAGGGTTTTAGAGATTCAAAGTAAGTTTTTTATGGTGGATGACAAAGGGGGTAAGTAATAAAATTGGAGGTTCCCAAGGAGAAGAAACTGAGCACAAGAGGGCAAAATAGAATAGTTACAGCTTTGTTCAGCGAATTTTGACGGAACCTGTGCAAGTGTCCGATCTGCTCAGTAATATCACCTCACTGCTTCCAGAGAACTATAAATACAGCTGCATTAGTGTGAGAAGCAGCAGTTTGTTTTATGTACTTCCGAAAGTACATAAAAATGAGAGAAGACCACCCGGCAGACCAATAGTTTCAGGTCTAGACAACCTAACGGAGAAAGCTAGTATATATGTTTACACCTATTTGAGAGAATTTTAATTCTCCTTGCCTTCATATGTACAAGACACCTTAGATGTCCTTTGTAAAATACAACATATCACGGTACATGAGAACACTTGGTTATGTACATGTGATGTGGAGGCTCTATACACTAGTATTGAGCATCAAAAAGATTTAGAAGCTGCCAGACAATTTTTTGAGACCAAAGTGAGAAATGAACGTAATAGCTTTGTTCTAAACCTATTATAATTTGTCCTGACAAAGAACTTTTTTTACATTTGATGACAAGTTCTTCTTACAGGTGAGGGGCACGGCAATGGGGACGACTTGTGCCCCAACCTATGCCAATCTCTACATTGTGTGGTGGGAAAGAGAGATAGAGTTCACCACCGAAAATGAGATGTACACACGGCATGTTGTTTTATTTTTAAGATTCATAGAAAGGAGATAAGGAGATTCTCATAAGATTTATTAACCATCTGAATGTCAATCAAATTAATCTTAAACTCACTTTTGATATCAATTCTGACAAGATAACCTTTCTAGACCTTACAATTTCTGTTACAGATCAGAAAGAACTTTCTAGTGACATTTTTAGGAAGAAAACAGCAACAAACAGTATTATCCATGCATCTAGCTCTCATCTCCCTTCTACAATTCGTAGTGTCCCTAAAGGAGAATTTCTATGTATGAGAAGAAACTGTGGTGATTTAGCTACTATTGATAAAAGAGCTAAGGAGTTACATGAAAGACTCCTGAAAAGAGGGTATAGCCATAATTCGATCAAAAAAGCATATAGAGAAACTAGAACTATTAAAAGAGATTCTTTAATCTTTCCACAAAGACAACATAAATCAGAAAATACAATCATTAGATTTGTTAGTACCTTCAACAATCAGTGGCAGGAAATTCAATCTATGCTACAAAAACATAATCACATCTTGAAATTAGATCCAGATCTTCAAGAGATAATGGGAAACAGAATACTTACCAGCTGGAGGAGATCGAAGAATCTACGTGACTTATTTGTACATAGTCATTTTCAGGACAATTCAAAACAGATGACAATTAGAAAACAATAACTGGATTTTACCCTTGTGGGAAATGTAAAGCCTGCAAGTATACAAAGAAGACCTACCAATTTGTGGACAAATTTGCTAATCGCCACACCATTAAAAGCTTTATTAATTGTGACACACAAGGTGTCATATATTGTCTCACCTGTCCTTGTGAGTTAAGCTATGTCGGGATGACTAGCAGACCTTTTAAACATCGACTGCTATAACATGTAGGCAACATTTGGAATGCCGAACAAGATACCAAGAGAATGAAAACTTGAACTTCAGTAGCCAGAAATTTCTTAAAGGCACATAACAACAACGCAAAATACTTAGTAGCTTATGGAATGAAAAAAATAAATCTTGGAACTAGAGGTGGCGATATTAAACAGACCTTGTTGAAACATGAGCGAAAATGATCTTCTTAATGGGGACAATTTATCCTAAGGGATTAAATAACAACAATAATTATACAGCTTTTCTCTGATTGATGGAGTGATATAATTAGATCCAAATGGATTATCATATGGACCCTCATTGTAATTCATTTGCTAATACTGATACATTTGGTTGGAACCACAGCCATAATAAATTATGCAAGGGACCATTATACAGAATTTTTATTTGACTTTAACTGCCAATATTAATATATCTGGGTGGAACTATAGTTACATAATGAGTTATATATATTAAGATACAATAAACTCTTACTGATTTAGTTACAATTATATATAATCTACACTTTTTAGTGTCTTATAGGGAGACATATATAAGAGTATACTTAATTTAAATTTATGCAATTGGTAAAATAAGAAAAATGATATTATTATTGTAATATAGTTTTTGTCACTTAATATCCCATAAAACTAACATAAAGAACAAAAAAATGAAAAGTAATAAATAAATTATATAAATAAAAAATAAAAATGTAAAAAATAAAAAAAAATAATAATAATAATATATAAAATAAATATTAATTAATAATAAAAATAAAAAAAACAATGAATAATTAACAATTTAAAAAAATTAAATATAAAAAATATTTAAAAATATTAACAATTATTGCACAAATTATTGAATATGTTATAACAAAATAGTACACTATTAATATTAGTCACATCATAACTTACCTCACTTTGGATATAACAATCCCTTATAATAGTTTAATTTTGATACTTTAAGCCCTTATTTTCAACACTTTTTGGCATCATAGCACTTTATTTTCTTTTTTGTTTTAATTTGATTCATAATTTCATTATGGTACATATCTTGATGACGTATGATTAAGATCTGCTAGACCTAGTAGCAACTATAGTAAATCCCGTATTATTAAGCCATATTATTAAGTTTATTTATTATTCCCCTCCTTATTACCGGCAATGCAATGCATTTCGACCAATAGAAATCCGAATGGGAGGAGTTTGGATTGTAACCATCAGAGATTGGCTGTATATTATGCTAATCACTTTGATAAACACTCTTTCTGATCGGTGGAGACACCCTCACGTCATGAGGTTAGCCCCACACTGACAGTATTTATTAACCATCAGAACAGTCTCTCGGCTTGCCTTGAATAAGCACACAGCGAAACGCGCGTCGTTGTATCGCTGGGTGCACTAGATTATACTTGACCTTAGGGGAAAGAAGAAACGAGGAATTGCTCCAGCAAAACTAGAGATATTCTGGAGCTTTTTGTAGGCAGATATTTAGCCGCTGCTGTATATTTGAAAGCTGTTTGAGAGTATAATTAATCATACTGGCGTCACTACATAACTGGAAGCTGATTGAGGGTATAACAAACAATTCTGGCACTACCACTACATATCTAACAAATGAGACTATCTTTTACCTGATGAGGTATATGGATCTAAGATGAATGGGAGCTAATTGAGAGACTAGCGAGTAATATTAATGTTACTGCTATATATAATCACGAGACCATCCACATCAGATGTGTAATATAAAAAACTATGACTCTCTCCAACAAATCCTAGTTAGTGTGGAGCATTTCTAGGTAGATAGCAAATCATCTCCGTGTATTACTAAAGCTGATCAAGAGAATAGTGAATAACACTTGTGTCATTATCATATAAGCATTAATGAGATTATTCACAGCCAATGTATTTGGAGATATGAAATGTGGGTATTACTCTAACTCTATTATATATTATACTCCCCATTATATTAAGGCAAGTTACCTGGTGCACCCAGCCACTTTTAATTACACAAATTGATTTTATTGAATATATACTTTTATATATCGCTGATTTAATCTAAACAATAAAAGTAACGTTTTAAAAGTTAATATCCTTTAATATTGAGAACCAATGTGCACCTATTTATTTCCTTTCAACTTTGTTGAAGATTGTACATGGCAAGGAGAGGACCTGGGAGGAGTGAGGGTGTTCCGCACACAGTACAGAGTAAGCATACTGTGCACATTGTTTTGCAGAGACGAAATTTAATTTTGTGGTTCAAGGTGGCCAACGGCACACTCTCGCTGTTGTTTGCTGTGTGGAAGGTGCACGATCATTTCCAGTCTGCATAAGGACCTGAGTTTTGCACCAGCTCAGAGCTGGAAGAGATTACGTCTCATCCTATACTTTAAATTGGATACATTTAAAACCTCCATATTGAACTCCAAACAATGTAATAAAAAGGTTGACAGACAAATAATCGTCAAATGGAATTTTCAAAAAATCCTTTATTTCTAAGGCACTAGAACGAGTTTGACAACCAGCAAAATAAAATAAAATGTACGTGAGCAATAAAATTGTATACGTACAAGCAGCAAGCTTACACTATTATACCCTGTAATATAACATAAAGAAAACACTTGGAAAGAGGGATTTGCGTGGGTGTCAGCAGCATAGAGATGGTAATTGAGGCCAAAGGAGCTGATACCATCACAGAGGGAAGAATTATAGAGGTAGAGGAGGGGGACGAGAACAGATTATTGGGGGATGGTGACAGGTAGTGGCAGAGAAGGGGAAAATAGAGACAGAACTAGATACCCATAAGGAGTGGATGGTGAGTAGCAGTTGAACCATATAAGGGCAGTTTCACGGAAGCTGATGAAGAGGAGAGTTTGCTGGAGGAGAGGGTGGTCAATGGTGTCTAGTTGTGCAGAGGTCTAGAAAGATAAGCAGGATGAAAAAACACTTAGATGTGACCTTAGTGAGGGTGGCTTCATTGGAGTGGAGGGGATAAAAACCAGATTGAAGAGGATCAAGAAAGGGAGTGGGAGGAAACGAAGATAGAGATATGGTTGTAGCCCCTATTACCAGTCCCTCTCATGATTATTTTATCAGTTTGCAGAGTGAATTGAATGCACTTTGTAAATTACCTCCACTGTATGTAAGTGACATGGACACTTTAAATGTGCTACTGTTTAAAATAAGAACATAATAAAAAACATTCAACTTCATTAGTATCTTAATAAACCACATGACACCTTGGGACTACTTTGTCATTGTTGGTTGGTATACAGTTGCTCTCAATTACAGGGAGACCATCCCAGGGAAAAAATTCCTATGTCTCAATGTTAGACGTTCCAGTCCAAAAAATATTTGATTTTACATACAACATTTGCCACATCCAGTAAATGAAAATTGATTCTCTCCTTTGTGAATATTATAATGATTAAACAAGTTAACTTGTCTATGAAATACATGCTCTATTCGGAAACAAGTAACTTCCTTGTGTGACTTCTCTGGTGAGTAAGAAGTGTTATCTTTTGTTTAAAACATTTGTTACATTCAGAGCACATAAATGGTTTCTCTCCTGTGTGGCTTCTCTGATGACTAACAAGGTGTGAATCAGTGTTAAAACACTTGCTACATTTAGAACATGAAAAGGGCTTCTCTCCAGTGTGAATCATGTGGTGTCTAACAAGGTGTGACTTCTGTTTAAAACATTTGTTACATTCAGAGCATGAAAATGTTTTTTCTCCTGTGTGAATCCTCTGGTGCATGATTAATTTTGAATTGGTACGAAAATGTTTGTTACATTCAGAGCATGAATATGGTTTTTCTCCTGTGTGAAACCTCTGGTGCAGGATTAAGTGTGAATTGGTCCCAAAACATTTACTACATTCGGAGCATGAAAATGACTTCTCTCCAGTGTGAGTCCTCTGGTGACTAATAAGGTGTGATTTCTGTTTAAAACATTTACTACATTCGGAGCATGAAAATGATTTCTCTCCAGTGTGAGTCCTCTGGTGACTAACAAGTAATGACTTCTGTTTAAAACATTTGTTACATTCAGAACATGAATATGGATTTTCTCCAGTGTGAATCCTCTGGTGACTAATAAGGTGTGATTTCTGTTTAAAACATTTGCTACATTCAGAACATGAAAATGGGTTTTCTCCTGTGTGGATCCTCTGATGTGTAACAAGATCTGACTTATGAGTAAAACACTTGTTACATTCAGAGCAACTAAACATTTTTTCTCCTGTGTGACTCCTCTGGTGTAGGATTAATTTTGAATTGGCACTAAAACATTTACTACATTCAGAACATGAAAATGGCTGCTCGCCAGTGTGAATCCTCAGGTGTATGATCAGCTGTGACTTCCATCTAAACATTTTATCACACTCAGAGCATTGATATGGTCTCTGTCCTGTGAGACTCATTGTGTGTTTAATGAGTAACAAGCTATAGAAGGCTACTTCTATTCAGTAAATGAAAATAGCTTCTGTGAATCTGCAAGTTTTATAAGCGCTGACTTCTGTAGTCGATCTAACTTATGGGTGACTCAGATATTCAGTATAGAATGTTGATCTATGGGTGTCCTCTTCTGCTGCTAGAGGGAATCCTGCTCATTAATCCCCCTGTTGAAAAAATAAATATATTTTATACCAAAATTATATGAATGTACATTTTACACGTTGTTTGTAAGCTGTTGACAATGGATTGTACACAATGAAGAAATTTTGATTATTTCATCTTGGAGTACATTCTGATTTCAGACACATATATAGTAAAAAGGAAATATCAGAACAAAAAGGCGCCTAGTAGTGCAGTAATTTCCAAATCATAACTGACAAGGTCCCAAAATATGCTCAAAATGTGAATTAGCCTCATACCAATGTGCATAACATGAACCAGGTTTATCTGATTATCTCTGGAGAGATTCCAAAGCTCCTTGCTAAGGTGGACTCCAGATCAAAATTTTATACATTCAAAAAGAAAAGGGAATACAAATAGTGTAATATGTTCTGGATTAATGTAATCATAAGATTTAAGTAATACATATACAATGGAAAAAACAAATCCTGTGTATCTAATAAAAGATTATATGGGGAATCAAACAGTGACAATGAGATCATATTTGTATAAATAACTGAACATTCACTCAATGAATCATTGTTCCCCTCTTTGATATTTAAATGAACATTAAAGTTTTAGTGCTGAATTAGTTTACCAAAGTGCTCATGAAAATATCCTATATAATCCCATAGTACTAATAGTGAATATATCAATATATATTATACATTTGATACTTCAGCACTGATAGAGAAAACTTGCACACATGACACCACAGTACTGATAGAAAAATAATTCACAGTAGTGTACTCTTAATATTATATTTATGATTGTTAGATTGCAATCATAGCTATAAAAATATTACTAAGACAAGAATACAAACAATTATAAATCACAAAATCAGCAATCACTTGTGTAAGGATCAGTACATTCTAATGCATAATATAGTTACCTTACTCTGTAGATTTCTCCTTCAGTCTCTTTTCCTCCTGCTCATTCTTACTGTTCCATCCTTCCAGGTCTTCAGCCACCACCTAACTAACACCAGCCTGATACAGCCTATTTATATGCATTACTCCCCATCTCTCTCTTAAATAGTTCCCGGGATGACCAAAACTTATTCTCACACTATTTGTCTTCTGGTGAAATTTAAATTAGTCTCTCATAAAATTAAATTATTTAATCAGAGCAGCTTCAGTTTCTGGTGTATACCTCCTTGACATGTAAATGAGATATAAACATTCCTAAGGTCACTTACACTGTTACACCCGCCTAATTTACACTGTTCACAATAAATATATCCAGTACTATGTTATGTAAATCCGGATGTAATCACATGTAAAGACATAATGATAACCTTCTGAACTAAATTATAATAGAACATCAAGATATGACAACCTACTTAACATTTTCTAAATCTATTATACAGCAAAACATTTTCCTGATCAGGTCTACATAATTAATCCTTTACTTTATATATATATATTTACCACTAGACTATAAAAATATACTGTACTATACACATACGTTTTCACAAATCCCACACCCTACATAAATGACGAGAAATTCTAAGGCAGTAATCTGTGCGTGCAATATCACAAGTGACAATGGTGCATTCAGATATCTACTCAATAATTTTGAATACAAATATAGATCGTCCAGAATGTGTCCATGTGCATTTTGTTGACTATTGTTGACTCAAAGATATACATATAATACAATTTTGAAATTAGTTGTGGTAATACAGATACATTTTTACGATTCACAGTAATATTTGATTATAGAAGAAGAGACAAAATGTCTTCAAACTCATTCCACTATGCAGAGATAAAACAAACACGTCTGCCTTATTTTGCTTCTGACACCAGACCAACCTCTGGATAGTGAAACACAGATTTGAACAACTCCTATTTAAGCTATCTCTTATCCCTGTCAAAAACGTCTAAGAGAATATTTTCTTTCATTGTTGTGACATCATGATGTCAAACTTTGGCAAGGTAAGATGGAGTCTTGTCATTCGTCCAAAAATCGCAAATTTTAGCATCTTCTTATCACAACTTTTCAAACCCCCCCATTTTTCTCCTAATATCTATTGGGGAGGAGAAAAACAAACAACAAAACAAGAATTTCAAATTTATATATAATAGAGAGAAAATATGAGAATTCATAAAACACGTTATTCCTTTACACATTACACTAATATCATTTTCCCAGGACACGCATACTATATATATGGATTTTTCATTTAGAACATTTGATAATAACAGTTCCCCTACAATCTGTTTTATAAACAGTTTAACTATATTTTGTTTCGATTTCAAGATGTTGTCATATTTCTAAACAATAATTTACCTCTAAGTTACAACTCGCATGAATTGATTCTACATATTTTAGCATTTACAATTTTTGTACTATTCACTATTGTAATTACTGTTACACCTCTTTACTTGTAGCCATGCTTTGTGTACTTAACCCAGATGTCCCAACTTCCTGATGGTCAACCATAGTTTTGGGGCTGAGCCGTGCACTGCTTCTCCCCTCTGCTCTGGTCGGCCACTTTGGCTGTGAAGCACAAGGGTATTGTTGGACGCATACTGCCAAAAATTAAAACACGCAATTATGTTTAAGTCACAATTTTTTTTTTGTGAACTTTTTTTTAAATTTGCTTTAAACTTTCCTGCTTGCGCTCGCTTCATTTTGCTGCGCTACCTTTTGCTTTGCATGCTATCCTGCTACATGCTCCCTTGAAGTTGCCACAGTTTCAAACAGTCGTCATTTTCAATTCTCACTTTTGTTGATTTAATCAACCGTACCTTATCTCTAATATTATTAAACACCTCTGAATCAAAACTACCGATCTTTGGAATAGGTCTCAAACAATCCTTGGTCATCTTGACCCATTTGTCACAAAACGCTGTTGTGTATGCACCATACTTCTTAAACATAAGAAACCACGCCGAACCAATCGGTCCTTCTTTAGGCAGCACACCATCAACCATCTCTAGCATTTGCTTAGCACCCATTGTGAAAATAACCTATTTCTCAATGCTACGCAACACAGGTCTCTTTAACTGTTCTCCTTTCAAACAGGGCCTACTAGAGACTTTACCCGTGGACGACTTCACAGGCTACGTCCACTCACCTCCTAACACAGAAATATCAACGTGAACCACAGGAATATCAGCTCCTTGATACCCTGCCTCTTCAACAAATCTGCTGAGTATATTACTGAACTGGTAGCATCAGCGTTTACCCGCCTCGCCAGCGTAATTCCCCCCGCAGCTCCACCCAAGTCACAATCACGGTTACACAATAAACCATGCGGTCCGATCGCACCGCTTAGAGATACTAGCTATCGCTAAGCTTTGCGATTACTATTGGGGAGTGTGTCTCAAAAGCCTCTTTAACTGTTCTCATTTCAAACAGAGCTCTTGCTGCCACTATACCTGCCGGCAGCAACCGTTATCCCTGTCTTTTTCAACAGTAAATCAACTTTCACTTCAGAATCATACAGTTCACAAACACATAGACCTTAGTTTTCTGCGCAGAAAATACATTTCCCAAACAGTAATATCTTTTCAGAGGCTTTACCAAGTGATTATACTATGCATATATAACAGGCTATGAACACAACTGTTTAAACACGTGGCAACAATACTGGAAGTACACATACGCAATGCAGGAAGTACATATGCGCTATGCAATGCAATACATACTAATGCTGTGTATAGCAATCACATTAGGACTATTTAAACCAATATTACCGCTGTCCCTTTAGGTACACTCCAGCACCTCCGATAGACTCTCAAATCAAGAATTTAGTTTATTAATACTAGATTTAATAAAAGTATAGAAAGATATGTTCCTACCTTATCCACTCTCTGTGGATAAATCGAATTCCCCAGGTCCCCACAGTAGGGGGGGTTAAAAATAAATTTCACTCAACCATATAGATCCAACCCCAGTGGAGCTGTTAGAGTGCCCCTATAGACCACAGAAGGTTAATACAACATTCTTAACTCCCAATTTAATTATAAACCAAAGGTCCCTGTCATTATCAAACATTTATAATTATTTAATATTTTTATAAGCAGGTTCATTCTAAAACATATCCGAAACTTACTCAAGGGAAAGGAAAGAGAACAGATGAAAAAAACTAAAAATAAACATAATTTGGACATTTTCTGTGATATTCAATTGGTTTGCACCATCTTACTATACCTGTTTTTTTCATAAAATAGCAATATATATATATATATATATATATATATATATATATATATGTATATATATTTTGCTAAATTACTAATTGAATATATATATATATATATATATATATATATATATATATATATATATACATATATATTCAATTAGTATTTTCCTTTTAATCATTAACACACTCATATGCTTTGTTCAGATAATAGTTCTATCAATATATCTCTAAAATCACACTAGTATACTGCATTGATACATCTCATATATTTATATGTATCAGGCATATCACAAACACTGTATCTCTGCACAATTTGTAATTTCTTAAATCTGTGTGCTCAAACCTTAAAATTAACTAAGTGATAGTCCTTAAATCCTGTTGGTGTATCCTAAGTGAAGTGAGAGAAAAAACATTAATAAAATATAATCAGTATATTATAACAATTTGAACTATATGTTTCAAACTAGTATCTAAATTACTTGTTTTAAAACCAAATAAATCAACAGCTTGTCTCCTGTAAAAAAAATAAACATTTGGCATTAGATCCCACCCTTTTTGGCTCTCTTGGGAACAAAGAATGAATAGGTTAATGTTTATTAAGTTAGCAAACAAAAACAAAAGATACCTTGTAACTTAATCTATATGCACAGCCTTTTGTTGAATCCACAAACATATGTTAAATACTTTGGTGTGGAAGGAAATTTTCCCATGAGAAAATACACTTGATTAACATTGAAATAGACAGTAGACTAAAATCTTAATAATAAGATAAGTTTTAAGTAAAACAATTTGAAATCTTGGAAAATGCTTTTATCAGATTTGTTAGTAAAAGCTTGTTAATTTAAGACTAAACATGACTTTATAATATTATTCTCTCACTGTATGTCTATATCTATAATTTCACACTTGCACACACGTGACTATTTGTTCATTTCTTGGATATAATCTACCAAAAACATTATATAATTGTTCATTAATATTTTAGTATCATTCTAAACGCATTTATATTTATAGTCACTAGTATGCTTGCAAAATCATAGTTATATAACTTACAACACGAACCTATGACCATATGTACTGTAACTACTTAAAGTGTATTTAATAAACTAATTCATAGCTGGAATCCTTGACCTCTGTAACAACAAAAGAATACATTTTTAGTTATACAAGAGTATTTCTAATCAGATGTTAAACACATACAGTATTCAAGATATCTGTTCACTCATAAACAGTCCATTGTGAATTTCTGAAACTATTGGTCTGCCGGGTGGTCTACTCTCATTTTTATGTACTTTCGGAAGTACATAAAACGTACCGCTGCTACTCACACTAATGCAGCTGTGTTTATAGTTCTCTGGAAGCAGTGAGGTGATATTACTGAGCAGATCGGACACTTGCACAGGTTCCGTCAAAATTCGCTGAACAAAGCTGTAACTATCCTATTTTGCCCTCAGTTCCTTTTCCTTGGGAGCCTCCAATTTTATAACTTACCCCCTTTGTCATCCACCTTAAAAACTTACTTTGAATCTCTAAAACCTTCCACTTCCTTATAAGTCCAGGACCCAACCAACCTCAGTGTATCCACCAGTATGATCTTAACCTGCTACTTTCTTGATCTTCATACTAATGTATACAAAGCGGAGGAAAGTGCTGTTTATTATATGTAGAGGCCCACTCTTATACTGGGAAATATAAAAATATAAAACTTATATAATTCTTTTGGTAATATTAAAATGTTCAATCCCCCCACTGAACATTAATTAGTCTAAAAGCAGCAACATAATTTACAATTGATAGTCAAGAAGGTGTATCAGAAAGAATAATAGTGAACCATATAAAAATGCCAAAGGGAAGAATTGATTTGATCTGATTTCATATTTTTTGTGTCTATTGAATATATAATACTTAGGACTATTTCCCTATATCATATAATCAATTCCTGAATCTCTTCTTCAATATTCACATGTTTCTAAATCATTCAGATTGTTATAACCTATTTTTATAGGTTATTTGTTCAAACAATATATGGCCATATTTATTTTAACGTATTCCGCCATTGTCTTAAACATAAATGCATGTATGATTCTTTGTTTATTCAGTTCAGCTAGTACAGGGTTATTGTATGAAATATATAGAATATGATTGCTACTTCTTCACATCTTGGCAGCACTCGTTCCGAATGTTCAGAGACTAGATACTGACACTGGTCTCCTCTAACCAATAAATTGGCTGCTGTCTACGGGAGGTAAACACCTGAGTGACTTATTAATAAATGTATGTCCTATATCCTAATTACCAAGTATTCTTATATATTAATATACTTCACAATAATATTACTTCTTATGTTTCTTAAACATTATTGTTTCCATGAGATGTGTTTCTCATTTGTGCGGAGTCAGTAATCACCTCAAACTAGCTAAATCTGAACAAAAGAAAAGATTGTGGCTCTCTCTGCCTAGACAATAGGAGAATCTTAAACAAAAGGTCCATTTGCTGACATAACAGGATGTCAGAGACTGCTGTGATCTAATTAGAAAGCATAATGTTACACCTGCCAAGGTTTAATTACAGTTTTCCTTTGTAGTAAGTGACCATAGCAATGTTTATACCTCATTTACAAGTCAAGGAGGTTTACACCAGAAACTGAAGCTGCTCTGATCAAATAATTTAATTTTATGAGAGACTGATTTAAATTTCACCTGAAGACAATTGGTGTAAGAATAAGTTTTGGTCAGCCCGGGAACTATTGAAGAGAGATGGGGAGGAATGACTATAAATAGGCTGTATCAGGCTGGTGTTAGTTAATTGGTGGCTGAAGAGCTAGAAGGATGGAACAGTAAGAATGAGCATGAGGAAAAGAGAGTGAAGGAGAAATCTACGGAATAAGGTAACTATATTATGCATTAGAATGTACTGATCCATACACAAGTGATTGCAGATTTTGTAATTTATAATTGTTTGTATTCTTGTCTTAGTAATATTAATAAAGCTAGTATTGAAATCTAACAATCATACATGTAATTATAAGAGTACACTCCTGTGAATTATTCTTCTATCATTACTATGGTGTCATGTGTGCAAGTTTTCTCTATCAGTGCTGTGGTATCAAAAGTATAATATATATTGATATATTCACTATTTGTACTATGGATTATAGAGGATATCGTCACGAACACTTTGGTAAACTAATTCAGCACTAAAACTTTCATGTTCATTTAAATATCAAAGAGGGGAACAATGATTCATTGAATGAATGTTCAGCTATTAATACAAATATTATTTCATTTTAACTGTTTTATTCCCCATTTCATCTTTTATAAATCAGATACACAGGATTTGTTTTTTCCATTGTTTGTGTATCACTTCTATCTTATGATTACAGTTATCCAGAACATATTACACTATTTGTATTCCTTTTCTATTTGAATGTATAACTTTTGGTCTGGAGTCCATGTTAGGAAGATAATCAGATAATCCTGATTCATGTTATGCACATTGGTGTGAGGCTGATTCACATTGTGTTGTTGAAAATATTTTGGGATGTTGTCAGTTTTGATTTGGAAATTACTACACTAATGGGCGCCTTTTTGTTTTGATCTTTCCTTTTTACTATATATATGTCTGAAATCAGAATGTACTCCAAGCTAAAATAATCACAATTTCTTAATTATGTACAATCCATTGTTAACAGCTTATAAACAAGGGGAAAATGTTACATTCATATAATTTTGGTATAAAATATATATTTTTTTTTTAACAGGTGGATTAATGAGCAGGATTCCCTCTAGCAGCAGAAGAGGACACCCATAGATCAACATTCTATACTGAATATCTGGGTCACCCAGAAGTCATATTGACTACAGGAGTCAACTCTTATAAAACTTGAGGATTCACACAAGCTATTTTCATTTTCTGAATAGAAGCAGCCTTCTATAGCTTGTTACTCATTAAACACACAATGAGTCTCACAGGGGAGAGAACATATCAATGCTCTGAGTGTGATAAAATGTTTAGATGGAAGTCACAGCTGATCATACACCTGCGGATTCACACAGGCGAGAAGCCATTTTCATGTTCTGAATGCAGTAAATGTTTTAATACCAATTCAACATTAATCCTACACCAGAGAAGTCACACAGGAGAAAAAATGTTTAGTTGTTCTGAATGTAACAAGTGTTTTACTTCCAAGTCACTTCTTGTTGAACATCAGAGGATCCACACAGGAGAAAACCCATTTTCATGTTCTGAATGTAGTAAATGTTTTAAACGGAAGTCACACCTTATTAGACACCAGAGGATTCACACTGGAGAAAAACCATATTCATGCACTGAGTGTAAGAAATGTTTTAAAGAGAAATCATACCTTATTAGTCACCAGAGGATTCACACTGGAGAAAAACCATATTCATGCTCTGAGTGTAACAAATGTTTTAAAGAGAAGTCATTACTTGTTAGTCACCAGAGGATTCACACTGGAGAGAAGTCATTTTCATGCTCCGAATGTAGTAAATGTTTTGGGTCCAATTCAAACTTAATCCTACATCAGATGTTTCATACAGGAGAAAAACCATATTCATGCTCTGAATGTAACAAACGTTTTCGTACCAATTCACATTTAATCATGCACCAGAGGATTCACACAGGAGAAAAACCATTTTCATGCTCTGAATGTAACAAATGTTTTAACCAGAAGTCACACCTTGTTAGACACCACATGATTCACACCAAAGAGAAGCCCTTTTCATGTTCTAAATGTAGCAAGTGTTTTAAGACTGATTCACACCTTGTTAGGCATCAGAGAAGCCACACAGGTAAGAACCCATTTATGTGCTCTGAATGTAACAAATGTTTTAAACAAGAGATAACACTTCTTACTCACCAGAGAAGTCACACAAGGAAGTCACTTGTTTCCGAATAGAGCATGTATTTCATAGACAAGTTAACTTGTTTAATCATTATAATATTCACAAAGGAGAGAATCAATTTTCATTAACTGGATGTGGAAAATGTATGTAAAATCAAATATTTTTTATACTGGAACGACTAACATTGAGACTTAGGAATTTTTCCCCTGGGATGGTCTCCCTGTAATCGAGAGCAACTGTATACAAACCATCAATGACAAAGAAGTCCCAAGGTGTCATGTGGTTTATTAAGATACTAATGAAGTTGAATGTTTTTTGTTATGTTCTTATTTTAAACCAGTAGCACATTAAAAATGTCCCTGTCACTTACACACAGTGGAGGTCATTTACAAAGTGCATTCAATTCACTCTTCAAACCGATTAAATAATCATGAGAGGGACTGATAATAGGGGCTACAACCATATCTCTATCTTCCTTTCCTCCCACTCCCTTTCTTGGTCCTCTTCAATCTGGTTTTTATCCCCTCCACTCCAATAAAGCCACCCTTACTAAGGTCACATCTAAGTGTTTTTTCATCCTGCTTATCTTTCTAGACCTCTGCACAACTAGACACCATTGACCACCCTCTCCTCCAGGAAACTCTCCTCTTCATCAGCTTCCGTGAAAACTGCCCTTATATGGTTCAACTTCTACTTCACCAACCACTAATTTTGGGTCTCTATTTCTGTCTCTATTTTCCCTCCTCTGCCACTACCTGTCACCATCCCCCATGGATCTGTTCTCGTCCCCTGCTCTTCTACCCTCTACACTTCTTCCCTCTGTGATGGTATCAGCTCCTTTGGCCTCCATTACCATCTCTATGCTGCTGACACCCACGTAAGGCCCTCCTTCCAAGTATTTTCTTTATGTTATATTACAGGGTATAATTGTGTAAGCTTGCTGCCTGTACGTATACAATTTTATTGCTCACGTACATATAATTTTATTTTGTTGGTTGTCAAACTTGTTCTGGTGCCTTAGAAATAAAGGATTTTTTGAATATTCCATGTACCGATTATTTGTCTGTCAACCTTTTTATTACATTGTTTGGCTTCAATATGGAGGTTTTAAATGAATCCAATTTAATGTATAGGA
The DNA here is from genome assembly GCF_038048845.1 of Mixophyes fleayi. Lineage (NCBI taxonomy): Eukaryota > Metazoa > Chordata > Amphibia > Anura > Limnodynastidae > Mixophyes > Mixophyes fleayi. The sequence continues at coordinate 35,940,131 of NC_134405.1, forward strand.
TGAGACGTAATCTCTTCCAGCTCTGAGCTGGTGCAAAACTCAGGTCCTTATGCAGACTGGAAATGATTGTGCACCTTCCACACAGCAAACAACAGCGAGAGTGTGCCGATGGCCATCTTGAACCACAAAATGAAATATCGTCTCTGCAAAACAATGTGCACTGTATGCTTAATCTGTACTGTGTGCGGAACACCCTCACTCCTCCCAGGTCCTCTCCTTGCCATGTACAATCTTCAACAAAGTTGAAAGGAAATAAATAGGTGCACATTGGTTCTCAATATTAAAGGATATTAACTTTTAAAATTTAACTTTTTTTGTTTAGATTAAATCAGCGATATATAAAAGTATATCTTCAATAAAATCACTGTGTGTAATCAAAAGTGACTGGGTGCACCAGGTAACTTGCCTTAATATAATGGGGAGTATAATATATAATAGATTTAGAGTAATATCCACATTTCATATCTCCAAATACATTGGCTGTTAATAATCTCATTAAACGCATATATGATAATGACACCAGTGTTACTCACTATTCTCTTGATCAGCTTTAGTAATACACGGAGATGATTTGCTATCTACCTAGAAAGGCTCCACACTAACTAGGATTTGTTGGAACGAGTCACAGTTTTTTATATTACACATCTGATGTGGATGGTCTCGTGATTATATATAGCAGTAACATTATTATTACTCGCTAGTCTCTCAATTAGCTCCCATTCATCTTAGATCCATATACCTCATCAGGTAAAAGATAGTATCATTTGTTAGATATGTAGTGGTAGTGCCAGTATTGTTTGTTATACTCTCAATCAGCTTCCAGTTATGTAGTGGTAGTGACACCAGTATTATTAATTATACTCTCAAACAGCTTTCAAGTATACAGCGGCGGCTAACTATCTGCCTACAAAAAGCTCCAGAATATCTCTGGTTTTGTTGGAGCAATTTCTTATTTCTTATTTCCCCTTTAGTCAAGTATAATCTAGTGCACCCAGCGATTCGCTGACGCGCGTTTCGCTGTGTGCTTATTTAAGGCAAGCCGAGAGACTGTTCTGACGGTTATTAAATACTGTCAGTGTGGGGCTTAACCTCATGACGTGAGGGTGTCTCCACCTATAAGAAAGAGTGTTAATCAAAGTGATTGGCATAATATACAGCCAATCTCTGATGGTTATAATCCGAACTCCTCCCATTCGGATTTCTATTGGTCCAAATGCATTGCATTGCCGATTATAAGGAAGGGAACTATAAATATACTTAATAATACGGCTTAATAAAATGGGATTTACTATAGTTGCTGCTAGGTCTAGCAGATTTTAATCATATGTGATCAAGTAAACCATAATTAATCAAGATCACTAAAGATCCATATGTTGTTTATGGTGATATGGAATTCAGATATGTACCATAATGAAATTCTGTATCAAATTAAAACAAAAAAGAAAATAAAGTGATAATAATGTATAAATAAAGTGCTTGATGCTAAAAAGTGTTGAAGATAAGGGATTAAAGTATCCAAATTAAACTATAATAAGGGATTGTTATATCCAAAGTGAGGTAAGTTATGATGTGACTAATATTAATAGTGTGTTATTTTGTTATAACATATTCATTAATTTTTGCAATAATTGTTAAAATTTTGGACTATTTTTTATTTTACATTTTTTAAAATTGTTAATTATTCTTTTATTTTTATTTTTTAATATTAATTAATATTTATTTTATGTTTTATATTGTATTTCATTTTTTTTTTTTACATTTTTAGTTTTAATTTATATTATTTAATATATTACTTTTCATTTTTGTGTTCTTTATGTTAGTTTTATGTGATATTAAGTGACAAAAACTATATTATAATAATAATGACATTTTTCTATTTTTAAACAACTGCTTAAATTCAAATTAAGTATACTCTTATATATATCTCCCTATAAGACACTAACAATTGTAGATTATATATAATTGTAACTAAATCATTAAGATTTTATTGAATCTTAATATATATAACCCATTATGTAACTATAGTTCCACCTAGATATATTAATATTGGCAGTTAAAATCAAATAAAAATCCTGTATAATAATCCCTTGCATAATTTATTGTGGCTGTGGTTCCACCGAAATGTATCAATATTAGCAAAGGAAATACAGTGAGGGTCCATATGATAATCCCATTAGATCTAATTATATCACTCCATCAATCAGAGAAAAGCTGTATAATTATTGTTGTCATTTAATCCCTTAGGATAAATTGTCCCCATTAAGAAGATCATTTTCGCTTCATGCTTCAACAACATCTGTTTAATATCGCCACCTCTAGTTCCAAGATTTAATTTTTCCATTCCATAAGCTATTAAGTATTTTGGGTTGTTGTTATGTGCCTTTAAAAAATGTCTGGCTACAGAAGTTTTCATTCTCTTGGCATCTTGTTCGTCATTACAAATGTTGCCTACATGTTCTAGCAGTCGATGTTTAAAAGGTCTGCTAGTCATCCCGATATAGCTTAACTCACAAGGACAGGTGAGACAATATATGACACCTTGTGTGTCACAATTAATAAAGCTTTTAATGGTGTGGCGATTAGCAAATTTGTCCACAAATTGGTGGGTCTTCTTTGTATACTTGCAGACTTTACATTTCCCACAAGGGTAAAATCCAGTAATTTTTTTTTTCAAATTGTCATCTGTTTTGAATTGTCCTTAAAATGACTATGTACAAATAAGTCATGTTGATTCTTCGATCTCCTCCAGCTGGTAAGTATTCTGTTTCCCATTATCTCTTGAAGATCTGGATCTAATTTCAAGGTGTGATTAGGTTTTTGTAGGATAGATTGAATTTCCTGACACTGATTGTTGAAGGTACTAACAAATCTAATGATTGTATTTTCTGATTTATGTTGTCTTTGTGGAAAGATTAAAGAATCTCTTTTAATAGTTCTAGTTTCTCTATATGCTTTTTTGATCAAATTATGGCTATACCCTCTTTTCAGGAGTCTTTCACGTAACTCCTTAGCTCTTTTGTCAATAGTAGCTAAATCACCACAGTTTCTTCTCATACAGAGAGATTCTCATTTAGGGATACAACGAATTATAGAAGGGAGATCAGAGCTAGATGCGTGGAGAATACTGTTTGTTGCTCTTTTCTTAATAAAAATGTCACTAGAAAGTTCTTTCTGATCTGTAACAGAAATCGTAAGGTCTAGAAAGGTTATCTTCTCAGAATTTATATCAAAAGTGAGTTTAAGATTCATTTGATTGACATTCAGATGGTTAATAATTTTATGAGAATCTCCTTATCTCCTTCCCAAATGAGGAATATGTCATCTATGAATCTTAGCCATAAAAAAAACATGCAAGGTGTAGATCTCATTTTCAGTGATGAACACTATCTCTCTTTCCCACCACCCCATGTAGAGATTTGCATAGGTTGGGGCACAAGTCGTCCCCATCGCCGTGCCCCTCACCTGTAAGAAGAACTTGTCATCAAATGTAAAAAAGTTTTTTGTCAGGACAAATTCTAATAGTTTTAGAACAAAACTATTATGTTTATTTCTCACTTTGGTCTCTAAAAATTGTCTGGCAGCTTCTAAACCTTTTTGATGCTCAATACTAGTGTATAGAGCCTCCACATCACATGTACATAACCAAGTATTCTCATGTACCGTGATATGTTGTATTTTACTAAGGACATATAAGGTGTCTTGTACATGTGGAGGCAAGTAGAATATAAATTCTCTCAAATAGGTGTCAACATATATACTAGCTTTCTCCATTAGGTTGTCTAGACCTGAAACTATTGTTCTGCCGGGTGGTCTTCTCTCATTTATAGCTACTTTTGGAAGTACATAAAATGTACCACTGCTTCTCACACTAATGAAGCTGTATTTATAGTTCTCTGGATGCAGTGCGGTGATATTCCTGAGCCTATCGGACACTTTCACAGGTTCCTTTAAAATTCGCTGAGCAAAGCTGTAACTGTCCTGGGGGTAAATGTATCAATCTGCGCATTCTGTAAATCGACGATATTTGGCAACTTTGCAGGGCAGATTTAAAATGGCAATATCAGTACAGGAAAAACTTGCCTTTAAAGACATTGCCATTTTAAATCCCCCCGCAATGTCGCAGAATTTTGCTGATTTGCAGAATGCACAGATTGAAACATTTACCCCTTGGAGTGGATCTGCAAGCATTCAGATTCTCTGGTAATTAGTTCATCTGTCTCTCTTCCACCCAACATCGACTATTTTGCCCTCCTGTGCTCAGTTACTTCTCCTTGGGAACCTCTAATTTTATTACTTACCCCCTTTGTCATCCACCTTCAAAACGTGCTTTGAATTTCTAAAATCCTCCACTTCACTATAGGTCCAGGACCCAACCAACCTCAGTATATCCTTGATAAACACCCTCGTTTTAAGGGTTAAAACGCGTTGGTTCAGTGACGGTATCCAGAGGATCATCCAAGGTGACATATGGGGGTAAATATATCAAGCTGAGAGTTTTACGGCGGGTTTGAAAAACCAATCAGATTCTAGCTATCATTTATTTAGTACATTCTACAAAATGACAGCTAGAATCTGATTGGTAGCTATAGGCAACATCTCCACTTTTCAAACCCGCCGGAAAAATCTCACCTTGATACATTTACCCCATGGTGTGGTTTTGCTACATATATCCTGTATAAAGAACTTGCTATGTGATTATCAAGGATGTTTTTCCGGTACGAGTTTTATCTTTAAGTACAACTCCTCTCAAGGGGATTAGTACTTTTTTATTATTGTTGTTGCAATAAATTTTTAAATGGTATCATACGAGGTTTTCTCCTTGGTTTTACTTTTTCATATATGTGCTGAGAGGAACATTCAGTTTGTCTGATATCCGTGGCAGAAGACCCCTGACACAAGAATTATTATAAGGCGCATGATATATTATGTTCTCGTAAGCACATACCCTAAGGGGATTTTTTTCCTTGAAGAAATATTACGGTTGTGGATTCCCATTAGGACATTTGTGACACTATTCTGTAATACATATATGTATCAGTGGTGGTGGAATATCCCTGTTGTTATTTAAACAAATTACACTATGTTGCATTTATTATTTTGTTTCATGGTACACAAGTAACATTGGAGATTGAATGTACAAAGCAAGAAGGTTTCTTTTCCACCTGAAACCTTTCAGATGAATACCCTATGAGTAGGAAAACAGAGCGCAAATGTTTGTAACCTCTGTTTTTATACATATTGTTTTATGTGAATACCAGTGGGGTTCATTGTTACATACTTAGCTGCACATCTTAGTGGAGTGCCTAGGCAATTTTATAACCCATTTGCATCAACCTTGGTGTATCCACCAGTAGGATCTCACCCTGCTACTTTCTTGATCTTCATACTAATGTATACAAAGCAGGGGAAAGTTATGTTTATTATATGTAGGGGCCCACTCTTATACAGGCAAATATAAAAATATAAAATTATATAACTTTTTTGGTAATGTTAAAATGTTCAATCCCCCAACTGAATATTAATTAGTCTAAAAACTGCAAAATATGATACACCTTCTTGAATATCAATTGTAAAATAAAGAAGAATAGTGAATCATATAAAAATGCCAAAGGGAAGAATTGATTTGATATGATTTATTATTTTTTATGTCTATTGAAGATATAATAATTAGGACTATTTCCCTATATATCATATAATCAATTCCTGAAACTCTTCTACAATATTCACATGTTTCTAAATCATTCAGATTATAACCTATTATAACCTATTGTTATAGGTTATTCGTTCAACCAAAATATGGTCATATTTATTTTAACGTATTCCGCCATTGTCAAATACATAAATGCATGTATGATTCTTTGTTTATTCTGTTCAGCCAGTACAGGATTAATGTATGAAATATATAGAACATGATTGATACTTCTTCAAATCTTGGCCGCACTCGTTGCGAATGTTTAGAGATTAGATACTGACACTGGTCTCCTCTAACCCATAAATTGGCTGCTGTCACAAGTATTTCGGGGAGGTAAACACCTGAGTGACTTTTTAGTAAATTTATGTCCTATATCCTAATTCTCCAGTATTCTTATATATTATTATACTTCACAATAATATTACTTCTTATGTTTCTAAAACATTATTGTTTCCATGAGATGTGTTTCTCATTTGTGTGGAGTCAGTAATCACCTCAAAATAGCGAAATCTGAACAAGAAGGAAGATTGTGGCTCTCTCTGCCTAGACAATAGGAGAATTTTAAATAAAAGGTCCATTTGTTGACATAACAGGATGTCAGAGACTGCTGTGATCTAATTAGAAAGGAAAATGTTACCACCTGCCAAGATCTAATTACAATTCTCCTTTGTTGTAAGTGACCTTAGGAATGTTTATACCTCATTTACATGTCAAGGAGGTTTACACCAGAAGCTGAAGCTGCTCTGATGAAATAATTTATTTTTTTGAGAGACTAATTTAAATTTCACCTGAAGACAAATAGTGTGAGAATAATTATTGGTCATATTGGGAACTATTGAAGAGAGATGGGGAGGAATGACTATAAATAGGCTGTATCAAGCTGGTGTTAGTTAGTTGGTGGCTGGAGATCTGGAAGAATGGAACAGTAACAATGAGCATGAGGAAAAGAGACTGAAGGAGAAATCTATAGAGTAAGGTAACTATATTATGCATTAGAATGTATTGATCCATACACAAGTGATTGCTGATTTTGTGATTTATTACTGTTTGTATTCTTGTCTTAGCAATATTTATATAGCTAGTATTGCAATCTAACAATCATATAATTATAGAAGTACACTACTGTGAATTATTTTTCTATCAGTACTGTGGTGTCATGTGTGCAATTTATCTCTAGCAGTGCTGTGGTATCAAATGTATAATATATATTGGTATATTGACCATTAAACCTACGGGATTATAGAGGATATTTTCAAGAGCATTTTGGTAAACTAATTCAGCACTAAAACTTTCATATTCATTTAAATATCAAAGAGGGAAACAATGATTCATTGAGTGACTGTTCAGTTATTTGTACAAATATGATCTCATTATCACTGTTTGATTCCCCATTTAATCTTTTGTAAATCAGATATACAGGATTTGTTTTATCCATTATATATGTATTGCAACTTATGATTACATTTATCCAGAACATATTACACTATTTGTATTCCTTTTCTATTGGAATATATGTCTTTGTATATGGAGACCACACCAGGAAGGAGCTTTGGAATCTCTCTAAAGGTAATCAGATAAACTTGATTCATGTTGTGCACGTTGGTATGAGGCCGATTCACATTGTGTTTATGAGCATATTTTGGGATGTTGTCAGTTTTGATTTGGAAATTACTGCACTACTAGGCGCCTTTATGTTCTGATCTTTCCTTTTTACTATATATATGTCTGAAATCAGAATGTATTCCAAGATGAGATAATCAAAATTTCTTAGTTATGTACAATCGATTCCCATCAGCTTCCAAAGTAGGTGTACAATTTACATTCATATAACTTTGGTATCAAATATATTTTTTTTTTTTAACAGGTGGATTAATGAGCAGGATTCCCTCTAGCAACAGAAGAGGACACCCATAGAACAACATTCTATACTGAATATCTCAGTATATCTGTAGTCATATCGACTACAGAAGTCAGCTCTTATTAAACTTGAGGATTCACACAAGCTTCTTTAATTATCTGAAAAGGAGCAGAATTCTATAGCTTGTTACTAATTAAACACACAATGAGTCTCACTGGAGAGAGGGCATATCAGTGCTCTGAGTGTGATAAAATGTTTACATGGAAGTCAAAGCTGATCAGATATCAGAGGATTCACACAGGCGAGAAGTCATTTTCATGTTCTGAATGTAGTAAATGTTTTAGTACCAATTCAAAATTAATCCTACACCAGAGGAGTCACACAGGAGAAAAAATGTTTAATTGCTCTGAATGTAACAAGTGTTTTACTCATAAGTCACTTCTTGTTGCACATCAGAGGATCCACACAGGAGAAAACCCATTTCCATTTTCTGAATGTAGTAAATGTTTTAAACGGAAGTCACACCTTATTAGACACCAGAGAATTCACACAGGAGAAACACCATATTCATGCTCTGAGTCTAACAAATGTTTTAAAGAGAAGTCATTACTTGTTAGTCACCAGAGGATTTACACTGCAGAGAAGTTATTTTCATGCTCCGAATGTAGTAAATGTTTTGGGTCCATCTCACACTTAATTCTACACCAGAGATTTCACACAGGAGAAAAACCATATTCATGCTCTGAATGTAACAAATGTTTTAAACAGAAGTCACACCTTGTTAGACACCACATGATTCACACTGGAGAGAAGCCCTTTTCATGTTCTAAATGGAGCAAGTGTTTTAACACTGATTCACACCTTGTTAGTCATCAGAGAAGCCACACAGGAGAGAAACCATTTATGTGCTCTGAATGTAACAAATGTTTTAAACAAGAGATAACACTTCTTACTCACCAGAGAAGTCACACAAGGAAGTCACTTGGCACTGAATAGAGCATAGACAAGTTAACTTGTTAATGATTATAATATTCACACAGGGTAGAATCAATTTTCATTTACTGGATGTGGCAGGTTAATTTACAAAGTACATTCGATTCGCTCTGCAAACGTATTAAATAATCATGAGAGGGACTGGTAATAGGGGCTACAACCATATCACTATCTTCCTTTCCTCCCACTCCCTTTCTTGATCCTCTTTAATCTGGTTTTTATCCCCTCCACTGCAATGAAACCGCTCTCACTAAGGTCACATCTAAGTGTTTTTCATCCTGCTTTCTAGACCTCTGCACAACTAGACACCATTGACCACCCTCTCCTCCAGCAAACTCTCCTCTTCATCAGCTTCTGTGAAACTGCCCTTATATATTTCAACTGCTACTTCACCATCCAATCCTTATGGGTCTCTATTTCTTTCTCTATTTTCCCTCCTCTGCCACTACCTGTCAGCATCTCCCAAGGATCTGTTCTCGTCCCCCTGCTCCTCTCCCTCTACACTTCTTCCCTCTGTGAGGGTATCAGCTCCTTTGGCCTCCATTACCATCTCTATGCTGCTGACACTGACACAAGGCCCTCTTTCCAAGTGTATTCTTTATGTTATTTTACAGGGTATAATTGTGTAAGCTTGCTGCCTGTATGTATACAATTTTATTGCTCATGTAGATATTATTTTATTTTGCTGGTTGTCAAACTTGTTCTGGTGCCTTAGAAATAAAGGATTTTGTGAATATTTCATGTGGTGATTTTTTGTCTGTCAAACTTTTTATTTTATTGCTTGGAGTTCATCTCACTCAATGCATATCTTTTCATATGTATGCAGACTTCGAGCAAGTGTTTCAAGGTTTATACCTCTGTGAGGAATGTGAGCAATTGGTCTCTTTGGAAGCCCAGGTAACTGATCTAAAGCAGACCATTGCAACATTGAGAGAGATTGCCAACCTGGAGCAGAGTTTACAGCTCACCGTTGATGCGTTATCTGAGCAGGATGGAGCAGAGACAGAGGAGGATGCACAGGTAGACAGCTGGGTAACAGTTACTAGGAGTAGCAGAGGGAGGAAGAGCCAGGCCAGTTCTGAGCTAACCAATCCCAGCATATTTGCCAGATTGGATGAAGATGCTGTGGAAGGCAGTTCAGAATTGGTAGATTTGGATGAGACTTCCTCTAGCAACCAGGGGAATGGTCTCTCCAGCATAGAGGGGACCAGGCAGATTGTGGTGGTAGGGGATTCAATTATTAGGAGGGTAGATAGGGTAATCTGTTACCAGGACCGTGCATGCCAAACAGTGTGTTATCTCCCGGGTGCTCGGGCTCGGCATATTGTGGATCAGGTGGACAGATTGTTGGGAACTTAGACCAGGGCAGCACAGTAGATGTGGTCTACTTAGATTTTGCAAAGGCCTTTGATACAGTGCCACACAAGAGGTTGGTTTACAAAATAAGGGAACTCGGTCTAGAAATCAACATTTGTACTTGGATCGAAAACTGGTTAGAGAATAGGGAACAGAGAGTTGTGATAAATGGAACATTTTCTAATTGGTCAAATGTCTTAAGTGGAGTACCTCAAGGTTCTGTGCTGGGGCCACTCCTTTTTAATATATTTATTAATGACCTTGGTGATGGTTAGGAGAGTAAAGTTTCTATTTTTGCAGATGACACTAAATTCTGTAAGGTAATAAAATCAGAGTAAGATGTAGCTCTACAGAGGGACTTAAATAAACTGGAGGATTAGGCGGCCAAATGGAACATGAGGTTTAACATAGATAAATGTAAGTTTATGCATTTAGGGATCAAAAACAAGAACGCAATCTATAAATTAAATGGAATTAATTTGGGAGAATCTATAATGGAAAAGGATTTGGGAGTGCTCGTAGACAGTAGACTTAGCAATACTGCTCAATGTCAAGCAGCAGCTGCAAGGGCAAACAAAGTATTGACATGCATAAAAAGGGGCATAGATGCAAGGGAAGACAGTGTAATTTTGCCACTGTATAAATCGTTGTTAAGACCTCATCTTGAATTTGCAGTACAGTTCTAGGCACCACTATATTAAAAAGATAATTTGGAACTAGAAAGGGTTCAAAGAAGGGTGACAAAATTGATAAAGGGTATGGAGTCATTAAGTTATGAGGAAAGGTTAGCCAGTTTAGAATGTTTACTTTAGAAAAGAGGCGTCTAAGGGGAGATATGTTTACTATGTACAAATACATTAAGGGTCAATACAGAGAACTTTCATGGGAACTTTTTACCCCAAGGACTATACACAGGACACGCGGTCACCCCCTAAGGTTAGAGGAGAGGAAATTTCACAACCAGCAAAGGAAGGGGTTCCTTACAGTAAGAGCAGTCAAGATATGGAATTCATTGCCAGGGAAGGTTTGGCAGATTCAATAGATATGTTTAAGAAAAGTTTAGACAAATATTTAGCGGAAAAGTGTATCCAGGGATACAACCGTTAATAAAAATAAAGGATAGTAATGGATATAGGGTAAAAATAGGACTGCAATATTGAGTCTGGGGGGATTTTCACAATTGAAACAGATTGGCGGTTGCTTACTCTGGATCAATTTCAAATATAAGTGCAGGATCGCAGGAGATCCAAAATAGCTTGAACTTGATGGACTGGTGTCTTTTTTCAACCTCATCAACTATGTTACTATGTAATATGGAGGTTTAAAATATATCCAATTTAAAGTATAGGATGAGACGTAATCTCTTCCAGCTCTGAACTGGTGCAAAACTCAAGTCCATATGCAGACTGGAAATGGTTGTGCACCTTCCACACAGGAAACAACAGCGAGAGTGTGTCGCATGTCAATCTTGAACCGCAAAATGAAATTTCGTCTGCAAAACAATGTGCACGGTATGCTTACTGCTTACACTGTACTGTGTACAGAACACCCTCACTCCTCCCAGGTGCTCTCCTTGCCATGTACAGGCTTCTGCAGACGCTCCTTATTACTGCGTAGACCCATGCCACTTGGTGGAAACTAGGTGCACTTGTGCAAATTAAGGCAGTCGCTGAACTTAAAGCTGCTTTTGTGCTGCACAGTTGAGGTTTTGCTACTAGTTACTGACACCCCTCCTTGTTCATTTAATGATGGTGCTAATACACATGGATACATTCTATACATGTGCAGTTTTTTTCCTTTTCATGTGATACCTAACTGCTTTATAAAGAAAGCAGGATCCTAGTTATACATACACATATATATATATATATATATATATATATATATATATATTGGGATTAGAATTATTTAAAAAGGCTTTGATTTTACTGAAAGAATTGTTCATGTAAAATGTTTTTGTATTGTTCATGTATAGATGTGTGTAAATAACATACAGTAATGTTACAAAGATGTCATCGCAATGGAAGCAGTGCGGTGATATTACTGAGCCGATCGAACACCTGCACAGGTTCCTTTAAAAGTCTCGGAGTAAAGCTGCAAAAGTTGCCTATGAAGACATTGCCATTTTAAATCCTGCCGCATGTCGCCGAATATCGTCGACCTAAATAATCCGCAGATTGATACATTTACTCCTTGTCGTGGATCTGCAAGCATTCAACTTCTCTGGTGATTAGTTCATCTGTCTGCCACCCCCCCAGCATCAACTATTTTGCCCTCTTGTGCTCAGCTCCTTCTCTTTGGGAACCTCTAATTTTATTACTTACCCCCTTTGTCATCCACCTTAAAAAACTTACTTTGAATCTCTAAAACCCTCCACTTCCTTATAGGTCCAGGACCCAACCAACCTCAGTGTATCCACCAGTATGATCTCACCCTGCTACTTTCTTGATCTTCATACTAATGTATACAAAGCAGGGGAAAGTTATGTTTATTATATGTAGGGGCCCACTCTTATACAGGCAAATATAAAAATATAAACTTATATAACTTTTTTGGTAATGTTAAAATGTTCAATCCCCCAACTGAATATTAATTAAAACTGCAAAATATTTTACAATTGATAGTCAAGAAGGTGTATCATAAAGAAGAATAGTGAATCATATAAAAATGCCGAAGGGAAGAATTGATTTGATATGATTTATTATTTTTTGTGTCTATTGAAGATATAATAATTAGGACTATTTCCCTATATCATATAATCAATTCCTGAAACTCTTATACAATATTCACATGTTTCTAAATCATTCAGATTATAACCTATTATAACCTATTGTTATAGGTTATTCGTTCAACCAAAATATGGCCATATATATTTTAACGTATTCCGTCATTGTCAAATACATAAATGCATGTATGATTCTTTGTTTATTCAGTTCAGCCAGTACAGGATTAATGTATAAAATATATAGAACATGATTGATACTTCTTCCAATCTTGGCAGCACTCGTTGCAAATGTTCAGAGATTAGATACTGACACTGGTCTCCCTCTAACCAATAAATTGGCTGCTGTCACAAGTATTTCAGGGAGGTAAACACCTGAGTGACTTTTTAGTAAATTTCTGTCCTATATCCTTATTCCCCAGTATTCTTATATATTAATATACTTTGCAATAATATTACTTCTTATGTTTCTAAAACATTATTGACTCCACGAGATGTGTTTCTCATTTTGTGTGGAGTCAGTAATCACCTCAAAATAGCTATATCTGAACAAAAGAGAAGATTATGGCTCTCTCTGCCTAGAAAATAGGAGAATCTTAAATAAAAGGTTCATTTGTTGACATAACAGGATGTCAGAGACTGCTGTGATCTAATTAGAAAGGAAGATGTTACCACCAGCCAAGATCTAATTACAATTCTCTTTTGTTGTAAGTGACCTTAAGAATGTTTATACCTCATTTACATGTCAAGGAGGTTTACATGAGAAACTGAAGCTGCTCTGGTGAAATAATTTAATTTATGAGAGACTAATTTAAATGTCAACTGAAGACAATTAGTGTGAGAATAAGCTTTGGTCATCCCGGGAACTATTGAAGAGAGATGGGGAGGAATGACTATAAATAGGCTGTATCAGGCTGGTGTTAGTTAGTTGGTGACTGGAGAGCTGGAAGGATGGAACAGTAAGAATGAGCATGAGGAAAAGAGACTGAAGGAGAAATCTATAGAATAAGGTAACTATATTATGCATTAGAATGTACTGATCCATACACAAGATATCGCTATTAGTGCTGTGGTATCAAATGTATAATATATATTGATATATTCACTATTAGTACTATGGGATTATAGAGGATATTTTCACGAGCACTTTGGTAAACTAATTCAGCACTAAAACTTTCATGTTCATTTAAATATCAAAGAGGGAAACAATGATTCATTGAGTGATTCCCCATTTAATCTTTTATAAATCTGATACACAGGATTTGTTTTTTCCATTGTGTGTCTATCACTTCTATCTCATGATTACAGTTATCCAGAACATATTACACTATTTGTATTCCTTTTCTATTTGAATGTATAATATTTGATCTGGAGTCCATACCAGGAAGGAGCTTTAGAATCTCTCCAGAGATAATCAGATAAACCTGATTCATGTTGTGCACATTGGTGTGAGGCTGATTCACATTGTGTTTTTAGCATACTTTGGGATGTTGTCAGTTTTGATTTGGAAATTACTGCACTACTAGGCGCCTTTTTGTTTTGATCTTTCCTTTTTACTATATATATGTCTTAAATCAGAATGTACTCCAAGATAAAAAAAATCAAAATTTCTTAATTATGTACAATCCATTCTCAACAGCTTACAAACAAGGGGAAAATATTACATTCGTATGATTTTGGTATAAAATATATATTTTTTTTTAACAGGTGGATTGATGAGCAGGATTCCCTCTAGCAACAGAACAGGACACCCATAGATCAACATTCTATACTGAATATCTGAGTCACCCACAAGTCAGATCGACTACAGGAGTCAACTCTTATAAAACTTGAGGATTCACACAAGCTATTTTAATTTTCTGAATAGAATCAGCCTTCTATAGCTTGTTACTCATTAAACACACAATGAGTCTCACAGGAGAGAGACCATATCAATGCTCTGAGTGTGATAAAATGTTTAGATGGAAGTCACAGATGATTATACACCTGCGGATTCACACAGGCGAGAAGCCATTTTCATGTTCTGAATGTAGTAAATGTTTTAGTACCAATTTAAAATTAATCATACACCAGAGAAGTCACACAGGAGAAAAAATGTTTAGTTGTTCTGAATGTAACAAGTGTTTTACTTCCAAGTCACTTCTTGTTGAACATCAGAGGATCCACACAGGAGAAACCCCATTTTCATGTTCTGAATGTAGTAAATGTTTTAAACGGAAGTCACACCTTATTAGACACCAGAGGACTCACACTGGAGAAAAACCATATTCATGCTCTGAGTGTAACAAATGTTTTAAAGAGAAATCACAACTTATTAGTCACCAGAGGCTTCACACTGGAGAGAAGTCATTTTCATGCTCCGAATGTAGTAAATGTTTTGGGTCCAATTCAAACTTAATCCTACATCAGAGGTTTCACACAGGAGAAAAACCATATTTATGCTCTGAATGTAACAAACATTTTCGTACTAATTCACATTTAATCATGCACCAGAGGATTCACACAGGAGAAAAAACATTTTCATGCTCTGAATGTAACAAATGTTTTAACCAGAAGTCAAACCTTGTTAGACACCACATGATTCACACCGAAGAGAAGCCCTTTTCATGTTCTAAATGTAGCAAGTGTTTTAACACTGATTCACACCTTGTTAGTCATCAGAGAAGCCACACAGGAGAGAAACCATTTATGTGCTCTGAATGTAACAAATGTTTTAAACAAAAGATAACACTTCTTACGCACCAGAGAAGTCACACAAGGAAGTTACTTGTTTCCGAATAGAGCATGTATTTCATAGACAAGTTAACTTGTTTAATCATTATAATATTCACAAAGGAGAGAATCAATTTTCATTTACTGGATGTGGCAAATGTTGTATGTAAAATTAAATATTTTTTGGACTGGAACGTCTAACAATGAGAGAGGAATTTTTTCCCTGGGATGGTCTCCCTGTAATTGAGAGCAACTGTATACCAACCAACAATGACAAAGAAGTCCCAAGGTGTCATGTGGTTTATTAAGATACTAATGAAGTTGAATGTTTTTTATTATGTTCTTATTTTAAACATTAGCACATTTAAAGTGTCCATGTCACTTACATACAGTGGAGGTAATTTACAAAGTGCATTCGATTCACTCTGCAAACCGATTAAATAATCATGAGAGGGACTGGTAATAGGGGCTACAACCATATCTCTATCTTCATTTGCTCCCAATCCCTTTTTTGATCCTCTTCAATATGGTTTTTATCCCCTCCACTCCAATGAAGCCACCCTCACTAAGGTCACATCTAAGTGTTTTTTCATCCTGCTTATCTTTCTAGACCTCTGCACAACTAGACACCATTGACCACCCTCTCCTCCAGCAAACTCTTCTCTTCATCAGCTTCCGTGAAACTGCCCTTATATGGTTCAACTTCTATTTCACCAACCAATAATTTTGGGTCTCTATTTCTGTCTCTATTTTCCCACCTCTCCCACTAGCTATCAGAATCCCCCATGGATCTGTTCTTGCCCCCCTGCTCTTCTCCCTCTACACTTCTTCCCTCTGTGATGGTATCAGCACCTTTGGCCTCCATTACCATCTCTATGCTGCTGACACCCACAAAAGGCCCTCTTTTCAAGTGTTTTCTTTATGTTATTTTACAGGGTATAATTGTGTAAGTTTGCTGCCTGTACGTATACAATTTAATTGCTCACACACATATTATTTTATTTTGCTGGTTGTCAAACTTGTTCTGGTGCCTTAGAAATAAAGGATTTTTTGAAAATTCCATGTGACGATTATTTGTCTGTCAACCTTTTTATTACATTGTTTGGAGTTCAATATGGAGGTTTTAAATGTATCCAATTTAATGTATAGGATGAGACGTAATCTCTTCCAGCTCTGAGCTGGTGCAAAACTCAGGTCCTTATGGAGACTGGAAATGATCGTGCACCTTCCACACAGCAAACAACAGCGAGGGTGTGCCGATAGCCATCTTGAACCGCAAAATGAAATATCTTCTCTGCAAAACAATGTGCACTGTATGCTTACTCTGTACTGTGTGCGGAACACCCTCACTCCTCCCAGGTCCTCTCCTTGCCATGTACAATCTTCAACAAAGTTGAAAGGAAATAAATAGGTGCACATTGGGTCTCAATATTAAAGGATATTAACTTTTAAAACGTAACTTTTATTGTTTAGATTAAATCAGCGATATATAAAAGTATATCTTCAATAAAATCACTGTGTGTAATTAAAAGTGACTGGGTGCAGCAGGTAACTTGCCTTAATATAATGGGGAGTATAATATATAATAGAGTTAGAGTAATACCCACATTTCATATCTCCAAATACATTGGCTGTGAATAATCTCATTAAATGCATATATGATAATGACACCAGTGTTACTCACTATTCTCTTGAATAGCTCTAGTAATACACGGAGATGATTTGCTATCTACCTAGAGAGGCTCTACACTAACTAGGATTTGTTGGAGCGAGTCATAGTTTTTATATTACACATCTGATGTGGATGGTCTCGTGATTATATATAGCAGTAACATTAATATTACTCGCTAGTCTCTCAATTAGCACCCATTCACCTTAGATCCATATACCACATCAGGTAAAAGATAGTCTCATTTGTTAGATATGTAGTGGTAGTGCCAGTATTGTTTGTTATACTCTCAATCAGCTTCCAGTTATGTAGTGGTAGTGACACCAGTATTATAAATTATACTCTCAAACAGCTTTCAATTATACAGCGGCGGCTAACTATCTGCCTACAAAAAGCTCCAGAATATCTCTGGTTTTGCTGGAGCAATTCCTCGTTTCTTCTTTCCCCTAAGGTCAAGTATAATCTAGTGCACCCAGCGATACAACGACGCGCGTTTCGCTGTGTGCTTATTCAAGGCAAGCCGAGAGACTGTTCTGACAGTTAATAAATACTGTCAGTGTGGGGCTAACCTCATGACGTGAGGGTGTCTCCACCTATCAGAAAGAGTGTTTATCAAAGTGATTGCCAAAGTGATAGCCAATCTCTGATGGTTACATTCCAAACTCCTCCCATTCGGATTTCTATTGGTCGAAATGCATTGCATTGCCGATAATAAGGAAGGGAATAATAAATAAACGTAATAATATGGCTTAATAATACGGGATTTAGTATAGTTGCTACCAGGTCTAGCAGATCTTAATCATACATAATCAAGTAAGCCATAATTAATCACGATCACTAAAGATCGGTGAGTTAGATCTATTTATTGTTTTTGGTGATATAGAATTCAGATATGTACCATAATGAATTTATGAATCAAATTAAAATAAAAAAGAAAATAAAGTGCTATGATGCCAAAACGTGTTGAAGATTAGGGATTAAAGTATCTAAATTAAACTATAAGGGATTGTTATATCCAAAGTGAGGTAAGTGATGATGTGACTAATATTAATAGTGTGTTATTTTGTTATAACATATTCATTAATTTGTGCAATAATTGTTAATATTTTTGACTATTTTTTATATTTAATTTTTAATTATTCATTTTTTTTATTATTAATTAATATTTATTTTATATATTATTATTTTATTTTTTTTACATTCTTTACATTTTTAGTTTTTATTTATATTATTTAATTTATTACTTTTCATTTTTTTGTTCTTTATATTAGTTTTTTGTGATATTAAGTGACAAAAGCTATATTATAATAATAATAATGACATTTTTCTTATTTTAACAATTACATAAATCTAAATTAAGTATACTCTTATATATGTCTCCCTATAAGACACTAAAAAGTGTAGATTATATATAATTGTAACTAAATCAGTAAGAGTTTATTGTATCTTAATATATATAACTCATTATGTAACTATAGTTCCACCCCAATATATTAATATTGGCAGTTAAAGTCAAATAAAAATCCTGTATAATAATCCCTTGCATAATTTATTATGGCTGTGGTTCCACCCAAATGTATCAGTATTAGCAAATGAAATACAATGAGGGTCAGTATGATAATCCCATTAGATCTTATTATATCACTCCATCAATCAGAGTAAAGCTGTATAATTATTGTTGTCATTTAATCCCTTAGGATAAATTGTCCCCATTAAGAAGATAATTTTCGCTTCATGCTTCAACAACGTCTGTTTAATATCGCCACCTCTAGTTACAAGATTTAATTTTTCCATTCCATAAGCTACTAAGTATTTTGGGTTGTTGTTATGTGCCTTTAAAAAATGTCTGGCTACAGAAGTTCAAGTTTTCATTCTCTTGGCATCTTGTTCGTCATTACAAATGTTGCCTTCATGTTCTAGCAGTCGATGTTTAAATGGTCTGCTAGTCATTCCGATATAGCTTAACTCACAAGGACAGGTGAAACATTATATGACACCTTTTGTGTCACAATTAATAAAGCTTTTAATGGTGTGGCGATTAGTAAATTTGTCCACAAATTGGTGGGTCTTCTTCGTATACTTGCAGGCTTTACATTTCTCACAAGGGTAAAATCCAGTTATTGTTTTTCTAATTGTCATCTGTTTTGAATTGTGATGAAAATGACTATGTACAAATAAGTCAAGTAGATTCTTCGATCTCCTCCAGCTGGTAAGTATTCTGTTTCCCATTATCTCTTGCAGATCTGGATCTAATTTCAAGATGTGACTATGTTTTTGTAGGATAGATTGAATTTGCTGCCACTGATTGTTGAAGGTACTAACAAATCTAATGATTGTATTTTCTGATTTATGTTGTTTTTGTGGAAAGATTAAAGAATCTCTTTTAATAGTTCTAGTTTCTCTATATGCTTTTTTGATCGAATTATGGCTGTACCCTATTTTCAGGAGTCTTTCACGTAACTCCATTGCGCTTTTGTCAATAGTAGCTAAATCACCACAGTTTCTTCTCATACGGAGAGATTCTCCTTTAGGGATACTACAAATTGTAGAAGGGAGATCAGAGCTAGATGCTTTGAGAATACCGTTTGTTGCTCTTTTCATCCTAAAAATGTCACAAGAAAGTTCTCTCTGATCTGTAACAAAAATCGTAAGGTCTAGAAAGATTATCTTCTCAGAATTTAGATCAAAAGTGAGTTTAAGATTAATTTGATTGACATTCAGATGGTGAATAATTTTATGAGAATCTCCTTATCTTCTTCCCAAATGAGGAATATGTCATCTATGAATCTTAACCATAAAACAACATGCTGTGTATAGATCTCATTTTCGGTGGTGAACACTATCTCTCTTTCCCACCCCACAATGTAGAAATTGGCATAGCTTGGGGCACAAGTCGTCCCTATTGCCGTGCCCCTCACCTGTAAGAAGAATTTGTCATCAAATGTAAAAAAAGTTCTTTGTCAGGACAAATTCTAATAGGTTTAGAACAAAGCTATTATGTTCATTTCTCACTTTGGACTTAAACAATTGTCTGGCAGCTTCTATATCTTTTTGATGGTCAATACTAGTGTATAGAGCCTCCACATCACATGTACATAACCAAGTGTTCTCATGTACCGTGATATGTTGTATTTTACTAAGGACATCTAAGGTGTTTCGTACATATGAAGGCAAGGAGAATTCAAATTCTCTCAAATAGGTGTAAACATATATACTAGCTTTCTCCGTTAGGTTGTCTAGACCTGAAACTATTAGTCTGCCGGGTAGTCTTCTCTCATTTTTATGTACTTTCGGAAGCAAAAAAAATGTACCGCTGCTTCTCACACTAATGCAGCTGTATTTAAAGTTCTCTGTAAGCAGTGAGGTGATATTACTGAGCAGATTGGACACTTGCACAGGTTCTGTCAACATTCACTGAGCAAAGCGGTAACTATCCTGGGGGTAAATGTATCAATCTGCGCATTCTGTAAATCGCCAATATTTGGAGATTTGGCAGGGCTGAATTAAAATGGCAATGTCATTACAGGCAAAACTTGCCTTTAAAGACATTGTCATTTTACATTCCACTGGAAAGTTGCCGAATATCGCTGATTTGCAGAATGCACAGATTGATACATTTACCCCTTGGCCGTGGATCTGCAAGCATTCAGCTTCTCTGGTAATTAGTTCATCTGTCTCTCTTCCTCCCACCATCAACTCTTTTGCCCACTTGTGCTCAGTTCCTTCTGTTTGGGAACCTCCAATTTAATTACTTACCCCCTTTCACATCCACCTTAAAAAACTAACTTTGAATCTCTAAAACCCTCCACTTCCTTATAAGTCCAGGACCCAACCAACCTCAGTGTATCCTCCAGTACGATCTTACCCTGCTACTTTCTTGATCTTCATACTAATGTATACAAAGCAGAGGAAAGTGGTGTTTATTATATGTAGAGGTCCACTCAGATACTGGGAAATATAAATATATAATACGTATATAAGTTTATTGGTAGTGTTAAGATGTTCAATCCCCCCACTGAACATTAATTAGTCTAAAAACTGCAACATATTTTACAATTGATAGTCAAGAAGGTGTATTAGAAAGAAGAATAGTGCCATATATAAATATGGCAAAAGGAAGAATTGATTTGATATGATTTAATATTTTTGTGTCTATTGAAGATTTAAGAATTAGGACTATTTCCCTATATCATATAATCAATTCCTGAACCTCTTCTTCAATATTCACATGTTTCTAAATCATTCAAATTGTTATAACCTATTTTTATAGGTTATTCATTCAAACAATATATATCCATATTTATTTTAACGTATTCCGCCATTGTCTTAAACATAAATGCATGTATGATTCTTTGTTTATTCAGTTTAACTAGCACAAGGTAAATGTATGAAATATATAGAACATGATTGATACTTCTTCAAATCTTGGCAGCACTCGTTGCGAATGTTCATAGATTAGATACTGACATTGGTCTCCCTCTAATCAATAAATTGGCTGCTGTCCCAAGTATTTCCGGGGTGTAAACACCTGAGTGACTTAATAGTAAATTTATATCCTATATGCTAATTCCCCAGTAACCCTATATATTAATATACTTCACAATAATATTACTTCCTATGTTTCTAAAACATTAATGACTCCATGAGATGTGTTTCTCATTTGTGCAGAGTCTGTAATCACCTTAAACTAGCTAAATCTGAACAAAAGAGAAGATTGTGGCTCTCTCTGCCTCGACAATAGGAGAATCTTAAACAAAAGGTCCATTTGTTGACATAACAGGATGTCAGAGACTGCTGTGATCTAATTAGAAAGGAAGATGTTATCAACAGCCGAGATCTAATTACAATTCTCTTTTGTTGTAAGTGACCTTAGGAATGTTTATACCTCATTTACATGTCAAGGAGGTTTACACCAGAAACTGAAGCTGCTCTGATGAAATAATTTGATTTTATGAGAGACTAACTTAAATTTCACCTGATGACAAATAGTTTGAGAATAAGTTTTGGTCATCCCGGGAACTATTGAAGAGAGATGGGGAGGAATGACTATAAATAGGCTGTATCAGGCTGGTGTTAGTCAGTTGGTGGCTGGAGAGCTGGAAGGATGGAACAGTAAGAATGAGCATGAGGAAAACAGACTGAAGGAGAAACCTACAGAGTAAGGTAACTATATTATGCATTAGAATGTATTGATCCATACACAAGTGATTGCAGATTTTGTGATTTATTACTGTTTGTATTCTTGTCTTAGTAATATTTATATAGCTAGTATTGTAATCTAACAATCATACATATAATTATAGGAGTACACTACTGTGAATTATTTTTCTATCAGTACTGTGGCGTCATGTGTGCAATTTATCTCTATCAGTACTGTGGTATCAAATGAAAAATATATATTGGTATATTGACTAATAGTACTATGGGATTATTTAGGATATTTTCATGAGCACTTTGGTAAACTAATTCAGCACTAAAACTTTCATGTTCATTTAAATATCAAAGAGGGGAACAATGATTCATTGAGTGAATGTTCAGTTATTTGTACAAATATGATCTCATTGTCACTGTTTGATTCCCCATTTAATCTTTTGTAAATCAGATACACAGGATTTGTTTTATCCATTATATATGTATTACAACTTATGATTACATTTATCCAGAACATATTACACTATTTGTATTCCTTTCCTTTTGGAATATATGTCTTTGTATCTGGAGACCACAACAGGAAGGCGCTTTGGAATATCTCTAGAGGTAATCAGATAAACCTGATTCATGTTGTGCACATTGGTATGAGGCCGATTCACATTGTGTTCATGAGCATATTTTGGGACGTTGTCAGTTTTGATTTGAAAATTACTGCACTACTAAGCGCTTTTATGTTCTGATCTTTCCTTTTTACTATATATAAGTCTGAAATCAGAATGTATTCCAAGATGATTTAATCAAAATATCTTAATTATGTACAATCCATTCCCAACAGCTTGCAAAGTAGGTGTACAATTTACATTCATATAACTTTGGTATCAAATATATATATATATTTTTTAACAGGTGGATTATTGAGCAGGATTCCCTCTAGCAGCAGAAGAGGACACCCATAGAATGACATTCTATACTGAATATCTGAGTCACCCACAAGTCATATCAACTACAGAAGTCAGCTCTTATAAAACTTGAGGATTCACAAAAGCTATTTTAATTTTCTGAATAGAAGCAGCCTTCTATAGCTTGTTACTCATTAAACACACAATGAGTCTCACAGGACAGAGGCTATATCAATGCTCTGAGTGTGATAAAATGTTTACATGTAAGTCAAAGCTGATCATACACCTGAGGGTTCACACCGGCGAGAAGCCATTCTCATGTTCTGAATGTAGTAAATGTTTTAGTACCAATTCAAACTTAATCCTACACCAGAGGAGTCACACAGGAGAAAAAATGTTTAGTTGCTCTGAATGTAACACGTGTTTTACTCATAAGTCAGATCTTGTTAGACATCAGAGGATCCACACAGGAGAAACCCCATTTTCATGTTCTGAATGTAGTAAATGTTTTACACAGAAATCACAACTTATTTGTCACCAGAGGATTCACACTGGAGAAAAACCATATTCATGTTCTGAATGTAACAAATGTTTTAAACAGAAATCACACCTTATTAGTCACCAGAGGACTCACACTAGAGAGAAATCATTTTCATGCTCCGAATGTAGTAAATGTTTTGGGTCCAATTCACAGTTAATCCTGCACCAGAGGTTTCACACAGGAGAAAAACCATTTTCATGATCTGAATGTAACAAATGTTTTAAACAGAAGTCACACCTTGTTACACATCAGAGGATTCACACCGGAGAGAAGCCCTTTTCATGTTCTAAATGTAGCAAGTGTTTTAACACTGATTCACACCTTGTTAGGCATCAGAGTAGCCACACAGGAGAAAAACCATTTATGTGCTCTGAATGTAACAAACATTTTCGTACCAATTCAAAATTAATCATGCACCAGAGGATTCACACAGGAGAAAAACCATTTTCATGCTCTGAATGTAACAAATGTTTTAAACAGAAGTCAAACCTTGTTAGACACCACATGATTCACACCGGGGAGAAGCCCTATTCATGTTCTAAATGTAGCAAGTGTTTTAACACTAATTCACACCTTGTTAGGCATCAGAGAAGCCACACAGGAGAAAAACCATTTATGTGCTCTGAATGTAACAAATGTTTTAAACAAGAGATAACACTTCTTACGCACCAGAGAAGTCACACAAGGAAGTAATTTGTTTCCGAATAGAGCATGTATTTCATAGACAAGTTAACTTGTTTAATCATTATAATATTCACAAAGGAGAGAATCAATTTTAATTAACTGGATGTGGCAAATGTTGTAAAATCAAATCTTTTTTAGACTTGAACGACTAACATTGAGACTTAGGAAATTTTCCCTTGGGATGGTCTCCCTGTAATCGAGAGCAACTGTATATCAACCAACAAAGAATTCCCAAGGTGTCTTGTGGTTTATTAAGATACTTATGAAGTTGAATGTTTATTATTATGTTCTTATTTTAAACCAGTGGCACATTTAAAGTGTCCATGTCACTTACACACAGTGGAGGTCATTTACAAAGTACATTCGATTCACTCTGCAAACCGATTAAATAATCATAAGAGGGACTGGTAATAGGGGCTACAACCATATCACTATCTTCCTTTTCTCCCACTCCCTTTCTTGATCTGCTTCAATCTGTTTTTTATTCCCTCCACTCCAATGAAGCCACCCTCACTAAGGTCACATCTAAGTGTTTTTTCATCCTGCTTATCTTTCGAGACCTCTGCACAACTAGACACCATTGACCACCCTCTCCTCCAGAAAACTCTCCTCTTCATCAGCTTCCGTGAAACAGCGCTTATCTGGTACAACTTCTCCTTCACCAACCACTAATTTTGGGTCTCTATTTCTGTCTCTATTTTCCCACCTCTCCCACTACCTATCAGAATCCCCCATGGATCTATTTTCGCCCTCCCCCCTTCTCCTCTCCCTCTACACTTCTTCCCTCTGTGATGGTATCAGCTCCTTTGGCCTCCATTACCATCTCTATGCTGCTGACACCCACGCAAGGCCCTCTTTCCAAGTGTTTTCTTTATGTTATTTTACAGGGTATAATTGTGTAAGCTTGCTGCCTGTAAGTATACAATTGTATTGCTCACGCACATATTATTTTATTTTGCTGGTTGTCAAACTCGTTCTGTTTCCTTAGAAATAAAGGATTTTTTGAATATTCCATGTGACGATTATTTGTCTGTCAACCTTTTTATTTCAATGCTTGGAGTTCAATATGGAGGTTTTAAATGTATCTAATTTAATGTATAGGATGAGACGTAATCTCTTCCAGCTCTGAGCTGGTGCAAAACTCATGTCCTTATGCAGACTGGAAATAATTGTGCACCTTCCACACAGCAAACAACAGCGAGAGTGTGCCGATGGCCATCTTGAACCACAAAATGAAATTTCGTCTCTGCAAAACAATGTGCACTGTATGCTTACTCTGTACTGTGTGCGGAACACCCTCACTCCTCCCAGGTCCTCTCCTTGCCATGTACAATCTTCAACAAAGTTGAAAGGAAATAAATAGGTGCACATTGGTTCTCAATATTAAAGGATATTAACTTTTAAAACTTAACTTTTATTGTTTAGATTAAATCAGCGATATATAAAAGTATATATTCAATAAAATCAATGTGTGTAATTAAAAGTGACTGGGTGCACTAGGTAACTTGTCTTAATTTAATGGGGAGTATAATATATAATAGAGTTAGAGTAATACCCACATATCATATCTCCAAATACATTGGCTGTGAATATTCTCATTAAATGCATATATGATAAAGACACCAGTGTTACTCACTATTCTCTTGATCAGCTTTAGTAATACACGGAGATGATTTGCTATCTACCTAGAGACGCTCCACACTAACTAGGATTTGTTGGAGCGAGTCATAGTTTCTATATTACACATCTGATGTGGATGGTCTCCTGATTATATATAGCAGTAACATCAATATTACTCGCTAGACTCTCAATTAGCTCCCATTCATCTTAGATCCATATACCTCATCAGGTAAAAGATAGTCTCATTTGTTAGATATGTAGTGGTAGTGCCAGTATTGTTTGTTATACTCTCAATCAGCTTCCAGTTATGTAGTGGTAGTGGAGCCAGTATTATTAATTATACTCTCAAACAGCTTTCAATTATACAGCGGCGGCTAACTATCTGCCTACAAAAAGCTCCAGAATATCTCTGGTTTTGCTGGAGCAATTCCTCGTTTCTTCTTTCCCCTAAGGTCAAGTATAATCTAGTGCACCCAGTGATACGCTGACGCGCGTTTCGCTGTGTGCTTATTCAAGGCAAGCCGAGAGACTGTTCTGACGGTTATTAAATACTGTCAGTGTGAGGCTTAACCTCATGACGTGAGGGTGTCTCCACCTATAAGAAAGAGTGTTTATCAAAGTGATAGGCATAATATACAGCCAATCTCTGATGGTTATAATCCGAACTCCTCCCATTCGGATTTCTATTGGTCCAAATGCATTGCATTGCTGATTATAAGGAAGGGAACTATAAATATACTTAATAATACGGCTTAATAAAATGGGATTTACTATAGTTGCTACTAGGTCTAGCAGATTTTAATCAAATGTGATCAAGTAAACCATAATTAATCAAGATCACTAAAGATCTATATGTTGTTTATGGTGATATAGAATTCAGATATGTACCATAATGAAATTCTGTATCAAATTAAAACAAAAAAGAAAATAAAGTGATAATAATGTATAAAGTGCTTGATGCTAAAAAGTGTTGAAGATAAGGGATTAAAGTATCCAAATTAAACTATAATAAGAGATTGTTATATCCAAAGTGAGGTAAGTGATGATGTGACTAATATTAATAGTGTGTTATTTTGTTATAACATATTCATTAATTTTTGCAATAATTGTTAAAATTTTTGAATATTTTTTATTTTAAATTTTTTAAAATTGTTAATTATTCTTTTATTTTTATTTTTTAATATTAATTAATATTTATTTTATGTTTTATATTTGTATTTCATTTTTTATTTTTTACATTTTTAGTTTTAATTTATATTATTTAATGTATTACTTTTCATTTTTGTGTTCTTTATGTTAGTTTTATGTCATGTTAAGTGACAAAAAGTATATTATAATAATAATGACATTTTTCTTTTTTTAAACAACTGCATAAGTTCAAATTAAGTATACTCTTATATATATCTCCCTATAAGACACTAACAATTGTAGATTATATATAATTATAACTAAATCATTAAGATTTTATTGAATCTTAATATATATAACCCATTATGTAACTATAGTTCCACCTAGATATATTAATATTGGCAGTTAAAATCAAATAAAAATCCTGTATAATAATCCCTTGCATAATTTATTGTGGCTGTGGTTCCACCCAAATGTATCAGTATTAGCAAAGGAAATACAGTGAGGGTCCATATGATAATCCCATTAGATCTAATTATATCACTCCATCAATCAGAGAAAAGCTGTATAATTATTGTTGTCATTTAATCCCTTAGGATAAATTGTCCCCATTAAGAAGATCATTGTCGCTTCATGCTTCAACAACATCTGTTTAATATCGCCACCTCTAGTTCCAAGATTTAATTTTTCCATTCCATAAGCTATTAAGTATTTTGGGTTGTTGTTATGTGCCTTTAAAAAATGTCTGTCTACAGAAGTTCAAGTTTTCATTCTCTTGGCATCTTGTTCGTCATTACAAATGTTGCCTACATGTTCTAGCAGTCGATGTTTAAAAGGTCTGCTAGTCATCCCGATATAGCTTAACTCACAAGGACAGGTGAGACAATATATGACACCTTGTGTGTCACAATTAATAAAGCTTTTAATGGTGTGGCGATTAGCAAATTTGTCCACAAATTGGTGGGTCTTCTTTGTATACTTGCAGACTTTACATTTCCCACAAGGGTAAAATCCAGTAATTTTTTTTTTCAAATTGTCATCTGTTTTGAATTGTCCTTAAAATGACTATGTACAAATAAGTCATGTCGATTCTTCGATCTCCTCCAGCTGGTAAGTATTCTGTTTCCCATTATCTCTTGAAGATCTGGATCTAATTTCAAGGTGTGATTATGTTTTTGTAGGATAGATTGAATTTCCTGACACTGATTGTTGAAGGTACTAACAAATCTAATGATTGTATTTTCTGATTTATGTTGTCTTTGTGGAAAGATTAAAGAATCTCTTTTAATAGTTCTAGTTTCTCTATATGCTTTTTTGATCAAATTACGGCTATACCCTCTTTTCAGGAGTCTTTCACGTAACTCCTTAGCTCTTTTGTCAATAGTAGCTAAATCACCACAGTTTCTTCTCATACAGAGAGATTCTCCTTTAGGGATACAACGAATTATAGAAGGGAGATCAGAGCTAGATGCGTGGAGAATACTGTTTGTTGCTCTTTTCTTAATAAAAATGTCACTAGAAAGTTCTTTCTGATCTGTAACAGTAATCGTAAGGTCTAGAAAGGTTATCTTCTCAGAATTTATATCAAAAGTGAGTTTAAGATTCATTTGATTGACATTCAGATGGTTAATAATTTTATGAGAATCTCCTTATCTCCTTCCCAAATGAGGAATATGTCATCTATGAATCTTAGCCATAAAAAAAACATGCAAGGTGTAGATCTCATTTTCAGTGATGAACACTATCTCTCTTTCCCACCACCCCATGTAGAGATTTGCATAGGTTGGGGCACAAGTCGTCCCCATCGCCGTGCCCCTCACCTGTAAGAAGAACTTGTCATCAAATGTAAAAAAGTTTTTTGTCAGGACAAATTCTAATAGTTTTAGAACAAAACTATTATGTTTATTTCTCACTTTGGTCTCTAAAAATTGTCTGGCAGCTTCTAAACCTTTTTGATGCTCAATACTAGTGTATAGAGCCTCCACATCACATGTACATAACCAAGTATTCTCATGTACCGTGATATGTTGTATTTTACTAAGGACATAAAAGGTGTCTTGTACATGTGGAGGCAAGTAGAATATAAATTCTCTCAAATAGGTGTCAACATATATACTAGCTTTTTCCGTTAGGTTGTCTAGACCTGAAACTATTGTTCTGCCGGGTGGTCTTCTCTCATTTATAGCTACTTTTGGAAGTACATAAAATGTACCACTGCTTCTCACACTAATGCAGCTGTATTTATAGTTCTCTGGATGCAGTGCGGTGATATTCCTGAGCCTATCGGACACTTTCACAGGTTCCTTTAAAATTCGCTGAGCAAAGCTGTAACTGTCCTGGGGGTAAATGTATCAATCTGCGCATTCTGTAAATCGACGATATTTGGCAACTTTGCAGGGCAGATTTAAAATGGCAATATCAGTACAGGAAAAACTTGCCTTTAAAGACATTGCCATTTTAAATCCCCCCCGCAATGTCGCAGAATTTTGCTGATTTGCAGAATGCACAGATTGAAACATTTACCCCTTGGAGTGGATCTGCAAGCATTCAGATTCTCTGGTAATTAGTTCATCTGTCTCTCTTCCACCCAACATCGACTATTTTGCCCTCCTGTGCTCAGTTACTTCTCCTTGGGAACCTCTAATTTTATTACTTACCCCCTTTGTCATCCACCTTCAAAACGTGCTTTGAATTTCTAAAATCCTCCACTTCACTATAGGTCCAGGACCCAACCAACCTCAGTATATCCTTGATAAACACCCTCGTTTTAAGGGTTGAAACGCGTTGGTTCAGTGACGGTATCCAGAGGATCATCCAAGGTGACATATGGGGGTAAATATATCAAGCTGAGAGTTTTACGGCGGGTTTGAAAAACCAATCAGATTCTAGCTATCATTTATTTAGTACATTCTACAAAATGACAGCTAGAATCTGATTGGTAGCTATAGGCAACATCTCCACTTTTCAAACCCGCCGGAAAAATCTCACCTTGATACATTTACCCCATGGTGTGGTTTTGCTACATGTATCCTGTATAAAGAACTTGCTATGTGATTATCAAGGATGTTTTTCCGGTACGAGTTTTATCTTTAAGTACAACTCCTCTCAAGGGGATTAGTACTTTTTTATTATTGTTGTTGCAATAAATTTTTAAATGGTATCACACGAGGTTTTCTCCTTGGTTTTACTTTTTCATATATGTGCTGAGAGGAACATTCAGTTTGTCTGATATCCGTGGCAGAAGACCCCTGACACAAGAATTATTATAAGGCGCATGATATACTATGTTCTCGTAAGCACATACGCTAAGGGTTTTTTTTTCCTTGAAGAAATATCACGGTTGTGGATTCCCATTAGGATATTTGTGACACTATTCTGTAATACATATATGTATCAGTGGTGGTGGAATATCCCTGTTGTTATTTAAACAAATTATACTATGTTGCATTTATTATTTTGTTTCATGGTACACAAGTAACATTGGAGATTCAATGTACAAAGCAAGAAGGTTTCTTTTCCACCTGAAACCTTTCAGATTAATACCCTATGAGAAGGAAAAGAGAGCGCAAATGTATGTAACCTCTGTTTTTATACATATTGTTTTATGTGAATACCAGTGGGGTTCATTGTTACATACTTAGTTGCACATCTTAGTGGAGTGCTTAGGCAATTTTATAACCCATTTGCATCAACCTTGGTGTATCCACCAGTAGGATCTCACCCTGCTACTTTCTTGATCTTCATACTAATGTATACAAAGCAGGGGAAAGTTATGTTTATTATATGTAGGGGCCCACTCTTATACAGGCAAATATAAAAATATAAACTTATATAACTTTTTTGGTAATGTTAAAATGTTCAATCCCCCAACTGAATATTAATTAGTCTAAAAACTGCAAAATATTTTACAATTGATATTCAAGAAGGTGTATCATAAAGAAGAATAGTGAATCATATAAAAATGCCAAAGGGAAGAATTGATTTGATATGATTTATTATTTTTTGTGTCTATTGAAGATATAATAATTAGGACTATTTCCCTATATATCATATAATCAATTCCTGAAACTCTTCTACAATATTCACATGTTTCTAAATCATTCAGATTATAACTTATTATAACCTATTGTTATAGGTTATTCGTTCAACCAAAATATGGTCATATTTATTTTAACGTATTCCGCCATTGTCAAATACATAAATGCAAGTATGATTCTTTGTTTATTCAGTTCAGCCAGTACAGGATTAATGTATGAAATATATAGAACATGATTGATACTTCTTCAAATCTTGGCCGCACTCGTTGCGAATGTTCAGAGATTAAATACTGACACTGGTCTCCTCTAACCAATAAATTGGCTGCTGTCACAAGTATTTCGGGGAGGTAAACACCTGAGTGACTTTTTAGTAAATTTATGTCCTATATCCTAATTCTCCAGTATTCTTATATATTATTATACTTCACAATAATATTACTTCTTATGTTTCTAAAACATTATTGTTTCCATGAGATGTGTTTCTCATTTGTGTGGAGTCAGTAATCACCTCAAAATAGCGAAATCTGAACAAGAAGAAAGATTGTGGCTCTCTCTGCCTAGACAATAGGAGAATCTTAAACAAAAGGTCCATTTGTTGACATAACAGGATGTCAGAGACTGCTGTGATCTAATTAGAAAGGAAAATGTTACCACCTGCCAAGATCTAATTACAATTCTCCTTTGTTGTAAGTGACCTTAGGAATGTTTATACCTCATTTACATGTCAAGGAGGTTTACACCAGAAACTGAAGCTGCTCTGATGAAATAATTTATTTTTTTGAGAGACTAATTTAAATTTCACCTGAAGACAAATAGTGTGAGAATAATTATTGGTCATATTGGGAACTATTGAAGAGAGATGGGGAGGAATGACTATAAATAGGCTGTATCAAGCTGGTGTTAGTTAGTTGGTGGCTGGAGATCTGGAAGAATGGAACAGTAACAATGAGCATGAGGAAAAGAGACTGAAGGAGAAATCTATAGAGTAAGGTAACTATATTATGCATTAGAATGTATTGATCCATACACAAGTGATTGCTGATTTTGTGATTTATTACTGTTTGTATTCTTGTCTTAGCAATATTTATATAGCTAGTATTGCAATCTAACAATCATATAATTATAGAAGTACACTACTGTGAATTATTTTTCTATCAGTACTGTGGTGTCATGTGTGCAATTTATCTCTAGCAGTGCTGTGGTATCAAATGTATAATATATATTGGTATATTGACCATTAAACCTACGGGATTATAGAGGATATTTTCAAGAGCATTTTGGTAAACTAATTCAGCACTAAAACTTTCATATTCATTTAAATATCAAAGAGGGAAACAATGATTCATTGAGTGACTGTTCAGTTATTTGTACAAATATGATCTCATTATCACTGTTTGATTCCCCATTTAATCTTTTGAAAATCAGATATACAGGATTTGTTTTATCCATTATATATGTATTGCAACTTATGATTACATTCATCCAGAACATATTACACTATTTGTATTCCTTTTCTATTGGAATATATGTCTTTGTATCTGGAGACCACACCAGGAAGGAGCTTTGGAATATCTCTAGAGGTAATCAGATAAACCTGATTCATGTTGTGCACGTTGGTATGAGGCCGATTCACATTGTGTTTATGAGCATATTTTGGGATGTTGTCAGTTTTGATTTGGAAATTACTGCACTACTAGGCGCCTTTATGTTCTGATCTTTCCTTTTTACTATATATATGTCTGAAATCAGAATGTATTCCAAGATGAGATAATCAAAATTTCTTAGTTATGTACAATCGATTCCCATCAGCTTCCAAAGTAGGTGTACAATTTACATTCATATAACTTTGGTATCAAATATATACATTTTTTTTAACAGGTGGATTAATGAGCAGGATTCCCTCTAGCAACAGAAGAGGACACCCATAGAACAACATTCTATACTGAATATCTCAGTATATCTGTAGTCATATCGACTACAGAAGTCAGCTCTTATTAAACTTGAGGATTCACACAAGCTTCTTTAATTATCTGAAAAGGAGCAGAATTCTATAGCTTGTTACTAATTAAACACACAATGAGTCTCACTGGAGAGAGGGCATATCAGTGCTCTGAGTGTGATAAAATGTTTACATGGAAGTCAAAGCTGATCAGATATCAGAGGATTCACACAGGCGAGAAGCCATTTTCATGTTCTGAATGTAGTAAATGTTTTAGTACCAATTCAAAATTAATCCTACACCAGAGGAGTCACACAGGAGAAAAAATGTTTAATTGCTCTGAATGTAACAAGTGTTTAACTCATAAGTCACTTCTTGTTGCACATCAGAGGATCCACACAGGAGAAAACCCATTTCCATTTTCTGAATGTAGTAAATGTTTTAAACGGAAGTCACACCTTATTAGACACCAGAGAATTCACACAGGAGAAACACCATATTCATGCTCTGAGTCTAACAAATGTTTTAAAGAGAAGTCATTACTTGTTAGTCACCAGAGGATTTACACTGCATAGAAGTTATTTTCATGCTCCGAATGTAGTAAATGTTTTGTGTCCAATTCACACTTAATTCTACACCAGAGATTTCACACAGGAGAAAAACCATATTCATGCTCTGAATGTAACAAATGTTTTAAACAGAAGTCACACCTTGTTAGACACCACATGATTCACACTGGAGAGAAGCCCTTTTCATGTTCTAAATGGAGCAAGTGTTTTAACACTGATTCACACCTTGTTAGGCATCAGAGAAGCCACACAGGAGAGAAACCATTTATGTGCTCTGAATGTAACAAATGTTTTAAACAAGAGATAACACTTCTTACTCACCAGAGAAGTCACACAAGGAAGTCACTTGGCACTGAATAGAGCATAGACAAGTTAACTTGTTTAATGATTATAATATTCACACAGGGGAGAATCAATTTTCATTTACTGGATGTGGCAGGTTAATTTACAAAGTACATTCGTTTCGCTCTGCAAACGTATTAAATAATCATGAGAGGGACTGGTAATAGGGGCTACAACCATATCACTATCTTCCTTTCCTCCCACTCCCTTTCTTGATCCTCTTTAATCTGGTTTTTATCCCCTCCACTGCAATGAAACCGCTCTCACTAAGGTTACATCTAAGTGTTTTTCATCCTGCTTTCTAGACCTCTGCACAACTAGACACCATTGACCACCCTCTCCTCCAGCAAACTCTCCTCTTCATCAGCTTCTGTGAAACTGCCCTTATATATTTCAACTGCTACTTCACCATCCAATCCTTATGGGTCTCTATTTCTTTCTCTATTTTCCCTCCTCTGCCACTACCTGTCAGCATCTCCCAAGGATCTGTTCTCGTCCCCCTGCTCCTCTCCCTCTACACTTCTTCCCTCTGTGATGGTATCAGCTCCTTTGGCCTCCATTACCATCTCTATGCTGCTGACACTGACACAAGGCCCTCTTTCCAAGTGTATTCTTTATGTTATTTTACAGGGTATAATTGTGTAAGCTTGCTGCCTGTATGTATACAATTTTATTGCTCATGTAGATATTATTTTATTTTGCTGGTTGTCAAACTCGTTCTGGTGCCTTAGAAATAAAGGATTTTGTGAATATTTCATGTGGTGATTTTTTGTCTGTCAAACTTTTTATTTTATTGCTTGGAGTTCATCTCACTCAATGCATATCTTTTCATATGTATGCAGACTTCGAGCAAGTGTTTCAAGGTTTATACCTCTGTGAGAAATGTGAGCAATTGGTCTCTTTGGAAGCCCAGGTAACTGATCTAAAGCAGACCATTGCAACATTGAGAGAGATTGCCAACCTGGAGCAGAGTTTACAGCTCACCGTTGATGCTTTAGCTGAGCAGGGTGGAGCAGAGACAGAGGAGGATGCACAGGTAGACAGCTGGGTAACAGTTACTAGGAGTAGCAGAGGGAGGAAGAGCCAGGCCAGTTCTGAGCTAACCAATCCCAGCATATTTGCCAGATTGGATGAAGATGCTGTGGAAGGCAGTTCAGAATTGGTAGATTTGGATGAGACTTCCTCTAGCAACCAGGGGAATGGTCTCTCCAGCATAGAGGGGACCAGGCAGATTGTGGTGGTAGGGGATTCAATTATTAGGAGGGTAGATAGGGTAATCTGTTACCAGGACCGTGCATGCCAAACAGTGTGTTATCTCCCGGGTGCTCGGGCTCGGCATATTGTGGATCAGGTGGACAGATTGTTGGGAACTTAGACCAGGGCAGCACAGTAGATGTGGTCTACTTAGATTTTGCAAAGGCCTTTGATACAGTGCCACACAAGAGGTTGGTTTACAAAATAAGGGAACTGGGTCTAAAAATCAACATTTGTACTTGGATCGAAAACTGGTTAGAGAATAGGGAACAGAGAGTTGTGATAAATTGAACATTTTCTAATTGGTCAAATGTCTTAAGTGGAGTACCTCCAGGTTCTGTGCTGGGGCCACTCCTTTTTAATATATTTATTAATGACCTTGGTGATGGTTAGGAGAGTAAAGTTTCTATTTTTGCAGATGACACTAAATTCTGTAAGGTAATAAAATCAGAGTAAGATGTAGCTCTACAGAGGGACTTAAATAAACTGGAGGATTAGGCGGCCAAATGGAACATGAGGTTTAACTTAGATAAATGTAAGTTTATGCATTTAGGGATCAAAAACAAGAACGCAATCTATAAATTAAATGGAATTAATTTGGGAGAATCTATAATGGAAAAGGATTTGGGAGTGCTCGTAGACAGTAGACTTAGCAATACTGCTCAATGTCAAGCAGCAGCTGCAAGGGCAAACAAAGTATTGACATGCATAAAAAGGGGCATAGATGCAAGGGAAGACAGTGTAATTTTGCCACTGTATAAATCGTTGGTAAGACCTCATCTTGAATTTGCAGTACAGTTCTAGGCACCACTATATTAAAAAGATAATTTGGAACTAGAAAGGGTTCAAAGAAGGGTGACAAAATTGATAAAGGGTATGGTGTCATTAAGTTATGAGGAAAGGTTAGCCAGTTTAGAATGTTTACTTTAGAAAAGAGGCGTCTAAGGGGAGATATGATTACTATGTACAAATACATTAAGGGTCAATACAGAGAACTTTCATGGGAACTTTTTACCCCAAGGACTATACACAGGACACGCGGTCACCCCCTAAGGTTAGAGGAGAGGAAATTTCACAACCAGCAAAGGAAGGGGTTCCTTACAGTAAGAGCAGTCAAGATATGGAATTCATTGCCAGGGAAGGTTTGGCAGATTCAATAGATATGTTTAAGAAAAGTTTAGACAAATATTTAGCGGAAATGTGTATCCAGGGATACAACCGTTAATAAAAATAAAGGATAGTAATGGATATAGGGTAAAAATAGGACTGCAATATTGAGTCTGGGGGGATTTTCACAATTGAAACAGATTGGCGGTTGCTTACTCTGGATCAATTTCAAATATAAGTGAGGGATCGCAGGAGATCCAAAATAGCTTGAACTTGATGGACTGGTGTCTTTTTTCAACCTCATCAACTATGTTACTATGTAATATGGAGGTTTAAAATATATCCAATTTAAAGTATAGGATGAGACGTAATCTCTTCCAGCTCTGAACTGGTGCAAAACTCAAGTCCATATGCAGACTGGAAATGGTTGTGCACCTTCCACACAGGAAACAACAGCGAGAGTGTGTCGCATGTCAATCTTGAACCGCAAAATGAAATTTCGTCTGCAAAACAATGTGCACGGTATGCTTACTGCTTACACTGTACTGTGTACAGAACACCCTCACTCCTCCCAGGTGCTCTCCTTGCCATGTACAGTCTTCTGCAGACGCTCCTTATTACTGCGTAGACCCATGCCACTTGGTGGAAACTAGGTGCACTTGTGCAAATTAAGGCAGTCGCTGAACTTAAAGCTGCTTTTGTGCTGCACAGTTGAGGTTTTGCTACTAGTTACTGACACCCCTCCTTGTTCATTTAATGATGGTGCTAATACACATGGATACATTCTATACATGTGCAGTTTTTTTCCTTTTCATGTGATACCTAACTGCTTTATAAAGAAAGCAGGATCCTAGTTATATATATATATATATGTATATATTGGGATTAGAATTATTTAAAAAGGCTTTGATTTTACTGAAAGAATTGTTCATGTAAAATGTTTTTGTATTGTTCATGTATAGATGTGTGTAAATAACATACAGTAATGTTACAAAGATGTCATCGCACTGGAAGCAGTGCGGTGATATTACTGAGCCGATCGAACACCTGCACAGGTTCCTTTAAAAGTCTCGGAGTAAAGCTGCAAAAGTTGCCTATGAAGACATTGCCATTTTAAATCCTGCCGCATGTCGCCGAATATCGTCGACCTAAATAATCCGCAGATTGATACATTTACTCCTTGTCGTGGATCTGCAAGCATTCAACTTCTCTGGTGATTAGTTCATCTGTCTGCCACCCCCCCAGCATCAACTATTTTGCCCTCTTGTGCTCAGCTCCTTCTCTTTGGGAACCTCTAATTTTATTACTTACCCCCTTTGTCATCCACCTTAAAAAACTTACTTTGAATCTCTAAAACCCTCCACTTCCTTATAGGTCCAGGACCCAACCAACCTCAGTGTATCCTCCAGTACGATCTCACCCTGCTACTTTCTTGATCTTCATACTAATGTATACAAAGCAGAGGAAAGTGCTGTTTATTATATGTAGGGGCCCACTCTTATACAGGCAAATATAAAAATATAAACTTATATAACTTTTTTGGTAATGTTAAAATGTTCAATCCCCCAACTGAATATTAATTAAAACTGCAAAATATTTTACAATTGATAGTCAAGAAGGTGTATCATAAAGAAGAATAGTGAATCATATAAAAATGCCGAAGGGAAGAATTGATTTGATATGATTTATTATTTTTTGTGTCTATTGAAGATATAATAATTAGGACTATTTCCCTATATCATATAATCAATTCCTGAAACTCTTCTACAATATTCACATGTTTCTAAATCATTCAGATTATAACCTATTATAACCTATTGTTATAGGTTATTCGTTCAACCAAAATATGGCCATATATATTTTAACGTATTCCGTCATTGTCAAATACATAAATGCATGTATGATTCTTTGTTTATTCAGTTCAGCCAGTACAGGATTAATGTATAAAATATATAGAACATGATTGATACTTCTTCCAATCTTGGCAGCACTCGTTGCAAATGTTCAGAGATTAGATACTGACACTGGTCTCCCTCTAACCAATAAATTGGCTGCTGTCACAAGTATTTCAGGGAGGTAAACACCTGAGTGACTTTTTAGTAAATTTCTGTCCTATATCCTTATTCCCCAGTATTCTTATATATTAATATACTTTGCAATAATATTACTTCTTATGTTTCTAAAACATTATTGACTCCACGAGATGTGTTTCTCATTTTGTGTGGAGTCAGTAATCACCTCAAAATAGCTATATCTGAACAAAAGAGAAGATTATGGCTCTCTCTGCCTAGAAAATAGGAGAATCTTAAATAAAAGGTTCATTTGTTGACATAACAGGATGTCAGAGACTGCTGTGATCTAATTAGAAAGGAAGATGTTACCACCAGCCAAGATCTAATTACAATTCTCTTTTGTTGTAAGTGACCTTAAGAATGTTTATACCTCATTTACATGTCAAGGAGGTTTACATGAGAAACTGAAGCTGCTCTGGTGAAATAATTTAATTTATGAGAGACTAATTTAAATGTCAACTGAAGACAATTAGTGTGAGAATAAGCTTTGGTCATCCCGGGAACTATTGAAGAGAGATGGGGAGGAATGACTATAAATAGGCTGTATCAGGCTGGTGTTAGTTAGTTGGTGACTGGAGAGCTGGAAGGATGGAACAGTAAGAATGAGCATGAGGAAAAGAGACTGAAGGAGAAATCTATAGAATAAGGTAACTATATTATGCATTAGAATGTACTGATCCATACACAAGATATCGCTATTAGTGCTGTGGTATCAAATGTATAATATATATTGATATATTCACTATTAGTACTATGGGATTATAGAGGATATTTTCACGAGCACTTTGGTAAACTAATTCAGCACTAAAACTTTCATGTTCATTTAAATATCAAAGAGGGAAACAATGATTCATTGAGTGATTCCCCATTTAATCTTTTATAAATCTGATACACAGGATTTGTTTTTTCCATTGTGTGTGTATCACTTCTATCTCATGATTACAGTTATCCAGAACATATTACACTATTTGTATTCCTTTTCTATTTGAATGTATAATATTTGATCTGGAGTCCATACCAGGAAGGAGCTTTAGAATCTCTCCAGAGATAATCAGATAAACCTGATTCATGTTGTGCACATTGGTGTGAGGCTGATTCACATTGTGTTTTTAGCATACTTTGGGATGTTGTCAGTTTTGATTTGGAAATTACTGCACTACTAGGTGCCTTTTTGTTTTGATCTTTCCTTTTTACTATATATATGTCTTAAATCAGAATGTACTCCAAGATAAAAAAAATCAAAATTTCTTAATTATGTACAATCCATTCTCAACAGCTTACAAACAAGGGGAAAATATTACATTCGTATGATTTTGGTATAAAATATATATATTTTTTTTAACAGGTGGATTGATGAGCAGGATTCCCTCTAGCAACAGAACAGGACACCCATAGATCAACATTCTATACTGAATATCTGAGTCACCCACAAGTCAGATCGACTACAGGAGTCAACTCTTATAAAACTTGAGGATTCACACAAGCTATTTTAATTTTCTGAATAGAATCAGCCTTCTATAGCTTGTTACTCATTAAACACACAATGAGTCTCACAGGAGAGAGACCATATCAATGCTCTGAGTGTGATAAAATGTTTAGATGGAAGTCACAGCTGATTATACACCTGCGGATTCACACAGGCGAGATGCCATTTTCATGTTCTGAATGTAGTAAATGTTTTAGTACCAATTTAAAATTAATCATACACCAAAGAAGTCACACAGGCGAGATGCCATTTTCATGTTCTGAATGTAGTAAATGTTTTAGTACCAATTTAAAATTAATCATACACCAAAGAAGTCACACAGGCGAGATGCCATTTTCATGTTCTGAATGTAGTAAATGTTTTAGTACCAATTTAAAATTAATCATACACCAGAGAAATCACACAGGAGAAAAAATGTTTAGTTGTTCTGAATGTAACAAGTGTTTTACTTCCAAGTCACTTCTTGTTGAACATCAGAGGATCCACACAGGAGAAACCCCATTTTCATGTTCTGAATGTAGTAAATGTTTTAAACGGAAGTCACACCTTATTAGACACCAGAGGACTCACACTGGAGAAAAACCATATTCATGCTCTGAGTGTAACAAATGTTTTAAAGAGAAATCACAACTTATTAGTCACCAGAGGCTTCACACTGGAGAGAAGTCATTTTCATGCTCCGAATGTAGTAAATGTTTTGGGTCCAATTCAAACTTAATCCTACATCAGAGGTTTCACACAGGAGAAAAACCATATTTATGCTCTGAATGTAACAAACATTTTCGTACTAATTCACATTTAATCATGCACCAGAGGATTCACACAGGAGAAAAACCATTTTCATGCTCTGAATGTAACAAATGTTTTAACCAGAAATCAAACCTTGTTAGACACCACATGATTCACACCGGAGAGAAGCCCTATTCATGTTCTAAATGTAGCAAGTGTTTTAACACTGATTCACACCTTGTTAGTCATCAGAGAAGCCACACAGGAGAGAAACCATTTATGTGCTCTGAATGTAACAAATGTTTTAAACAAAAGATAACACTTCTTACGCACCAGAGAAGTCACACAAGGAAGTTACTTGTTTCCGAATAGAGCATGTATTTCATAGACAAGTTAACTTGTTTAATCATTATAATATTCACAAAGGAGAGAATCAATTTTCATTTACTGGATGTGGCAAATGTTGTATGTAAAATTAAATATTTTTTGGACTGGAACGTCTAACAATGAGAGAGGAATTTTTTCCCTGGGATGGTCTCCCTGTAATTGAGAGCAACTGTATACCAACCAACAATGACAAAGAAGTCCCAAGGTGTCATGTGGTTTATTAAGATACTAATGAAGTTGAATGTTTTTTATTATGTTCTTATTTTAAACATTAGCACATTTAAAGTGTCCATGTCACTTACATACAGTGGAGGTAATTTACAAAGTGCATTCGATTCACTCTGCAAACCGATTAAATAATCATGAGAGGGACTGGTAATAGGGGCTACAACCATATCTCTATCTTCATTTGCTCCCAATCCCTTTTTTGATCCTCTTCAATATGGTTTTTATCCCCTCCACTCCAATGAAGCCACCTTCACTAATGTCACATCTAAGTGTTTTTTCATCCTGCTTATCTTTCTAGACCTCTGCACAACTAGACACCATTGACCACCCTCTCCTCCAGCAAACTCTTCTCTTCATCAGCTTCCGTGAAACTGCCCTTATATGGTTCAACTTCTATTTCACCAACCAATAATTTTGGGTCTCTATTTCTGTCTCTATTTTCCCACCTCATCCACTACCTATCAGAATCCCCCATGGATCTGTTCTTGCCCCCCTGCTCTTCTCCCTCTATACTATTTCCCTCTGTGATGGTATCAGCACCTTTGGCCTCCATTACCATCTCTATGCTGCTGACACCCACAAAAGGCTCTCTTTTCAAGTGTTTTCTTTATGTTATTTTACAGGGTATAATTGTGTAAGTTTGCTGCCTGTACGTATACAATTTAATTGCTCACATACATATTATTTTATTTTGCTGGTTGTCAAACTTGTTCTGGTGCCTTAGAAATAAAGGATTTTTTGAAAATTCCATGTGACGATTATTTGTCTGTCAACCTTTTTATTACATTGTTTGGAGTTCAATATGGAGGTTTTAAATGTATCCAATTTAATGTATAGGATGAGACGTAATCTCTTCCAGCTCTGAGCTGGTGCAAAACTCAGGTCCTTATGGAGACTGGAAATGATCGTGCACCTTCCACACAGCAAACAACAGCGAGGGTGTGCCGATAGCCATCTTGAACCGCAAAATGAAATATCGTCTCTGCAAAACAATGTGCACTGTATGCTTACTCTGTACTGTGTGCGGAACACCCTCACTCCTCCCAGGTCCTCTCCTTGCCATGTACAATCTTCAACAAAGTTGAAAGGAAATAAATAGGTGCACATTGGGTCTCAATATTAAAGGATATTAACTTTTAAAACGTAACTTTTATTGTTTAGATTAAATCAGCGATATATAAAAGTATATCTTCAATAAAATCACTGTGTGTAATTAAAAGTGACTGGGTGCACCAGGTATCTTGCCTTAATTTAATGGGGAGTATAATATATAATAGAGTTAGAGTAATACCCACATTTCATATCTCCAAATACATTGGCTGTGAATAATCTCATTGAATGCATATATGATAATGACACCAGTTGTACTCACTATTCTCTTGAACAGCTCTAGTAATACACGGAGATGATTTGCTATCTACCTAGAGAGGCTCTACACGAACTAGGATTTGTTGGAGCGAGTCATAGTTTCTATATTACACATCTGATGTGGATGGTCTCGTGATTATATATAGCAGTAACATTAATATTACTCGCTAGTCTCTCAATTAGCTCCCATTCACCTTAGATCCATATACCACATCAGGTAAAAGATAGTCTCATTTGTTAGATATGTAGTGGTAGTGCCAGTATTGTTTGTTATACTCTCAATCAGCTTCCAGTTATGTAGTGGTAGTGACACCAGTATTATAAATTATACTCTCAAACAGCTTTCAATTATACAGCGGCGGCTAACTATCTGCCTACAAAAAGCTCCAGAATATCTCTGGTTTTGCTGGAGCAATTCCTCGTTTCTTCTTTCCCCTAAGGTCAAGTATAATCTAGTGCACCCAGCGATACAACGACGCGCGTTTCGCTGTGTGCTTATTCAAGGCAAGCCGAGAGACTGTTCTGACAGTTAATAAATACTGTCAGTGTGGAGCTAACCTCATGACGTGAGGGTGTCTCCACCTATCAGAAAGAGTGTTATCAAAGTGATTGGCATAATATACAGCCAATCTCTGATGGTTATAATCCGAACTCCTCCCATTCGGATTTCTATTGGTCCAAATGCATTACATTGCCGATAATAAGGAAGGGAATAATAAATAAACTTAATAATATGGCTTAATAATACGGGATTTACTATAGTTGCTACCAGGTCTAGCAGATCTTAATCATACATAATCAAGTAAGCCATAATTAATCACGATCACTAAAGATCGGTGAGTTAGATCTATATATTGTTTTTGGTGATATAGAATTCAGATATGTACCATAATGAATTTATGAATCAAATTAAAATAAAAAAGAAAATAAAGTGCTATGATGCCAAAACGTGTTCAAGATTAGGGATTAAAGTATCTAAATTAAACTATAATAAGGGATTGTTATATCCAAAGTGAGGTAAGTGATGATGTGACTAATATTAATAGTGTGTTATTTTGTTATAACATATTCATTAATTTGTGCAATAATTGTTAATATTTTTGAATATTTTTTATATTTAATTTTTTTAAATTTTTAATTATTCATTTTTATTTATTATTAATTAAATTTTTTATTATATATGTTATTATTTTATTTTTTTTACATTTTTTACATTTTTAGTTTTTATTTATATTATTTAATTTATTACTTTTCATTTTTTTGTTCTTTATATTAGTTTTTTGTGATATTAAGTGACAAAAACTATATTATAATAATAATAATGACATTTTTCTTATTTTAACAATTACATTAATCTAAATTAAGTATACTCTTATATATGTCTCCCTATAAGACACTAAAAAGTGTAGATTATATATAATTGTAACTAAATCAGTAAGAGTTTATTGTATCTTAATATATATAACTCATTATGTAACTATAGTTCCACCCCAATATATTAATATTGGCAGTTAAAGTCAAATAAAAATCCTGTATAATAATCCCTTGCATAATTTATTATGGCTGTGGTTCCACCCAAATGTATCAGTATTAACAAATGAAATACAATGAGGGTCAGTATGATAATCCCATTAGATCTTATTATATCACTCCATCAAT
This sequence comes from Mixophyes fleayi, assembly GCF_038048845.1. Taxonomy (NCBI): domain Eukaryota; kingdom Metazoa; phylum Chordata; class Amphibia; order Anura; family Limnodynastidae; genus Mixophyes; species Mixophyes fleayi. The sequence goes on from NC_134405.1 coordinate 35,984,333, forward strand.
CAGAGTAAAGCTGTAAAATTATTGTTGTCATTTAATCCCTTAGGATAAATTGTCCCCATTAAGAAGATCATTTTCGCTTCATGCTTCAACAACGTCTGTTTAATATCGCCACCTCTAGTTCCAAGATTTAATTTTTCCATTCCATAAGCTACTAAGTATTTTGGGTTGTTGTTATGTGCCTTTAAAAAATGTCTGGCTACAGAAGTTCAAGTTTTCATTCTCTTGGCATCTTGTTCGTCATTACAAATGTTGCCTTCATGTTCTAGCAGTCGATGTTTAAATGGTCTGCTAGTCATCCCGATATAGCTTAACTCACAAGGACAGGTAAAACATTATATGACACCTTTTGTGTCACAATTAATAAAGCTTTTAATGGTGTGGCGATTAGTAAATTTGTCCACAAATTGGTGGGTCTTCTTCGTATACTTGCAGGCTTTACATTTCCCACAAGGGTAAAATCCAGTTATTGTTTTTCTAATTGTCATCTGTTTTGAATTGTGATGAAAATAACTATGTACAAATAAGTCAAGTAGATTCTTCGATCTCCTCCAGCTGGTAAGTATTCTGTTTCCCATTATCTCTTGCAGATCTGGATCTAATTTCAAGATGTGACTATGTTTTTGTAGGATAGATTGAATTTGCTGCCACTGATTGTTGAAGGTACTAACAAATCTAATGATTGTATTTTCTGATTTATGTTGTTTTTGTGGAAAGATTAAAGAATCTCTTTTAATAGTTCTAGTTTCTCTATATGCTTTTTTGATTGAATTATAGCTATACCCTCTTTTCAGGAGTCTTTCACGTAACTCCTTAGCTCTTTTATCAATAGTAGCTAAATCACCACAGTTTCTTCTCATACAGAGAGATTCTCCTTTAGGGATACTACGAATTGTAGAAGGGAGATCAGAGCTAGATGCGTGGAGAATACTGTTGCTCTTTTCTTACTAAAAATGTCACTAGAAAGTTCTTTCTGACCTGTAACAAAAATTGTAAGGTCTAAAAAGGTTATCTTGTCAGAATTGATATCAAAAGTGAGTTTAAGATTAATTTGATTGACATTCAGATGGTTAATAAATTTTATGAGAATCTCCTCATCTCCTTTTTATGAATCTTAAAAATAAAACAACATGCCGTGTGTACATCTCATTTTTGGTGGTGAACAATATCTCTTTTTCCCACCACACAATGAAGAGATTGGCATCGCTTGGGGCACAAGTTGTACCCATCGCCGTGCCCCTCACCTGTAAGAAGAACTTGTCATCAAATGTAAAAAAGTTCTTTGTCCGCACAAATTCTAATAGTTTTAGAACAAAGCTATTATGTTCATTTCTCACTTTGGTCTCCAAAAATTGTCTGGCAGATTCTAAATCTTTTTGATGGTCAATACTAGTGTATAGAGCCTCCACATCACATGTACATAACCAAGTGTTCTCATTTACCGTGATATGTTGTATTTTACCAAGGATATCTAAGGTGTCTCATACATATGAAGGCAAGTAGAATATAAATTCTCTCAAATAAGTGTCAACATATATACCAGCTTTCTTCGTTAGGTTGTCTAGACCTGAAACTATTGGTCTGCCGGGTGGTCTTCTCTCATTTTTATGTACTTTCGGAAGCACATAAAACGTACCGCTGCTTCTCACACTAATGCAGCTGTATTTATAGTTCTCTGTAAGCAGTGAGGTGATATTACTGAGCAGATCGAACACTTGCACAGGTTCCGTCAAAATTCGCTGAGCAAAGCTGTAACTATCCTGGGGGTAAATGTATCAATATTATGCGCATTCTGTAAATCACCAATATTTGGCGATTTTGCAGGGCTGAATTAAAATGGCAATGTCATTACAGGCAAAACTTGCCTTTAAAGACATTGTCATTTTACATTCCACTGAAAAGTTGCTGGATATCGCTGATTTGCAGAATGCACAGATTGATACATTTACCCCTTGGCCGTGGATCTGCAAGCATTCAGCTTCTCTGGTAATTAGTTCATCTGTCTCTCTTCCTCCCAGCATCAACTATTTTGCCCACTTGTGCTCAGTTCCTTCTCCTTGGGAACCTCTAATTTAATTACTTACCCCCTTTCTCATTCACCTTAAAAAAACTTACTTTGAATCTCTAAAACCCTCCACTTCTGTTACGGTGCTGGTAGTTACAAGGTCTGATAGTCAGAGCAGGCCTGTACACGACCAGATGCTGAGTCTACTAGGTTCAGAATAAGGAGGCAAGACACGAAGTAGTTCTTCAACAGCAGATGATGATATGCAGATGTCAATTAGCCACGGCGGAGCGTGACAAGGTGGTAAACACAATAGCAGTCTATTCACAGCACAGATGATAATATGCAGGTGTCCAATAGCCACGGCGGAGCGTAACAAGGTGGTAAACACAATAGCAGTCTATTCACAGCACAGATGATAATATGCAGCTGTCCAATAGCTACGGCGGAGCGTGACAAGGATAAACACAATAACAGTCTTGTTATATGCACATGAACAGACTTGCAGCAGGCTGTGAATCAGTAGAGGCACAATAGAGAGAAAACAAAGTCTTGGTAATAAGCACAAGATGATACTTGCAGCAGGGAAATCCCAGTAGAAGTGCTCCAGCACTAGGTAGATAACTGAAACTCATACACAGGAAGGCACAGGATACACAGGAGTCCAAGGAATCAGGCTAGCAACAAGTTGCACTGACAGTGAGCAGATGTCAGTGCTGAGTTTAAATAGAGCAGGTAAAGTGACCACGCCCTGAGGGTGAGTCATGTGATGCACAGAAAAACAGAGCAGACAGGGAAAGTAACAAAACTTGGTCAGGATTGTTACAGTACCCCCCTCCCTAGGGGTGGACTCCGGACACCTACGATATTTTTTTAGGGAATCTTTTCCGAAACTGTTTGAGTAAACGAGGAGCATGAATGTCTGAAGCTTTAACCCAAGAACGTTCCTCAGGTCCATAGCCTTTCCAATCGACCAGGAATTGCAGTGATCCTCTGGATCTACGAGAGTCCAATAGTTGTTTAATATCATATTCAGTTTGATCTTGAGAAGTAGCCGGAGGCGGAGAAGCTGTGACTCTTGAAAATTGATTTTGTACCACAGGTTTTAACAGAGAGACATGAAACACATTGGAAATCCGTAGTGAGGATGGAAGTTCCAATCTGAAAGCTGCTGGATTAATTATCTCGGAGATTCGGTAGGGACCGATAAACTTGGGTGCTAGTTTCATACTAAGAACTTTTAAACAGATATTTTTTGTGGATAACCAGACTTTATCCCCTGGTAGAAGTGGAGGTGCAGGACACCTTTTTCTATTGAAAAATTTTTTGGCCCGTGCAGCAGAATTCTCCAGATTACTTTTGGTTTGAGTCCAAATGAGAGAAAACTTGCGTAGCAGGGAATTTACTGCAGGAACTGAGGAGATAGGAGTTTGAGAAAAGGTAGGTGGTCTGGGATGACATCCATACATGACAAAAAAGGGTGAATTACCAACAGCTTCATGGAAATGATTGTAATTCAGCCCATGGGAGGAGTTCCAGCCAATCCGCTTGGTGAGCAGACACATACATTCGTAGGAATTTTTCGAGCTCTTGGTTAGTCTGTTCGGTCAGGCCATTAGACTGAGGATGGTATGCCAATGAAAAGTCCAATTTAATGCCTAACTGTGAAAAAAAGGATCTCCAGAACCTTGAAACAAACTGTGAACCACGGTCTGATACGATATGGAGTGGACAGCCGTGGAGGCGAAATATTTCTTTGATAAAAAGTTCTGCCAACAATGCGGAAGAAGGGAGTCCTTTGAAAGGAATGAAATGAGCTGCTCTCGAAAAACGGTCTGCCACCACCCAGATAACTGTATGAGCTTTGGAAGGAGGCAGATCAGTAATAAAGTCCATAGATACTTGAGACCAGGGTACTTCAGGAACAGGTAGAGGAATAAGAGGACCGAAGGGTCTATGCCGAGGAATCTTATGTTGTGCACATTTAGAGCAGGCAGAAACAAATGATTTTACATCTTTCAGAAGGGATAGCCACCAATAGTACCGGGTCAGGAGTTCTCCAGTCTTTTTGGCTCCAGCATGACCCGAGAAGCGAGATAAATGGGCCCAGCGTAACAACTTGAGATGTAGATGTGGTAATATGAAGGTCCGGCCTGAAGGGCAAGTAGATTTATTCACAGGAGTAAGAGCACAACACAACTAGGGTCAAAGATGGGATGAATGTCCTCAGGAGAATCCTGGTCTTCGGAATGAAAGGACCTAGAAAGTGCGTCTGCTTTTTTATTTTTTGATCCCGGACGGAAGGTAAGTCTAATATCAAATCTTGAAAAGAACAAGGACCATCTGGCTTGACGCGGATTCAGACATCGAGCCGAACGGAGATAAATTAGGTTCTTATGGTCTGTATATATTGTAATAGGAAACAAGGTCCCTTCCAACAGATGTCGCCATTCAGACAGGGCTAATTTAATAACCAATAATTCTTGATCTCCTATACCATATTTCTTTTCTGCTGGGAGGAATTTGCAAGAGAAAAACCCACATGGATGTAGTTTCCTAGAAGCGTCACGTTGAGACAAAACTGCACCAGTCCCCACAGAAGATGCATCTTACTCCAAGAAGGAGGAACGTTGGCAATCAGGTTGCTGAAGAATAGGAGCAGAAGAGAAGGCTGACTTTAGATGCTCAAAGGCAGAGATGGCCTCAAGGGACCAAAGCTTGGGATTGGCTGATTTCTTGGTAAGAGCAGTAATGGGGGCAATGATGGTAGAATACCCCTTGATGAATTGTCTGTAATAATTGGCGAAACCAAGGAAGCATTGGATAGCTTTCAACCCGGTGGGCAAGGGCCAATCCACAATTGCTCTTAGTTTAGCGGGGTCCATTTGAAGGGCTGTGCCCGAGAGGATGTAGCCTAAGAAAGGAATCTGAGGTTGCTCGAAAAGGCACTTTTCAAGTTTACAGAAGAGGTTGTGTTCTCTCAGACGAGTCAGAACTTGACCTACATGCTCCCTATGTGAAGGGAGGTCTCGAGAAAATATGAGAATATCGTCCAGGTAGATGATGACGAATTGATAGAGAAGGTCTTGGAAAATATCATTCATGAGGGTTTGGAATACAGCTGGAGCATTACAAAGCCCAAAGGGCATTACAAGATATTCAAAGTGCCCATCATGTGTGTTAAATGCTGTTTTCCATTCGTCACCTGCTTTAATACGAACGAGATTGTAGGCCCCTCGTAAATCTAATTTGGTGAACACAGTAGCGCCTTTAATGCGGTTGAACAGCTCGGAGATGAGGGGTAACGGATACCTATTCTTAACGGTAATAGCATTAAGTCCTCGAAAATCAATGCATGGCCGGAGGCCGCCATCCTTCTTTTTAACGAAAAAGAATCCAGCGCCAGCTGGACTTCCGGATAAAACCTTTTTGCAGGTTTTCTTGAATATATGTGTCATTGCCTGGGTCTCAGGAAGAGAAAGGGGATATACACGATCACGAGGAATAGGTTTGTCAGGAAGAAGCTCGATTCCACAATCCCAAATGCGATGAGGGGGAAGCTTGGTTGCATCCTTTTCACAGAAAACGTCTGCATACTGTTGGTATTGATGAGGTAAAGATGGTAACGACAATGCATTGGTTAGATGAAGAGGTACTACTTTCTTCAGACAGTGAGACTGACACCATGATCACCAGGACAAAATTTGAGCAGTATGCCAGTCCAGGGTTGGGGAGTGGAGACGTAACCATGGCAGACCTAACACAAGGGAATTGATGGTCTTTGGAAGAACTAGGAAGGATATTTTTTCCTGGTGCAGGATTCAAATTTGAAGGGTGAGGGGAACCGTCCGGAACTGAATGAAGCCTCCTGGAATATTACTGCCATTGATGGCTATGAGGCGTACAGGACGTTCTAGTGGTGTAGTAAGAATATGATATTTTTCAACCACAGTGGCGGCAATAAAATTACCGGCTGCACCAGAATCCAGAAAAGCATCCAGCGGAATAGAGAGATCCCCAAAAAACAGAATAACAGACAACAAGAGGTTCTCTTTGTGATGAGAACTGTTGAGGGAAAAATCAAACAGACCTAACGAGGTTCCCACTTGTTCTGTTTGGTCTGAGCGTTTTCCTGGATGCGTAGGACAACTACTGATGTGATGGGACTTCCCTCCACAATAGAGGCACAGATTATTTTTAAATCTTCTCTCTCTCTCACTTGGAGAGAGGCGGGACCTACCCACTTGCATGGGTTCTTTTGGGGGCTTAGCGGTCCCTAAGTTATGGGAAACAGGGCGATGATTAGGACACCGAATCTGTTCCTTTTCTTGAACCCTCTCCTTGAATCGAAGATCTATTTTGACACACAATGAGATCAGATCATCCAAGGAAGATGGGAGGTCTTGGGAAGCCAACACGTCTTTTATTTGATCAGATAGGCCTTGCCAGAACGTGGTCACCAGCGCTTCGTCATTACAGCGCAGCTCGGAGGCCATTGTCCTAAATAAGATAGCATATTGTCCCACAGAATGAGAGCCTTGTCGTAAACAAAGAATTCCTGTAGCTGCACTGGAAAGCCGACCAGGTTCATCAAAAATGTTTTTGAAGGTTGTCCGAAATTCTGTATAATTTTGCAGCAAGGGGTCATTCTTCTCCCAGGCCAGGGCTTGACCAGAAAGAAGGGACAAAATGTAGACAATTTTTGCCCTATCCGTAGGAAAGTTTCTGGGCAATAAATCGAAGTGAATTGCGCACTGATTCAGGAATCCTCTACATGACTTGGGGTTCCCATCGTACATAGGAGGATTAGGAATTTGTGGGTACATGGTGGTTGTGTTAGCAGAAGACTCAGCAGATGTCTTAGATTTATGGGAGGATGCCAGAGTGTCCTGAAAAGAATCAAGACGAGAGGATACATCCTGTAAGAACTGCATGAGACGATCTTGATTGGTCTCTTGTTTTTCTACTCTCCCTATTAGGTGTTGAAATAGGTCCTTGGTAGTGGGATCGTCCATGGTGTTCATTTCCTTTTTTGGGTCAGTGCAAACTGTTACGGTGCTGGTAGTTACAAGGTCTGAAAGTCAGAGCAGGCCTGTACACGACCAGATGCTGAGTCTACTAGGTTCAGAATAAGGAGGCAAGACACGATGTAGTTCTTCAAAACTTCAATGAAAAACATATATAAATATATAAATATGCAGATGATGATATGCAGATGTCAATTAGCCACGGCGGAGCGTGACAAGGTGGTAAACACAATAGCAGTCTATTCACAGCACAGATGATAATATGCAGATGTCCAATAGCCACGGCGGAGCGTGACAAGGATAAACACAATAACAGTCTTGTTATATGCACATGAACAGACTTGCAGCAGGCTGTGAATCAATAGAGGCACAATAGAGAGAAAACAAAGTCTTGGTAATAAGCACAAGATGATACTTGCAGCAGGGAAATCCCAGTAGAAGTGCTCCAGCACTAGGTAGATAACTGAAACTCATACACAGGAAGGCACAGGATACACAGGAGTCCAAGGAATCAGGCTAGCAACAAGTTGCACTGACAGTGAGCAGATGTCAGTGCTGAGTTTAAATAGAGCAGGTAAAGTGACCACGCCCTGAGGGTGAGTCATGTGATGCACAGAAAAACAGAGCAGACAGGGAAAGTAACAAAACTTGGTCAGGATTGTTACAGTACCCCCCTCCCTAGGGGTGGACTCCGGACACCTACGATATTTTTTAGGGAATCTTTTCCGAAACTGTTTGAGTAAACGAGGAGCATGAATGTCTGAAGCTTTAACCCAAGAACGTTCCTCAGGTCCATAGCCTTTCCAATCGACCAGGAATTGCAGTGATCCTCTGGATCTACGAGAGTCCAATAGTTGTTTAATATCATATTCAGTTTGATCTTGAGAAGTAGCCGGAGGCGGAGAAGCTGTGACTCTTGAAAATTGATTTTGTACCACAGGTTTTAACAGAGAGACATGAAACACATTGGGAATCCGTAGTGAGGATGGAAGTTCCAATCTGAAAGCTGCTGGATTAATTATCTCAGAGATTCGGTAGGGACCGATAAACTTGGGTGCTAGTTTCATACTAGGAACTTTTAAACAGATATTTTTTGTGGATAACCAGACTTTATCCCCTGGTAGAAGTGGAGGTGCAGGACACCTTTTTCTATTGAAAATTTTTTTGGCCCGTGCAGCAGAATTCTCCAGATTACTTTTGGTTTGAGTCCAAATGAGAGAAAACTTGCGTAGCAGGGAATTTACTGCAGGAACTAAGGAGATAGGAGTTTGAGAAAAGGTAGGTGGTCTGGGATGACATCCATACATGACAAAAAAGGCTGAATTACCAACAGCTTCATGGAAATGATTGTAATTCAGCCCATGGGAGGAGTTCCAGCCAATCCGCTTGGTGAGCAGACACATACATTCGTAGGAATTTTTCGAGCTCTTGGTTAGTCCGTTCGGTCAGGCCATTAGACTGAGGATAAACACAATAACAGTCTTGTTATATGCACATGAACAGACTTGCAGCAGGCTGTGAATCAGTAGAGGCACAATAGAGAGAAAACAAAGTCTTGGTAATATGCACAAGATGATACTTGCAGCAGGGAAATCCCAGTAGAAGTGCTCCAGCACTAGGTAGAGAACTGAAACTCATACACAGGAAGGCACAGGATACACAGGAGTCCAACGAATCAGGCTAGCAACAAGTTGCACTGACAGTGAGCAGATGTCAGTGCTGAGTTTAAATAGAGCAGGTAAAGTGACCACGCCCTGAGGGTGTGTCATGTAATGCACAGAAAAACAGAGCAGACAGGGAAAGTAACAAAACCTGGTCAGGATTGTTACAACTTCCTTATAAGTCCAGGACCCAACCAACCTCAGTGTATCCTCCAGTACGATCTTACCCTGCTACTTTTTTTTATCTTCATACTAATGTATACAAAGCAGTGGAAAGTGGTGTTTATTATATGTAGAGGTCCACTCATATACTGGGAAATATAAAAATATAAAATGTATATAAGTTTATTGGTAGTGTTAAGATGTTCAATCCCCGCACTGAACATTAATTAGTCTAAAAACTGCAACATATTTTACAATTGATAGTCAAGAAGGTATATTATAAAGAAGAATTGTGCCATATATAAAAATGGCAAAAGGAAGAATTGATTTGATCTGATTTAATATTTTTGTGTCTATTGAAGATATAATAATTAGGACTATTTCCCTATATCATATAATCAATTCCTGAACCTCTTCTTCAATATTCACATGTTTCTAAATCATTCAAATTGTTATAACCTATTTTTTTTAACTCAAAATTTTTATTGTATAATAAAGTATGAATGACATAGACTTTAGACAACAAGCATATTGATTGGAATAATCATAAAGCATAGTAGATATCCAGCAATGTCACTCATAAAACAGTAAAGTATATTGCAATATAACAGAATGGTAATGGGTGAGGGGCGGGAGGGAGAGGGAATGGGCATTGGAGGAGGAGGAGGAGGTGTAGGGTAGGTAAGGGGGGGGGGATGGTCGAATCATAGGATATACTTGAGAAGAGCATGTTCACCTTCAGAAGGGGGTGCTGTCATATCTGCATGGGAGTGTTTTAAAGGAGTAAAGGGGTCAATGTTATCTGGAGTTGTGAAGGGAGAAACTATTTGGAGGAAGAGAAAGCTACGGGGATCTTAGGCATAAAGCCAGGGGGCCCAGATTTGATGAAATTTGTCTTCTTTGTCTCACAGCAGCGACGTGATTTTTTCCATGTTGGCAATAAACCATATATAAGATTTAAGAGAAGAGATGCGGGGGGGGGTTCGCCTGCTTCCAGAACTTAGCAATCAGACATCTGGCGGCTGCCAGAACATGCGAGGCAAGTTTTGCGGAGTGGGTGTCTAGGTCTTGTATAGGATAACAGAGGAGGAAGGACCATGGATCCTTTCTGATAGGGCATTGGAGGAGGGAGGAAAGAAGTCTCGATACCCTGTCCCAGAAGGAGGAGATAACCGGGCATGACCACCAAATATGCACGAAGGTGCCTCGATGGCCACAATTTCTCCAGCAATCGGGAGAGGCTGACTGGTACATTTTTGCGAGCCTGTCAGGTGTGAGATACCAAATGTAGTAGACTTTGTACGCATTTTCCTTAATTAATGTGGAGATGGAACTAGAAGCCACATTCAGCCTGATGGTCTCCCAGCAGTCCAGATCCCTCTCCCACTCCCTCTCATGTGCGTTCCCGGAGGGAATCAGTTTTCCTAGTAGTAGACTATACAAGGACGAGATCATACCCCTTCACAGAGGGGAAGAGAGGCAGAGAGATTCAAATTGGGAGGGGGAGTGAGGTGAATTGTCCGACAGGAGTGACAGGAGGAAGTGCCGAACCTGCAGGTATTGGTAGAACGGCGGGTGAAAGTTAGGGACTCTGGAGCAGAGGGCGTCATAGGATATGGGCCTTCCTCGCTCAAGAAGGCTCCCGGCAAAACGGAAACCTGCCCTAGTCCATAGCCGAGAGAAAGATCGGGACTTTCCCGGAGGGAAGGTGGGGTTATGCCACAGGGGTATAATGTGCAGAGGGTTAGGAAAGATAGCGAGATGACCCTTGCAGGTCTCCCAGATCCGAGCTGCAAATTCCAGAGTTGGAAAACGTTTGGTTAGGACCTTCCGAATATCAGAAGGGACTCCCCAAAGGCCTGACAAGTCGGGTATGGAAAGGTAGGCAGCCTCCAGGTCTGCCCATGCATGAGATGCCGGTGGAGCAAATGAGGAAGCTATTGAACTAAGCTGAGCTGCCCAGTAGTAGGCCTTGAGGTCGGGGAAGCCCCTGCCTCCACAGCCCTTAGGTTTTTTAAGTAGTGCCAATCGGAGCCTGGGAGACCTGCCTCGCCAAACAAATTTAGAAAGGTGTTGTTGCATAGAGTAAATTTCAGTTAAGGGTATTCTCACAGGCAGTGTCTGGAAAAGGTAAAGAAGTTGAGGGAGAACAGTCATTTTAACCGCAATGATACTGCCCAGCCACGAGATGATTAGGGTTCGCCAGGAGAAAATGTCTGATTTGAGTTTGTGGAAGAGGGCTGGATAGTTCTCCTGATACAGGAATTCATATGAGGTGGTTATATATACTCCCAGGTATTTTAATTTTTTCTTCTGCCATCTAAAGTGAAAATGGGAGGTGAGATCCTAGCAGTCCTGTGAGGGCACATTAAGAAATAGGGCTTCGGATTTTGTTATGTTGATTTTATACCCGGACAGGTCGCCATATCTCGAGAGGAGGCAGAGCAGGTTGGGCAGAGATATTCTTGGTTGCTGGAGCGTGAGGAGTATATCGTCAGCAAATAGTGAGAGCTTACTCTCCAGGGACCCTGTCTCCACTCCTCTGATATCTGGGGAGGCTCGGATAGTGGCTGCCAGAGGCTCAATGACCAGGGCAAAAATTAAAGGGGAGAGTGGGCATCCTTGGCGGGTGCCATTACTTATTGGGACAGGATCAGAAGGAGAACCATTGACCATAACCTTAGCAGAGGGGTGAGAATACAAGGCCTGGACCCCTGACAAGAAATCCCCAGACAGACCGAAATGCTTGAGGTTATGAGTCATGAACTGCCAGGAGATCCTGTCGAAGGCCTTTTCGGCATCCAAGGATAAAATGATGGAGGGAGTTTTCCTAGTGTTAATTATATGAATGAGGTCGATAGTTCTCCTTGTGTTATCCCTGGCCTGCCTACCAGGGACAAACCCCACCTGATCATAGTGAACTAGCCCGGGGAGTACAGTGTTTAGGCGATTGGCCAGGATCTTAGCGTAAAGTTTCAAGTCATTATTAAGGAGGGATATTGGGCGATAACTAGCACAATTATGGACTTCTTTGCCTTCCTTGTGGATCAGGGTTATCCGAGCCTCCAGAGATTCTTTAGGCCAGGGTTTGCCCTTTAGGATAGAGTTAAAAAGAGTGGAGAGTTGAGGGGCCAGAAGAGCAGCGAATTTCTTATAGTAGGCTGCTGAAAACCCATCAGGACCAGGTGCCTTTCCTGTTTTCTGAGCCTTAATAACCTGCACTACCTCCTCCAAGGAGATGGGTTCACTAAGGCGGTCTGCAGCCTGGGGAGTAAGCTTCGGAAGGCGAGCGTCCTCCAGGAACTTATCTATACGCTCTGACTGTTCCCGGTGGGCCGAAGTGTTGGGGGGTTGAGGGAGGTTGTACAATTTTAAATAGTAATTCTGGAATTCTGAGCGGATTAATTTTGGGTCATAGACCAGAGTTCCGGAGGGATCCCTAATAGCCATTAGATTACGGGCCGAGACTTTGGTCCGCAGCCGAGTGGCCAAGAGCTTGTCCGCCTTATCACCTTTTTCGTAAAAGCGCTGGTTCAGCCATTTCAGCTTGTTGGCCACTCGGTGGGAGAGAAGTAGGTTAAGTTCACCCCTCACAGAGGCCATTTGTTCAAATAAAGCAGAGTCAGGGTTAGATTTATGTTGTTCCTCCAACTGGTGGAGGGTCGTGGAGAGACGCATGGTCTCGGCCACCCTAGCCCTCTTAGCATTTGCTGCCAAAGCCATTAGATGGCCTCTAATGACCGCCTTATGAGCATTCCAGAGAGTAGAGGGGGAGATATCAGGAGATTCATTTGTTTCAAAATATTCGGATATTAGGGATTTAATATGAGCTACTGTATTTTTGTCGTGGAGAAGGGACTCGTTGAGTCTCCAGGGGAAAGTGGAGGAGCGAGATACTAGGGAGGAGAGGTCCGCCGAAATTGGGGCATGGTCAGACCATGTAATTGAATGGATAGTGGAATTAGTGAGTTTGAGGGTCAGGTCGTGGCTGAGCAGGATCATATCGATTCGGGAATAGGTGTTATGTACTGAGGAGTAGAAAGAATAATCCCGGGCCAAGGGGTCAGAGATTCTCCAAGTATCGTACAGATTGTGCAGTTTCATGAAATCTTGCAAGGCCCTAGAGTTCCTCCTGTCCCTCCCGTCGGAAGGAGCAGTTGAAGGGGCAGACCTATCCAAATGGGGGGTGAGGACCGCGTTAAAGTCTCCTCCCACTATCAATTCTCCCTTGCGAACCTGAGAGAGTGTAGCTCCCAGGCGCCTAAAGAATTTGTGCTGGTCTTGGTTTGGGGCATAGATATTCACTAGTGTGCACGGGAGGTTGTTCAATTTACCTACTAGGATAATGTATCTACCTTCTTTATCTCTGTGTGAGTCTGCGAGATCAAAGACAAGATTACGTGAGAAGAGGATTGCCACCCCGCATCTCTTCTTGGCAGAGTCACAAGCATGATAAGAAAGGGGGAATCTCTTGGATTTAAGTTCCGGGTGCAAGTGTTTGATAAAATGGGTCTCCTGTAGGAATACTAGGTCGCCCTTAAGGGCCTGTAAAGAAGCGTAGAGTTTGCCTCTTTTTTGGGGAGAGTTAACATTGAAAGAAATCAGACGGAGTGTCATGAGAAAGTCAAAGTGGGAGAGTCAGGAGGTGAAAATATATGTAGTGAATTGTAGTTTTGACTTGCTGAAGGGATAGATGCCAGAGACGACCATGGTTGGGGAGACATTGTAGGTGTGGTGGGAGAGTGGGGAAAGGAGGACGGGAGTGGTGCAGGGAACCCGTCCAGGATGCTGGTGGGGCAGAAGGAACGGTACTCTAGGTACCCGGGGACCAGCTGAGAGCAGCCAAGCTCTATGGGGGAGGTGGCTAGGGCTTACCAATCGGGAGGGCGAAAGGTAGATGGCTGACAGGGGTGGGGGGGGCGGGAGGTGGGTATCTGCTACCCAGTGGGCCCATGTGTGTGGGTGTGGGGGAGGAGGGGATGACAGAGAGGGCTGTATCAGTAAGGTGGGGCCACATCATGTAAACATATAAACATATGGATTAACTATGTAACATTGTCGAACCAGAGGGTACAGAGATAACAAACGAATGCTTACAAATGCCAATTTGAACCACTGTGAGCGTATAGAGAATTTCAACAATTAAACAAAAAACAATTACATAACGAGTCCAAATGGGCCCCAAAAAACAGATAAACATGCCTGCCGATGGTCATGGGGGAGATGCAGCCTTTCCGAGGGGGGTCCATAGCGGCATTCCGCTGTAACTCCTAGAAGGCCATGGGTATGGAAATCCACCTGTATACGGAGAAAGCAAAAAACAAGGCAGGGCAAACAGAAACCCCAGACCTCAGGCATGTGAACAATATATTGAGAAATTAGGTAACATATGGACATTTCGGAGGGCTCGTCTCCGGGTAAGTATAGTTCCTCAAATGTCCTTCGGTAGAAATGGCCATTAGGCGGTCAGGAACGGCTTACAATAGCCCTGGATCGGATCAGATTGACCTTCCCTGGGTGGGGAGTTTCTGATCCCTAAAAGACAGTCAGGGATATAAATTACTAGGTCTTGCGAGGAGTGGAGGACTTTTGTACTGTAGACCATTCACCTCGCGGAGCTCTTTGGGGCCGCGGATTTATATCCTGGTTGCTCGAGGTAGATGAATGAGAGGCGCCCGTAGGGGGCTCAGGAGCAAGGCCTAAGCGGTGTAGGAGGGCCTGAGCCTCCGGTAGTGTGCGGGCGGAAATCTGTCTCTCCTGGTGCCAGAGGAACAGGCGGAAGGGGAAGCCCCAGCAATAACGGACATTATGATCTCGTAGAACTTGCGTTACCGGGGCAAGCTCCCGACGTCTGGCCAGAGTGGTTGGTGACAAGTCCTGGAAGATCTGTATGTTGTGACCCTCGAATGTTAAGGTATGTAATTTTCTGGCTCCGCGCAAGACCATCTCTTTGGTAGTATAGAAGTGAAGTCGTAAGATGACATCTCTAGGCTGGTTCTGGTCGGTAGATCTGGGCTTTAGGGCCCTATGGGCTCTGTCCAGTAATAAGTGGTCCTCCGGGACCTCAGGGGCCAATTGGGAGAAAAGCTTCTTCAAGTATTGGTCCAGATGCGCAGGTTCGACCGTTTCTGGAATGCCTTTTAGGCGCAGATTGTTCCGCCTCGCCCGATTGTCCATATCCTCTTGATGTTCCTGGACAGATGTCAAGTCCCTTCGTAGGCGTACAATGTCTTCCTCCATGCCTGTCTGAGAGGACACCACCGTCTCTAATCTTTGTTCAACTTGGTCAGTGCGGGTTCCTATTGAAGCCACCTCTGTCCGCAGTGAGTGGAGGGCAGCTTGTACTTCTGAGTGCACGGAAGATTTCAGTTCTTTCATTTCTTTAATTAACGTTAGGAAGTCCCGTCTGGTTATCGGGGACGTATCATCTTCCTCTGAGTCAGATTCAGCAGAAGTGTGACGGGAACCCGTCCTCGACCGATGCGGGGTTGAGGTTGATTGCTTCGAGAAATATTGAGGGAGGCTTTTGGGGTGGGATTTCTTACTGCCCTTAGGCATTGTGGAGGATCCTCAAAGGCAGGGCTGTCAGGCAGTAAGAGGGGCTGTGTGAGCAAACCGGATAGTAGAGTAAATTACAATGGGAGGGCCCACATAGGGAAGAGAATTCACATGGGTCTGAGTGTAAATAGCATGGAAAAGACTTCCCGCCCCTGTCAGCACTTTAGGGGGTTACAGGGTCATTGCGCACCCCTGGAACTCTGGGGTCGGCTCCAATAATAGGTAAAATACAATATGGGTTAGAACTATAGTGATTCAGGAGGTGTGAAGCCTGGAGTCTTAGAAGAATCTCAGAATACTTGAAAGAGGCAAGCAGAATGGGCAGAGGTAGTGTAGTTGCCCCGTGTGTAGCAGGTTTTTTTTCACACTAACCTGGCTCCTGTGGTTGGGCGCTGGCAGTGGGTGGTTTCTCCAGTCTCCTCGCCAGTCCGGGTGGTTTTTCTTCGGGGATCTTCAGCTGCAAGCTTGGCCCGTGTCCTCTGGTCCAGCACCGCTGGGGGATATACCTGCGCCTCTGATTGTCAGGCCGGAAGTGCGCCTGGTGGTTAGCTGCTGGCGGACCCCTGATGGTAGGAACCTCCGAGCTCTAGCCCAGTCATAAGCTCTAAGCTAAGCTGAAGGCCCAGCGCAGGAAGCCCTGGGACGAATCGCCCGACCGGAAGTCCCCGCGGTAGAACCGGAAGTGGAGATGTCCGCCGGGTAGGTCTGAAATTGAGCCCCAGGCCTTCTCCGGAAGTAGGCCTCCGGGTCCCGCTCACCCAATCCTGTCAGATGGCGGCGTCTGTGGCTCCGAGTGCCGTGGGGGCTCGATGGGAAGCGGAGCTCCGCTTAAAGAAGCCCCAGGGAGTTGTCCTTTGTATGGGCGGTCAGGAGCTGAGAGGCCCAGCGCGGCGGGAACCAGTTGCGGTACCGTCGGGAGGGGGAGGTGAGTGACCAGCTGCAGCTGGGATATCCAGGGTAGTGCCCCAATCCTCTGGTGCCAGATTCAGGGAGAATGAACCGAGAATTTACAGGTAATTCCCCAAATACCTGATTTAAGTGCAGGAGCTGATGTGGAAAGCGACCACCTGAAATGGCTGCCTAGCCACCCCCCCCCCCCCCCCCCCCCCGTTATAACCTATTTTTATAGGTTATTCATTTAAACAATATATGGCCATATTTATTTTAACGTATTCCGCCATTGTCAAATACATAAATGCATGTGTGATTCTTTGTTTATTCAGTTCAGCTAGTACAGGGTAAATGTATGAAATATATAGAACATGATTGATACTTCTTCCAATCTTGGCAGCACTCGTTGTGAATGTTCAGAGATTAGATACTGACACTGGTCTCCCTCTAACCAATAAATTGGCTGCTGTCACAAGTATTTCCGGGAGGTAAACACCTGAGTGACTTATTAGTAAATTTATGTCCTATATCCTAATTCCCCAGTAACCCTATATATTAATATACTTTGCAATAATATTACTTCTTATGTTTCTAAAACATTAATGACTCCATGAGATGTGTTTCTCATTTGTGCAGAGGCAGTAATCACCTTAAACTAGCTAAATCTGAACAAAAAAGAAGATTGTGGCTCTCTCTGCCTAGACAATAGGAGAATCTTAAACAAAAGGTCCATTTGTTGACATAACAGGATGTCAGAGACTGCAGTGATCTAATTAGAAAGGAAGATGTTACCAACAGCCGAGATCTAATTACAATTCTCTTTTGTTGTATGTGACCTTAGGAATGTTTATACCTCATTTACATATCAAGGAGGTTTACACCAGAAACTGAAGCTGCTCTGATGAAATAATTTGATTTTATGAGAGGCTAATTTAAATTTCACCTGAAGACAAATAGTTTGAGAATAAGCTTTGGTCATCCCGGGAACTATTGAAGAGAGATGGGGAGGAATGACTATAAATAGGCTGTATCAGGCTGGTGTTAGTTAGTTGGTGGCTGGAGAGCTGGAAGGATGGAACAGTAAGAATGAGCATGAGGAAAAGAGACTGAAGGAGAAATCTACAAAGTAAGGTAACTATATTATGCATTAGAATGTACTGATCCATACACAAGTGATTGCAGATTTTGTGATTTATAATTGTTTGTATTCTTGTCTTAGTAATACTTATATCGCTAATATTGCAATCTAACAATCATAAATATAATTATAAGAGTACACTACTGTGAATTCTTTTTCTATCAGTACTGTGGTGTCATGTGTGCAAGTTTTCTCTATCAGTGCTGTGGTATCAAATGTATAATCTATATTGATATATTCACTATTAGTACTATGGGATTATAGAGGATATTTTCACAAGCACTTTGGTAAACTAATTCAGCACTAAAACTTTCATGTTCATTTAAATATTAAAGAGGGGAACAATGATTCATTGAGTGATTCCCCATTTAATCTTTTATAAATCAGATACACAGGATTTGTTTTTTCCATTGTGTGTGTATCACTTCTATCTTATGATTACAGTTATCCAGAACATATTACACTATTTGTATTCCTTTTCTATTTGAATGTATAACATTTGATCTGGAGTCCACACCAGGAAAGAGCTTTTTAATCTCTCCAGAGATAATCAGATAAACCTGATTCATGTTGTGCACATTGGTATGAGGCTGATTCACATTGTGTTTTTTAGCATACTTTGGGATGTTGTCAGTTTTGATTTGGAAATTACTGCACTACTAGGCGCCTTTTTGTTTTGATCTTTCCTTTTTACTATATATGTCTGAAATAAGAATGTACTCCATGATGAAAAAATCAAAATTTCTTAATTATGTACAATCCATTCTCAACAGCTTATAAACGAGAGGGACATATTACATTCGTATGATTTTGGTATAAAATATATATATTTTTTTTAACAGGTGGATTAATGAGCAAGATTCCCTCTAGCAACAGAAGAGGACACCCATAGATCAACATTCTATACTGAATATCTGGGTCACCCACAAGTCATATCGACTACAGAAGTCAGCTCTTATAAAGCTTGAGGATTCACACAAGCTATTTTCATTTTCTGAATAGAAGCAGCCTACTATAGCTTGTTACTCATTAAACACACAATGAGTCTCACAGGAGAGAGACCATATCAATGCTCTGAGTGTGATAAAATGTTTAGATGGAAGTCACAGCTGATTATACACCTGCGGATTCACACAGGCGAGAAGCCATTTACATGTTCTGAATGTAGTAAATGTTTTAGCACCAATTTAAAATTAATCATACACCAGAGAAGTCACACAGGAGAAAAAATGTTTCGTTGTTCTGAATGTAACAAGTGTTTTACTTCCAAGTCACTTCTTGTTGAACATCAGAGGATCCACACAGGAGAAACCCCATTTTCATGTTCTGAATGTAGTAAATGTTTTAAACGGAAGTCACACCTTATTAGACACCAGAGGATTCACACTGGAGAAAAACCATATTCATGCTCTGAGTGTAACAAATGTTTTAAAGAGAAATCACAACTTATTAGTCACCAGAGGACTCACACTGGAGAGAAGTCATTTTCATGCTCCGAATGTAGTAAATGTTTTGGGTCCAATTCAAACTTAATCCTACATCAGAGGTTTCATACAGGAGAAAAACCATATTCATGCTCTGAATGTAACAAACATTTTCGTACCAATTCACATTTAATCATGCACCAGAGGATTCACACAGGAGAAAAACCATTTTCATGCTCTGAATGTAACAAATGTTTTAACCAGAAGTCAAACCTTGTTAGACACCACATGATTCACACCGGAGAGAAGCCCTTTTCATGTTCTAAATGTAGCAAGTGTTTTAAGACTGATTCACACCTTGTTAGGCATCAGAGAAGCCACACAGGTAAGAACCCATTTATGTGCTCTGAATGTAACAAATGTTTTAAACAAGAGATAACACTTCTTACACACCAGAGAAGTCACACAAGAAAGTCACTTGTTTCCGAATAGAGCATGTATTTCATAGACAAGTTAACTTGTTTAATCATTATAATATTCACAAAGGAGAGAATCAATTTTCATTAACTGGATGTGGCAAATGTATGTAAAATCAAATATTTTTTAGACTGGAACGACTAACATTGAGACTTGAGGATTTTTTCCCCTGGGATGGTCTTCCTGTAATCGAGAGCAACTGTATACCAACCAACAATGACATAGAAGTCCCAAGGTGTCATGTGGTTAATTAAGATACTAATGAAGTTGAATGTTTTTTATTATGTTCTTATTTTAAACCAGTAGCATATTTAAAGTGTCCATGTCACTTACACACAGTGGAGGTAATTTACAAAGTGCATTCGATTCACTCTGCAAACCGATTAAATAATCATGTGAGGGACTGGTAATAGGGGCTACAACCATATCTCTATCTTCTTTTCCTCCCACTCCCCTTTTTGATCCTCTTCAATCTGGTTTTTATCCCCTCAACTCCAATGAAGCCACCCTCACTAAGGTCCCATCTAAGTGTTTTTTCATCCTGCTTATCTTTCTAGACCTCTGCACAACTAGACACCATTGACCACCCTCTCCTCCAGTAAACTCTCCTCTTCATCAGCTTCTGTGAAACTGCCCTTATATGGTTCAACTGCTACTCACCATCCACTCCTTATGGGTCTCTAGTTCTGTCTCTATTTTCCCCTTCTCTGCCACTACCTGTCACCGTACCCCAATAATCTGTTCTCGTCCCCCTCCTCTCCCTCTATAATTCTTCCCTCTGTGATGGTATCAGCTCCTTTGGCCTCCATTACCATCTCTATGCTGCTGACACCCATGCAAGTCCCTCTTTCCAAGTGTTTTCTTTATGTTATTTTACAGGGTATAATAGTGTAAGCTTGCTGCCTGTACATATACAATTTCATTGCTCATGTACATATTATTTTATTTTGCTGGTTGTCCAATCTGTTCTGGTGCCTTAGAAATAAAGGATTTTTTTTTAATATTTCAAGTGACGAGTTTTTGTCAATCAACCTTATTATTACATTGTTTAAGTTCAATATGGAGGTTTAAAATGTATCCAATTTAAAGTACAGCATGAGACATAATCTCTTCCAGCTCTCAGCTGGTGCAAAACTCAGGTCTTTATTCAGACTGTAAATGGTCGTGCACCTTCCACACATAAAACAACATAAAGAGTGTACCGATGGCCATCTTGAACTGAAAGATGAAATATCCTCTCTGCAAAACATGTACAACAGCTGCCTCCATAACACTTGATGATGCATAAAGATTGAGATGTGGATGAATGTGCAGATTATTTTTTATTTTTGGAATTAATATATTTTTTCATTGTTAGTAAATATTTTACATTCTTATGCATTTTAGAAGCTGGAAACAGAGTTAATATTTGATGCAGGGCTGACAATCTGGCACCCAACAACAAAAATACCCACAAACACCAGTTATCCATATTAATATACAGCAAATGTATTAACTATGAATTGTTCAATCTGTACTGAAATGTAAACATTTGGCATTATTATTATTATTTATTTTTATTTATAAGGCGCCACAAGGTGTCCGTAGCGTCAAACAGGGACAAACAAATTACAATACAATGGGAGACAGCACAGTACAGTAAAGAGTAAGCACAGTAACTCAATAAGCTCAATGCACAGCTAGAGAGGTCGGGGAAGGGGGAGGCAGGATCCGCCCAAGAAGAGGGCCCAAGAAGGAGGGCTCGGAAGACAGGGAGACCCCCAGGGGGGAGGAGGGAGGGAGAGTGGACATGGGGTGGAGGACCCTCAAGGAGGAGGGGAACTAAGTAGCTGGATACCAGAGTTAGAAGTGGTGGAAACAAGAGGAGAGAAGGCCCTGCTCAGAGGAGCCTACAATCTAAGTGGAGGGGTGGACAGACAGAGATGCAGGGGAGAGAGGGAGAGTAGGGGGACAAAGGCAGAAGATAAGGTAGGAAGTTAAGTGAGAGACAGAAAGGCTTTAAGAAAAAGATGAGTTTTTAGGGCCCGTTTGAAACTGGACAGATTAGGGGAAATTCTGATGGAGGGAGGGAGCTTGTTCCAGTGGAGGGGGGCAGCGCGGGCGAAGTCTTGGATACGCGCCTGGGAGGAGGTTATAAGGGGGGAAGAGGGGCGACGGTCAGAGGCAGAATGGAGAGGGCGGGATGGAGCATGAATAGAGAGGAGGGTGGAGATGTAGGGCGCAGTGGAGTTGGTGAGGGCCTTGTAGGTGAGTGTGAGGAGCTTAAAGAAGATTCTGAAGGGGAATGGGAGCCAGTGAAGGGCTAGGTAGAGGGGGGAGACAGAAGAGGAGCAGCGAGAAAGGAAAATAAGCCTAGCGGCAGCGTTAAGAACTAATCGAAGGGGATCGAGATGAGAGTGGGGAAGGCCATTGAGGAGGAGGTTGCAGTAGTCCAGGCGGGAGATGATCAGTGAGTGGATAAGGCATTTGGTGGCATCTTGGGAGAGGAAGGGCCGGATGCGAGCGATGTTACACAGCTGGAAGCGGCAGGATTTAGCAAGAGAGAGGATGTGGGGGCCAAAGGAGAGAGAGGAGTCGAGGATGACACCAAGGCAGCAAAGTTGGGGGACAGGGGAGATAGAGGTGTTGTCGACAGTGATGGAGAGGTCAGAAGGGGATGAGGTATCAGAGGGAGGAAAAACTATGAGCTCAATTTTGGCAAGGTTAAGTTTGAGGAATCGAGAGGACATCCAGGAGGAGATGGCAGAGAGGCAGGCGGACACCCTAGAGAGGAGGGAGGGAGAGAGATCAGGAGAGGAGAGGTATAGTTGAGTGTCATCAGCGTAAAGGTGGTAGCTGAAGCCAAAGGAGCTGATGAGTTCACCCAGGGAGGAGGTGTATATAGAGAAGAGTAAGGGTCCTGAGGGACCCCAACTGGAAGGGTGGACTGGGGGGAGAGAGACCCAGAGGTGGTGACAGAGAAGGATCGGTGAGTAAGGTAAGAGGTGAACCAGGACAGGACTGGGCCGGAGAGGCCGAAAGACTGGAGAGTGTGAAGGAGGAGGGGGTGGTCAACGGTGTCAAAGGCTGCAGAGAGGTCAAGGAGGATGAGAAGGGAGAAGTGGCCTCTGGCTTTAGCAGAGAGGAGGTCATTGGTGACTTTAGCCAGGGCAGTTTCAGTGGGGGCGGAAACCAGACTGGAGATGATTAAGGAGGGAGTGTTCAGAAAGGTAGGAGGTGAGACGGCTGCAGACGAGCCTCTCGAGAATTTTGGAGGCAAAGGGGAGAAGAGATATGGGGCGATAGTTCGAGAGAGAAGTGGGGTCAAGATTAGGTTTCTTAAGAATGGGGGATACAAGAGCATGTTTGAAAGAGGAGGGGAAGATGCCAGTGGAGAGGGAGAGATTAAAGAGGTGAGCGAGGTGGGAGCAGGTGGTGGGGGAAAGGGACCGAAGAAGGTGGGAGGGAATGGGATTCAGGGGACAGGTAGTGGGGGGGGATGAAATGAGAGAATGAACTTCCTCGCCGATGGTGGGGCGGAAGGAGTGGAGGAAAAGGTGGTTGGGGGAGGACAGAAGAGTGGGAGGGGTGGAAGAGAGAGTGGAAGAGGAGATTTCAAGTCGGATGGCCTTGATTTTAGAGGAGAAGAAGGAGGCAAAATCGGAGGCAGTCAGGGAGGAGGGAGGGGGGGGGAGGGGGCCAGGAGAGTGCTGAAGGTGGCGATGAGGTGGCGGGGGTTAGAGGACTGGGAAGAGATGCGAGATTTAAAGAAAGATTGTTTAGCGAGTGAGAGGGCAGAGCTGTAGGATGAAAGAATAAATTTAAAGTGGAGGAAGTCAGCCAGGGAGCGGGATTTTCTCCAATGACGTTCGGCGGTACGGGAGCATTTTTGGAGGAAGCGGGTAAATTTGGAGTGCCAGGGTTGGGGTTTGGAGCAGCGGGGGTGGACGGAGTGGGCAGGGGTGACCGCGTCCAGAGCGGAGGTGAGGGTGTGATTCTAGAGGGAGACCGCCTGGTTGGGGCAGGCCTGGGAGGAAAGGGGAGAAAGGAGGTTATCGAGAGAGGAGGACAGAGAGGCAGGGTCAAGAGTGTCGAGGTTGCGTTTGGACAGAGTAGGTTTGGGCAGGGGGAGGGGAGCAGGAGAAGAGGAGAGAGAGAAGGAGAGGAGATGGTGGTCGGATAGAGGAAAGAGAGAGATGGAGAAGTCGGAGAGACTACATAGGTAGGAGAAGACAAGATCAAGGGAGTGACCAAGGCAGTGGGTAGAGGTGGAGGTCCATTGGGTTAGACCAAGGGAGGAAGAGAGGGTGAGCAGTTTGCTGGAAGCAGGGTAGGTGGGGTTGTTGATGGGGATGTTAAAGTCACCGAGAATGATTGAGGGGAGATCGGAGGAGAGGTGGTGAGGAAGCCAGCTAGCAAAGTTGTCAAGGAAGAGGGAGGTGGGGCCAGGGGGGCGGTAGATGACATTGACGCGGAGGTGGATGGGGTAGAAGAGGCGGATAGAGTGAGCTTCAAAGGAGGAGAAGGAGAGGGAGGGTTCAGGGGGAATGACACGAAAAGTACAGGTGGAGGAGAGGAGGAGGCCCACTCCACCGCCTGGGCGGGCACCAGGCCTGGCGGAGTGGGTGAAGGAGAGGCCACCATAGGAGAGGGCAGCGGGG
This sequence comes from Mixophyes fleayi, assembly GCF_038048845.1. Classification (NCBI taxonomy): domain Eukaryota; kingdom Metazoa; phylum Chordata; class Amphibia; order Anura; family Limnodynastidae; genus Mixophyes; species Mixophyes fleayi. The sequence continues at coordinate 36,008,313 of NC_134405.1, forward strand.
GAAGTAGTATCAGAATCGGAGAGCCAGGTTTCAGTAACGGCAAGAAGGTTAAAGGAGTTGGATCGAAAGAGGTTGTGGATAGTAGTTAGCTTGTTGCGGACGGATCTGGCATTCCAGAGGGCACAGAAGAAAGGGGGAGAAGAGAGGGGGGAAATGGGGATGAGGTTAGCAAGATGAGCAGCGCACGGGGGAGGGCGGGGAGGAACGGGAGAGGTAGGGCGGGGGGAGAGTATGGGTATGGAGTGAGAGCGGGGAGGCATAGTAGGGAGAGAGAGTAACAGAACAGTGAGATAGTGGGGACAGTGAAAAACAGGTAAGAACAATGGCAGGAAGACAATGACAAGGTGGAAGACAATAACGAATTAGGGCATGGAGGGCTTGGAACAACAGTACAGTGAGATAATAAGAACAATGAAAACAGGTAAGAATGATAGCAGAACAGTAAGATAATAAGGACAGCGGATAACAGGTAAGAATAAGCAGGGAGACAATAGCAAGATGGAGGACAACAACCAATTAGGGCGTGGAAGGCAAGGAATAACAGAAGGAGAGGTAATAAGGACAATGGAAATAGGCAAGAAAAATAACAGGTAAAAGTAGTTGCTGGTAAATATAAAATCAGGAAAAACAAGATAAATGCATATAAATAGTAGAATAATAACAGGAGGGAGGGGGAGGACGGAAGAGTGGGAGGGGTGGAAGAGAGAGTGGAGGAGGAGATTTCAAGTCGGATGGCCTTGATTTTAGAGGAGAAGAAGGAGGCGAAATCGGAGGCAGTCAGGGAGGAGGGAGGGGGGGAGGGGGCCAGGAGAGTGCTGAAGGTGGCGAAGAGGCGGCGGGAGTTAGAGGGTTAGGGGTTAGTTACATATGTTACTTTACAGACAATTGTTAATAGAAACTTTGATTTATACAGCATTAACATATTCCACAGCACTTTATATAATGATAAGTGTATCAGAGTGTATATTGAATCTAACAGATTAAAATAGAAAAAGTGATTAGTGGAACTAAATGTGTTCACAATGTAGTTTGGTTTGTGGGTCAGAGGGTTGTTAGAGAATAAATGTAAGTTTAGCCCAGAAATAGTCGGATGGACTTGATAAGTACTTGCTCCAACGGATCTTTCTGTATTGTCTTCAAGGAGAAGAGTCCCCGGAGAGTTTGTATAGCTCTGACCGACTATTTTCATTATCAGAGGAAGAATGTGTACTTGGGTCTCAGTCCAAATAAGAAAGAGCTCAAACCGAACTAGGGAGTTCCTCCCGAGACGGAGATTCTCTACGTCTCTATCCCCCCTGAGTAGACCAATCGTTGGAAATGTGGGTTCTAGCTTTGGGATCAGACTGTATAACCGGAAGGTTCCAGGACATTAGGAGCTTTGTCCCTTCCTCAGCTGAGTTTATGATATGTAGCACGTTGTGTCTGTAGATTAATGGTTTCACTGGGAACCCCCATCTGTAGGAAATATCATTACTTCTTAGAGCTCTAGTGACTGATTGGAAAGCTCTTCGCTTCGCCACCGTGTGTTGGGAAAAATCTGGGAACACTTGAATGTCCTGTAGGAGATCTGTGCCCTCTGCTTCCCTGGCTGCCCGCAGGATACGTTCCTGAATATGGAAGAAGTGGATGTATAATAAGGTATCTCTGGGAACGGTGTCTGGAACTCTCTTATTTTTAGGGAGCCAGTGTATGCGGTCAATGTTTAAGTCTAATATGGAAGCAGAAGGGAGAAGTTTCTGAAACAGATTTGTGGCAAAGGATGGTAAATCTGCATTTGAGATCTGCTCTGGTATTCCCCGAATTTTGAGGTTGTTGCGACGCGATCTATCCTCCATCTTATCCCTCATGGTGGCAACCTCTGCCCCCAGTTGTTCATGAGATGTAATTAGCTCATTATGTGAGGAGACCACCTCTTCTGACTTGTTCTCTAGCTGGACCATCCTGGAACCTAATGCAGCCACCTCTGCTTGAATGGCTTTCATGGAGGCTCTCAGTTCCGATGATAAGTCGGCTTTCAAAGAAGGTAATAAGGATTGCATTGACTTAAGCAAAATCGGTGCCTCAGGATCGGTCATACGAATAGGGGACTCAGAAGGTGGGGTAGATGTCAAGGTAATATCCAGCTGTTCAGAGTGATCACCCCGTCCACTCCCCGCTTCCCGAAGGGGGGACATAGATCGCTGTTTGTTTTGTCTAAAGAAGGGAAGCTGCGCAGTTGTGCTAGGCGGGTTAAGCTTTTTGATCTTTTTGATCCTTCTTGGAGCCATCTGGGTACATTGTCAGGGCACTTAGTTTAATGGGAGTGTCAATCAGATATGCAGACTCAACTTTGCAGAAGCTCTGGAGGGAGGTAACCAGACGGAGCTCTATATTGTTATAGATAAGGAGGTCAGTTAATTACCGGGTGATCCTTCCACGTTACACTATTGACACAACATGAGGTTTGATCCTATGATTTAGTCGTGCTCAATCTCGTATAGTAGGACACATGCGGGCGGTGGTCAGAACATCTGGTAATTTACATGCGAATATTAGCTGAAACTGGATTCACTGTCATCTGGCAGCTGTCACCCAGTCAATACATTGCAATAAAACATATGACCACTAGATGGCGGCAACCCGCAGCAAATAGGACTGATAGTGGGTCTATAGATAAATTACAGCCTGGGTACTGAAAGTGTTGGAGCAACTGAGTAAAGCAGATGATTTTGATTTTAGCTGATCAGGATCTGCAGCAGGTAGATAATAGAGGCTGGGGTGGATAATTTTACTCTCAGCTTGGCATAAGCTACACAGGCAACACAGGCATTCAGTAAACTTTTCAACTGTGGGGATCCTTGGTATCAAGTTGAATGTAGATCCCTCTCTGAAAGCCCCAGACTGACCTGTAGCGCAGCGCTGTCAGGATGATCAGCCAATCCTGGTCACAGTTCCCACTCTGAATACGTTTCACTGAAGAGAGCAGTGAACAGCCTCGGTGGCTCCAAGGGGATGTCAGGAGCAGCGCTGGGCGATCAGCAACTCTCTTGGGGAGTATCTCAGGAGTCCTCCTCAATCCCTCACTTCACTTCTAGAGTCAAAAAGTCGTGCCCCTTTCTCTTTCGGTTATATACACTTGACAGTCATGATATTGTGTTCTATATTTATTGTAAATCCTAACTGAATATATCAGATGGTTTGACGATGTATGTTACACATTATAGACTGCATTACAACATTGAGCTCTGGTAACGATACGCCACTTTTGGTGATCTGAGTTCTACAGTGCATAAAGTCATGAAATTATGTTTTATGTTTTATATTTAATGTATATTTCTACCCAATATGTCAGATGTATTAGCGATATATATCATGCACTGTGGATTATATTGATATCAGTAAGGGCTAGTAGCGATACGTCACATCCGATTTTTGACATTTGGAGCCCTGTACGAAGTGTGAACTACATTTCCCAAGATTCCCACTGATATCGATTCGCCATATCCGGTTTAGTTACGATGGATTTATTATTTTTAAGAGATGTAGATATCTGAATTGTATTTTATGTCTCATTTTATGCCCATCGGAACATATTGCATTATTTAGCACATCGAATATACAATTTCATTTATATTTAACATAGCGTGACATATTGATATCATAACTATTCCGGATTGGCTACATCTGGTTTAAGTAGCTATGGGTTTTAGGATCAGTCATATCTCCTTGACAAAGACCGCAAGACGGTTGAAACACGTCGGAGTGGTATGACTGATTTATGAAGACATTTTAACAGCTTGCTATGGCATAAAAGTGAAGAAAAATAGCCCGGGATCAATAACATCTGATTTCTTCCCTATATGCGATAAAGACCATATCTCTGGTAGGAGTATTCACTTATTATTGTGATTTTATGTGTAGTTTTAATACATTTTGGAAAATTTAAACGATATCACGCCAGATTCTGTTTTTTTTCCCTTTTGTGAATTGGAACTGATGTCATCCATGTTGGAGAGGAGATGAACAGCGAGATATTTGTTATACAGGAATTCTAAGTTGGGAGAAGTCCTCTAAATACTTACAAGCTCACATTATTCTACAATCTGGTAGGAGTCCATCTTATATTATTACCACGAAGGTGATGGGGAGGTGCTTATTTCTTTGAAATAAACTACTTATGATGTGAAAAGATCATCATTAACATCTCTGCAAGATAGAGACGAATATATGAACTGTTCTACAATACTTGTTAATGAAGGGCTGAACAAGTTTGCATTGTGATTAAGGTGGAGTTTATCTGCACCTATTCTTGTGTTTCGTGAGAACCAGATAGCGCTGAATGTCTTAGCATATTACAGTTGTTACCTGAGGCCCAGGCTTCTGAACCGGAATTAGGCCCCCGCACTAACTAAGGCGACCAGCGATGTCCTGACCCCGGCGGAGGCTCGTTTGCCGGTAAGTTGTACAGCAGGAGAGGGGCTATTTACAGGGAAGATGCAACCCGGCCGGGTTCCGATGTCCACAGCGTACTATCTTTCTGTCCGACGGGTCCAGCAGTCACACTTGAGCCCAAGTGCACTCTAACGCCTCCCAGTTCCACCAGGACCCGATTTGGCCAGCCAGAATACGGGTATTTTAAGGGAAAGAGGGTTTTTCCTAGAGTGGATCGAGGAGCTCTTAGAAAATGCTGCCAGCTACTATGGCGTCCAGGCCACGCCCCTTACGGTGCATTTTCTATGAATCATCAAACAAAATTCTCTGAGCAAGGCTGTAATTGCCCTGGGGGTAAATGTATCAATCCACACATTCTGAAAATCGCCAATTCTTGCAGACTTTACAGGGCAGATTTAAAATGGCAATGTCATTACCGGCTGTCATGACTCTGAATGAATTAATAGATCCCTTGTCTCTGCCGAGATGGACCTCGCCCATTAGTGTGGAGTCTAATGGGTAGGAGGTCTTTGCCAGTGATCCCCACAAGGGAATATGGACTTCACTGCTCCTGTCCCGCAGGTCGCGGTCTCCCAAACGAGTGCTGGCAGATGGTAGTGGAGTTTTAGACACGATGGATAAACAAGAGAATTCAAATACAAGAGTTAAAAGTTCATAGCTCACTGGTAACACAGGTAGCAGTAGTACTGAGAAATAGTAGCTACAGACTAGGGGGTGCTGCCAAGTAATAGTAATGGATACTGGTATAATTGAATGATAGGATAACTTGAGATAACGGCAAAGACTGAACACACAGCAACTTGGTCAGGGTGAAGTGATGAGTCACAACACGCTACTTCATAGTTGGTAACCCTTGACAACTGCAGGGAGTGAGCAGAGCAACAGTTCAACGCTGAAGATGACGGAGGGAGAATAGCTAGATCCAATATTAGTAACTCACAGCATAGAAGGCGAATCACTAATACAGAGACAGTTCGAACAGAATGATAGTTTAGAACTAGCTGATCCGTAAACGAAGATAATTCAACGTAGCAGGGGAGTTACTGGCATAGTGGTAATTCCTGTTGTAGAAAAGGCAAAAGCGTTGAACCCGTTGATCCACAGATAACAATCCCAAGCAGCAGAGATGAATACAGGGATATCAGGTATATCAAACAGTTCGTTACCTAGGAGTAGCGAAGAAGGGAATTGTAGCTGAGCAGTTCGTGGAACTACAAGTGGTAAGCAATTTGGTAGTAGTCCTGATAGTGAGGCAATAACAGTGTTAAAACAGCTGGACCGAACAAGGTGCTACAAGACGAGTTGTTCAACCGCTATTATGAGTCCAGGTGAAACAAACAGTAGCAGTGAAGAGTACAGCTGATTCCAGACGTTCAACGGATAATAGGTAAGTCAGACCTATGGAAGTCAAATCCTCGTACTGAGTGGGTAACACGAAGAACAGACAAAGAACAGAGAACCATGGGAGGTTTAAATAGTGCTCCAAAATACCTGAACCAATGAGAATAGGGAGGAGGCCCAAAACAAATTAACAAGGAGCACATGTGTTAAAGTCAAGTCTCAGAACAAAGAAGTAGGTTCAATCACCACTTACAAGAGGAAAGTAACATAGTGGGTACCTGTTTATGGGACTGGCGTGTGACAAAACTTGCCTTTGAAGACATTGCCATTTTAAATCCTGCCACAAAGTCGCTGAATATCGTCGACTTCAATATTCCGCAGATTGATATGTTTACTCCTTTTCGTGAATCTGCAAACATTCAGCTTCTCTGGTAATTAGCCCATCTGTCTCCCTTCCACCCAACATTGACTATTTTGCCCTCCTGTGCTCAGTTCCTTCTCTTTGGGAACCTCTAATTTTATTACTTATCCCCTTTGTCATCCATATTAAAAAGCTTACTTTGAATACCTAAAATGCTCCACTTTCCTATAGGTCCAGGACCCATCCAAACTTAGTATATCCTCCAGTACGATCTTACCCTGCTACTTTCTTGATCTTCATACTAATGTATACAAAGCAGAGGAAAGTGCTGTTTATTATATGTAGAGCCCCACTCTTATACCGGGAAATATAAAAATATAAAACTTATAGAATTCTTTTGGTAATGTTAAAATGTTCAATCCCCCCACTGAACATTAATTAGTCTAAAAGCAGTAACATAATTTACAATTGATAGTCAAGAAGGTGTATCAGAAAGAAGAATAGTGAACCATATAAAAATGCCAAAGGGAAGAATTGATTTGATCTGATTTAATATTTTTTTGTGTCAATTAAAAATATAATAATTAGGACTATTTCCCTATATCATATAATCAATTCCTGAAGCTCTTCTTCAATATTCACATGTTTCTAAATCATTCAAATTGTTATAAACTATTTTTATAGATTATTCGTTCAAACAATATATGGCCATATTTATTTTAACGTATTCCGCCATTGTCTTAAACATAATGCATGTATGATTCTTTGTTTATTCTGTTCAGCTAGTACAGGGTAAATGTATGAAATATATAGAATATGATTGATACTTCTTCAAATCCTGGCAGCACTCGTTCCAAATGTTCAGAGATTAGATACTGACACTGGTCTCCCTCTAACCAATAAATTGGCTGCTGTCACAAGTTTTTCCGAGAGGTAAACACCTGAGTATCTTATTAGTAAATTTATGTCCTGTATCCTAATTTCACAGTATTCTTATATATTATTATACTTCACAATAATATTAGTTCTTATGTTTCTAAAACATTATAGACTACATAAGATGTGTGGAGTCAGTAATCACCTCAAACTAGCTAAAACTGAACAAAAGAGAAGATTATGGCTCTCTCTGCCTAGACAATAGGAGAATCTTAAACAAAAGTTCCATTTGTTGACATAACAGGATGTCAGAGACTGCTGTGATCTAATTAGAAAGCAAGATGTTATCACCTGCCAAGATCTAATTACAATTCTCCTTTTAGTAAGTGACCTTAGGAATGTTTATATCTCATTTACATGTCAAGGAGGTATACACCAGAAACTGAAGCTGCTCTGATTAAATAACTTAATTTTATGAGAGACTAATTTAAATTTCACCAGAAGACAAATAGTGTGAGAATAAGTTTTGGTCATCCCGGGAACTATTTAAGACAGAGATGGAGAGTAATGCATATAAATAGGTTGTATCAGGCTGGTGTTAGTTAGTTGGTGGCTGAAGACCTGGAAGGATGGAACAGTAAGAATGAGCATGAGGAAAAGAGACTGAAGGAGAAATCTACAGAGTAAGGTAACTATATTATGCATTAGAATGTACTGATCCTTACACAAGTGCTTGCTGATTTTGTGATTTATAATTGTTTGTATTCTTGTCTTAGTAATATTTATATAGCTATTAATGCAATCTAACAATCATAAACATAATATTAAGAGTACACTACTGTGAATTATTTTTCTATCAGTACTGTGGTGTCATGTGTGCAAGTTTTCTCTATCAGTGCTGTGGTATCAAATGTATAATATATATTGATATATTCACTATTAGTACTATGGGATTATATAGGATATTTTCATGAGCACTTTGGTAAACTAATTCAGCACTAAAACTTTTTATGTTCATTTAAATATCAAAGAGGGAAACAATGATTCATTGAGTGAATGTTCAGTTATTTATACAAATATGATCTCATTTTCACTGTTTGATTCCCCATATAATCTTTTATAAATTAGATACACAGGATTTGTTTTTTCCATTGTGTATGTATCACTTCTATCTTATGATTACATTAATCCAGAACATATTACACTATTTGTATTCCTTTTCTTTTTGAATGTATAACTTTTGATCTGGAGTCCACCTTAGCAAGGAGCTTTGGAATCTCTCCAGAGATAATCAGATAAACCTGGTTCATGTTATGCACATTGGTATGAGGCTAATTCACATTTTGAGCATATTTTGGGACGTTGTCAGTTATGATTTAGAAATTACTGCACTACTAGGCGCCTTTTTGTTCTGATATTTCCTTTTTACTATATATGTGTCTGAAATCAGAATGTATTCCAAGATGAAATAATCAAAATTTCTTAATTATGTACAATCCATTGTCAACAGCTTACAAACAACGTGTAAAATGTACATTCATATAATTTTGGTATAAAATATATTTATTTTTTCAACAGGTGGATTAATGAGCAGGATTCCCTCTAGCAGCAGAAGAGGACACCCATAGAACGACATTCTATACTGAATATCTGAGTCACCCACAAGTCATATCCACTACAGAAGTCAGCTCTTATAAAACTTGAGGATTTACAAAAGCTATTTTCATTTTCTGAATAGAAGCAGCCTTCTATAGCTTGTAACTTAATAAACACACAATGAGTCTCACAGGACAGAGGCCATATCAATGCTCTGAGTGTGATAAAATGTTTACACGGAAGTCAAACCTGATCATACACCAGAGGATTCACACAGACGAAAAGCCATTTTCATGTTCTGAATGTAGTAAATGTTTTAGTGCCAATTCAAAATTAATCCTACACCAGAGGAGTCACACAGGAGAAAAAATGTTTAGTTGCTCTGAATGTAACAAGTGTTTTACTCATAAGTCAGATCTTGTTACACATCAGAGGATCCACACAGGAGAAAACCCATTTTCATGTTCTGAATGTAGTAAATGTTTTAAACAGAAATCACACCTTATTAGTCACCAGAGGATTCACACTGGAGAGAAATCATTTTCATGCTCCGAGTGTAGTAAATGTTTTAAACAGAAATCACACCTTATTAGTCACCAGAGGAGTCACACTGGAGAGAAGTCATTTTCATGCTCCGAATGTAGTAAATGTTTTGGGACCAATTCACACTTAATCCTGCACCAGAGGTTTCACACAGGAGAAAAACCATATTCATGCTCTGAATGTAACAAACATTTTCGTACCAATTCAAAATTAATCATGCACCAGAGGATTCACACAGGAGAAAAACCATTTTCATGCTCTGAATGTAACAAATGTTTTAAACAGAAGTCACACCTTGTTAGACACCACATGATTCACACTGGAGAGAAGCCCTTTTCATGTTCTAAATGTAGCAAGTGTTTTAACACTGATTCACACCTTGTTAGTCATCAGAGAAGCCACACAGGAGAGAAACCATTTATATGCTCTGAATGTAACAAATGTTTTAAACAAAAGATAACACTTCTTACGCACTAGAGAAGTCACACAAGGAAGTCACTTGTTTCCGAATAGAGCATGTATTTCATAGACAAGTTAACTTGTTTAATCATTATAATATTCACAAAGGAGAGAATCAATTTTTATTTACTGGATGTGGCAAATGTTGTTTGTAAAATCAAATATTTTTTAGACTGGAACGTCTAACATTGAGACTTAGGAATTTTTCCCCTGGGATGGTCTCCCTGTAATTGAGAGCAACTGTATACCAACCATCAATGACAAAGAAGTCCCAAGGTGTCATGTGGTTTATTAAGATACTAATGAAGTTGAATGTTTTTTATTATGTTCTTATTTTAAACCAGTAGCACATTTAAAGTGTCCATGTCACTTACACACAGTGGAGGTAATTTACAAAGTGCATTCGATTCACTCTGCAAACCGATTAAATAATCATGAGAGGGACTGGTAATAGTGGCTACAACCATATCTCTATCTTCGTTTCCTCCCACTCCCCTTTTTGATCCTCTTCAATCTGGTTTTTATCCCCTCAACTCCAATGAAGCCACCCTCACTAAGGTCCCATCTAAGTGTTTTTTCATCCTGCTTATCTTTCTAGACCTCTGCACAACTAGACACCATTGACCACCCTCTCCTCCAGCAATCCCTTCTCTTCATTAGCTTCTGTGAAACTGCCCTTATATGGTTCAACTGCTACTCACCATCTACTCCTTATGGGTCTCTAGTTCTGTCTCTATTTTCCCTCCTCTGCCACTACCTGTCACCATCCCCCAGTAATCTGTTCTCGTCCCCCTGCTCCTCTCCCTCTATAATTCTTCCCTCTGTGATGGTATCAGCTCCTTTGGCCTCCATTACCATCTCTATACTGCTGTCATCCACGCAAGTCCCTCTTTCCAAGTGTTTTCTTTATGTTATTTTACAGGGTATAATAGTGTAAGCTTGCTGCTTGTACGTATACAATTTTATTGCTCACGTACATTTTATTTTATTTTGCTGGTTGTCAAACTCGTTCTAGTGCCTTAGAAATAAAGGATTTTTTGAAAATTCCATGTGACGATTATTTGTCTGTCAACCCTTTTATTACATTGTTTGGAGTTCAATATGGAGGTTTTAAATGTATCCAATTTAAAGTATAGGATGAGACGTAATCTCTTCCAGCTCTGAGCTGGTGCAAAACTCAGGTCCTTATGCAGACTGGAAATGGTCGTGCACCTTCCACACAGCAAACAACAGCGAGAGTGCGCCGATGGCCATCTTGAACCGCAAAATGAAATTTCGTCTCTGCAAAACAATGTGCACTGTATGCTTACTCTGTACTGTGTACAGAACACCCTCACTCCTCCCAGGTCCTCTCCTTGCCATGTACAATCTTCAACAAAGTTGAATGGAAATAAATAGGTGCACATTGGTTCTCAATATTAAAGGATATTAACTTTTAAAACGTAACTTTTATTGTTTAGATTAAATCAGCGATATATAAAAGTATATATTCAATAAAATCAATGTGTGTAATTAAAAGTGACTGGGTGCACCAGGTAACTTGCCTTAATATAATGGGGAGTATAATATATAATAGAGTTAGAGTAATACCCACATTTCATATCTCCAAATACATTGGCTGTGAATAATCTCATTAAATGCATATATGATAATGACACCAGTGTTATTCACTATTCTCTTGATCAGCTTTAGTAATACACGGAGATGATTTGCTATCTACCTAGAGAGGCTCTACACTAACTAGGATTTGTTGGAGCGAGTCATAGTTTCTATTTTACACATCTGATGTGGATGGTCTCGTGATTATATATAGCAGTAACATTAATATTACTCGCTAGTCTCTCAATTAGCTCCCATTCATCTTAGATACATATACCCCATCAGGTAAAAGATAGTCTCATTTGTTAGATATGTAGTGGTAGTGCCAGTATTGTTTGTTATACTCTCAATCAGCTTCCAGTTATGTAGTGGTAGTGGCGCCAGTATTATTAATTATACTCTCAAACAGCTTTCAATTATACAGCGGCGGCTAACTATCTGCCTACAAAAAGCTCCAGAATATCTCTGGTTTTGCTGGAGCAATTTCTCGTTTCTTCTTTCCCCTAAGGTCAAGTATAATCTAGTGCATCCAGCGATAGAACGACTCACGTTTCGCTGTGTGCTTATTCAAGGCAAGCCGAGAGACTGTTCTTACAGTTAATAAATACTGTCAGTGTGGGGCTAACCTCATGACGTGAGGGTGTCTCCACCTATCAGAAAGAGTGTTATCAAAGTGATTGGCATAATATACAGCCAATCTCTGATGGTTACAATCCCAACTCCTCCCATTCGGATTTCTATTGGTCCAAATGCATTGCATTGCCGATAATAAGGAACGGAATAATAAATAAACTTAATAATACGGCTTAATAATACGGGATTTACTATAGTTGCTACTAGGTCTAGCAGATCTTAATCATAGATGATCAAGTAAGCCATAATTAATCACGATCACTAAAGATCAGTGGGTTAGATCTATATATTGTTTTTGGTGATATAGAATTCAGATATGTACCATAATAAAATTATGAATCAAATTAAAACAAAAAAGAAAATAAAGTGAAAATAATGTGCTATGATGCCAAAAAGTGTTGAAGATAAGGTATTAAAGTATCCAAATGAAACTATAATAAGGGATTGTTAGATCCAAAGTGAGGTAAGTGATGATGTGACTAATATTAATAGTGTGTTATTTTGTTATAACATATTCATTAATTTGTGCAATAATTGTTAATATTTTTGAATATTTTTATATTTAATTTTTTTAAATTAATTATTCATTGTTTTTTATTTTTATTATTAATTAATATTTAATTTATATATTATTATTTTATTTTTCTTACATTTTTTACATTTTTAGTTTTTATTTATATTATTTAATTTATTACTTTTCATTTTTTTGTTCTTTATATTAGTTTTATGTGATATTAAGTGACAAAAACTATATTATAATAATAATGACATTTTTCTTATTTTAACAATTACATAAATTCAAATTAAGTATACTCTTATATATGTTTCCCTACAAGACACTAAATAGTGTAGATTATATATAATTGTAACTAAATCATTAAGAGTTTATTGAATTTTTATATATATAACTCATTATGTAACTATAGTTCCACCCAGATATATTAATATTGGCAGTTAAAGTCAAATAAAAATTCTGTATAATGGTCCCTTGCATAATTAATTATGGCTGCGGTTCCACCCAAATGTATCAGTATTAGCAAATGAAATACAGTGAGGGTCCATATGATAATCCATTTGGATCTAATTATATCACTCCATCAATCAGAGAAAAGATGTATAATTATTGTTGTCATTTAATCCCTTAGGATTAATTGTCCCCATTAAAAAGATTATTTTCGCGTCATGTTTCAACAACATCTGTTTAATATCGCCACCTCTAGTTCCAAGATTTATTTTTTCCATTCCATAAGTATTTTGCGTTGTTGTTATGTGCCTTTAAGAAATGTCTGGCTACTAAAGTTAAAGTTTTCATTCTCTTGGTATCTTGTTCGGCATTCCAAATGTTGCCTACATGTTCTAGCAGTCGATGTTTAAAAGGTCTGCTAGTCATCCCGATATAGCTTAACTCACAAGGACAGGTGAGACAATATATGACACCTTGTGTGTCACAATTAATAAAGCTTTTAATGGTGTAACGATTAGCAAATTTGTCCACAAATTCGTAGGTCTTCTTTGTATACTTGCAGGCTTTACATTTCCCACAAGGGTAAAATGCAGTTATTGTTTTCTAATTGTCATCTGTTTTGAATTGTCCTGAAAATGACTATGTACAAATAAGTCACGTAGATTCTTCGATCTCCTCCAGCTGGTAAGTATTCTGTTTCCCATTATCTCTTGAAGATCTGGATCTAATTTCAAGATGTGATTATGTTTTTGTAGGATAGATTGAATTTGCTGCCACTGATTGTTGAAGGTACTAACAAATCTAATGATTGTATTTTCTGATTTATGTTGTCTTTGTGGAAGGATTAAAGAATCTCTTTTAATAGTTCTAGTTTCTCTATATGCTTTTTTGATCGAATTATGGCTATACCCTCTTTTCAGGAGTCTTTCACGTAACTCCTTAGCTCTTTTCTCAATAGTAGCTAAATCACCACAGTTTCTTCTCATATGGAGAGATTCTCCTTTAGGGATACTACGAATTGTAGAAGGGAGATCAGAGCTAGATGCGTGGAGAATACTGTTTGTTGCTGTTTTCTTCCTAAAAATGTCACTAGAAAGTTCTTTCTGATCTGTAACGGAAATTGTAAGGTCTAGAAAGGTTATCTTGTCAGAATTGATGTCAAAAGTGAGTTTAAGATTAATTTGATTGACATTCAGATGGTTAATAAATCTTATGAGAATCTCATCTCCTTCCCAAATGAGGAATATGTCATCTATGAATCTTAACCATAAAACAACATGCTGTGTGTAGATCTCATTTTCGGTGGTGAACACTATCTCTCTTTCCCACCCTACAATGAAGAGATTGGCATAGCTTGGGGCACAAGTCGTCCCTATTGCCGTGCCCCTCACCTGTAAGAAGAATTTGTCATGAAATGTAAAAAAAGTTCTTTGTCAGGACAAATCCTAATAGGTTTAGAACAAAGCTATTATGTTCATTTCTCACTTTGGACTTAAACAATTGTCTGGCAGCTTCTAAATCTTTTTGATGGTCAATACTAGTGTATAGAGCCTCCATATCACATGTACATAACCAAGTGTTCTCATATACCGTGATATGTTGCATTTTACTAAGGACATCTAAGGTGTCTTGTACAGATGAAGGCAAGAAGAATTCAAATTCTCTCAAATAGGTGTAAACATATATACTAGCTTTCTCCGTTAGGTTGTCTAGACCTGAAACTATTGGTCTGCCGGGTGGTCTTCTCTCATTTTTATGTACTTTTGTAAGTACATAAAACGTACCGCTGCTTCTCACACTAATGCAGCTGTATTTATAGTTCTGTAGAAGCAGTGAGGTGATATTACTGAGCAGATCGGACACTTGCACAGGTTCCGTCAAAATTCGCTGAACAAAGCTGTAACTATCCTATTTTGCCCTCTTGTGCTCAGTTACTTCTCCTTGGGAACCTCCAATTTTATTACTTACCTCCTTTGTCATCCACCTTAAAAAACTTACTTTGAATCTCTAAAACCTTCCACTTCCTTATTGTCACGGATCTCAAACAGAAGTACAGCTAGGAGTCACGAATTTGGTGAAAACACTCAGTGTTTATTTGCAGAGAGGTATTAACAACAGGTAATAAGGAGCAGTGATAAATACCAGGTTCCAGCTGATGCAGAAAGTAGCATGAATGTCCAGCAACAATCAGGTAAGGACAACAGGAAATTACATCAGGATTGGACAACAGGAAAGGACATCACAGGATGGGACAACAATAACCAGCCCTGTGTGCTGGGAGTGACAGGTATATAAAGGGAAAACCACACCCAGGTGCATGGGATAATTGGTGAACAAGTTAACCCCTAAGGCAAACAAGAAAGGCATAATAGCAGCACCTCTGGTAATCAGAGGTACTGCTGCAATACAATTCAATAATAGGACACAAAGGGCAGGAGCTGCCCTTTGTCTTCTGGTGAAATTTGTTTTTCCCATTATATATGTATTACTACTATCTTATGATTACATTTATCCAGAACATATTACACTATTTGTATTCCTTTTCTATTTGAATGTATAACTTTTGATCACAGGAACTAAAAGTCAAGTTTATAGAAAAAGGGTACAATAGGGAAGAACTAGAACGAATGAATGAACAAGTTGAGAAGATTAATAGAGATCAATTGCTTATCCCTAAAACAAAAGATAAGAATCCCAAATATAAAGACTTGGGAATCCCATTCATCTCCCAACATTGCTCACACTCAAAGGAGTTCAAAAAAATCATAAAAGGCCATTGGCCTATCCTCATGAGAGACCC
Source organism: Mixophyes fleayi (assembly GCF_038048845.1). Lineage (NCBI taxonomy): Eukaryota > Metazoa > Chordata > Amphibia > Anura > Limnodynastidae > Mixophyes > Mixophyes fleayi. The sequence goes on from NC_134405.1 coordinate 36,023,916, forward strand.
GATGCTAAATGGGGTCATTCAACAATATCCCAAGTTTATATACAGAAGAGCTCCCACCATCAAAAACCATGTAGTAAAAAGTTGTTTGAAACAAAAACAGAAAATGACCATTAAATCACAAGGTTTTTTTAGGTGTGGAATGTGCCTATCCTGTCGTACAGTTAAGGGGAATGGGAAAAAATGTGAAGAAGTAAGATCCTCTGTTGCAGATTACGTGCATAATATAAAAGATTTTATTACGTGTAATACTACAAACTGTATTTACGTGGTGGAATGCACTTGTAATAGACAGTATGTTGGGAGAACATCTAGAAAACTTAGAGAACGATGGAGCGAGCATATTAGAAACATTAAAAAAGGTTATGAACAACACTCACTATCGTTACATTTTAAGGAACATCATAATTGTGACACAAAAGGAATAAAAATTTTCTGTGGGATACAGAAGATATGGGGAGATTGGAGAAAAAAAGACTCAGCAGTACAGCTAGCACAAGCAGAAATGAGAATTATATACCATATGGATTCTCTTATCCCTAGGGGTCTTAATAAAGATTTTGAGACTAAATGGTTTTTAATGTTATTCTAATATACAGATTTTCCCCCACTATATGTGTGTTATTTAACAGATTCTGCACATTTTCTATATATTTGTTTTAATATCTGTTTTTTATTCTGTTCATTATGCCTAACATATATGGAGGCTTGGCATAATATATTGCCGTTGGTTTGCATATTTTAAATAGGGTGTGTATTCTATTGATTATATTAAGGATATGTCCATATAGATATATTGCATCATGGATTGTTATGGGTACTGATTATACACCACACCCGTGGATAAACTCAGTTCCTTCCTTTTTAAGCTTTTGAGACCATTGGGATATGTGTATTTTATTGATTATATTAAGGATATGTCCATATAGATATATTGCATCATGGATTTTTATGGGTACTGATTATACACCACACCCGTGGATAAACTCAGTTCCTTCCTTTTTAAGCTTTTGAGACCATTGGGAATTATAGAATATGTCTTTTTATATATGATTTCATACATATGTGCTGTTTAGACTATTTAAGGTGATTGATATTATTACCTTTCCATGTAGCGTATATCGGATGAACCGCCTTAATTCACGGGCTCTACGAGAATTACTTTTATGCAGGTCATACACAACACCTGCAGATAAGATTACCCATTAGTATAAATAGTAAGGAAGAACCCACCCTCCATAAGCCTTGAGAAAGATCCATACTGAATCGAAATGCGTTGGCTGGAGGTTCACTGTGCATATCCCTTACCTTATATAGCTGTTCCCGTGAGTTGCCGGTGATTCTGAGGACATATATATATTGCATATATACCATCTTATGCTGGTACGGGTACATCGGATGAGAGGAGCATTTATTGTATTTTATGTATGTCTATTTTTTATTGAATAAACTGTTTTATATAAGAAGATAATGCACTATTAGCATTTCCTTATATCCCCCGTTTCATATCATATGCGGTGGATCTATACTATGGAGGATTCGCTATACCTGAACCGAGGCAAGTGATTGCGGGATACATACATATATTTCATCTACTGAGGTCATTCAAGGAAAAGAGTGATTTAAATACAGAGGATCGTGGATCGATGAAAGAACGGGAGACGCGACCACTCCCCCTTCTGTCCGTGTCTGATGATTGGGTTTGCAATAGAGGGCGTCATCCTGATCGCAGCTCGTGGAGGAGTTCACGGCATAAACGGAATGTCCGTAGGAGAGTGATACATGCTGATGTACTACCTATTTCTGGTGAGTACATCTCCCTGAGGGGGATTTCTTTTCATAAGGATCCGGATGAAATGTATCATCATAAAGAAGAGTCATACACTGTGAATTAAACGGCTTTCAAGAGCTGATTTTGTTTAAGACTATTTACTAACTGTTATTTCCGTGAATAGCTTGTATGTTACGATATTAGGCGCCGTTAGTTATGACACGATATCTGACAGAATGTTTGTATGTCGGCTGATTGGAGGTTTTTTTATGCAATCATCAGGCCAGTGTGCAGCTTAAATATATGGTAATTCTTTACAGACAGAGCTAAATATACTCTTATTTTAAAGAAAACAACATTTGAATTGCATTTTCAAATAGAACAGTAGACATTTAGTGAATAATTTAATGTTTACAAAAGATATGAACAGCTTCTGTTGATTAAAGACAGAATATCAAATGGATACATATAAAGCACAGAAGATAATCTGACTTCAGAAAACATTATGCATTGTAGCGCTACGTGGGAGAAACTTAATTGTCCTTAAACATAAATCTAAAAATAGAGTAAAAGCAAGTTCTTGTGCACAAGACCACAGAGAGAAGGGGGTGAGATAAATGTATGGGTCACATTAAGAATGAACCATTGTAAACCTGTGACTTAATGGTGTGGCGGAGAGGGAGAAAAATAGTGTAGTACAGAGTATATACCAGGAAGATAGGGACATGGGGCCTGATTCAATAAGGATCTTAACTTGAGAAACTTCTTATTTCAGTCTCCTGGACAAAACCATGTTACAATGCACGTCTTCCAACTCCCTCTTTCAGGTTCCCCGTGGGCCAAAGATGCCAGCACAGGACACGTAGTGTGGTTGGTGGCTGGCCCCTTTCCCAAGACCAGACTCCTTTCTTTTTAGTGGCCGCGGTCACCTCCTTCTCCCTATGTGTGGCCACAGAGGTCACATAGCTGTCTGCCTCTGGATGGAGAGCCTTCAGGACAGATCAATAATATTTTGATGCGACAACATGTGGGTGGTCCAGGCTATTAACAATATGCCTCATCCTCCCCGACTATTTGGTTGTTGCTTCATTTCGTGCTGCGATGTTTGCATTTTAATATTGTTTTCCGTGCTGTTTGTTTTGGGGGTTGAGAATTCTATAGCTGACTCCCTGTCCAGGTTTTAGTGGGATAGGTGTAGAGGGCTGGCGCCCCATGCCACAGTTACCAGTGTGCCATGTCCCCCTTATGTTTGGCATATGGTCTGTCTGGCTTAGCATATCAGAAAAATCCCTGGCTCTAACCACGCACAGGATGTATGGTGCAGTTTGGAGAGACTGGTTGGCTTTCAAGGACAGCGAGGTAAAGGGCTGCAGCACTGTAGGTCTGCCATTATCTGGGACTGTTTCCAGTGGGGTATGTTTAAGGGTGCCATGTCCACAGCCTTAGTGGGAATCTCCATTTACTCTAACTTACAGGGTCAGTGTGATGTTACTAAGGGTTTCTGGTTCGGAAAACGTTAAAGGGAGGGGCTAGGGAACAGCTGGTAGCGGAGGATAGTCAGAGGCCCATTGATGAGTCCATGCTAGCTGATATGAGGGCATGTTTGGAGGGTGTCACCACTGGCTACTTTAAACTGGCACTGAGCCAAAGGAGGGGGTGAAGAGGAGGCACTGGAGGCACAGATAGGCACTGCTTTATTTATTTGTAGTGTTTTACCAGATCGGTGCTCTGTTATTTTCACGCCACCAATTTTTTTCACGTTTTGGAGGGAAAAAGACCGAAAGTTAATGTAAGGAAGAACTTTTTTTTTTTTTTACCAAACGAGCGATAGATGCATGTAGTAATCTTTCAACATGGTGGCTTAGTGGTTAGCACTTCTGCCTCACAGCACTGGGATCATGAGTTCGATTCCCGACCATGGCCTTATCTGTGTGGAGTTTGTATGTTCCCCCCATGTTTGCGTGGGTTTCCTCCGGGTGCTCTGGTTTCCTCCTACACGCCAAAAACATACTAGTAGGTCAATTGGCTACTATTACATTGACCCTAGTCTGAGTGCGTGTGTGTATGTGTGTTAGGGAATTTAGACTGAAATCTCTATTTGAGCAGAGACGGATGTGAGTTCTCTGTACAGCGCTGCGGAATTAGTGGTGCTATAAAAATAGCTGATGATGATACAGTAAAATAATTTAAGAGATACAACAGATAAATAGAATGCTGTTTACCTTTTTATTAGAATATTAAATTAATAGCACAATGAGAATTATAAACGGACAGCAAATCATAACAGCTGTCTCTGATTGATTGGTATTTGGGAAAACAGCTGATTGGAAGTAAAATCTAAAATAGACATTATTAGGTGTCTACGGTTTGTGCTAATGGTATTGGGCAGTAGAACTATTTCTTAGTAATTACAGAGAAGTGTCCCCAGGTTAAAGTATGTTGAGGCCTTTGGGGGTGAGTATGCCTAGGTTGTGTGTCTAATTTCCTTTTTCTCTTGAGAACTAGGCCATGTAGTGCCCCCCCCCCTCCCAGATTGTATTACTTTATTTCTACCTATGAAGGATGATACAAGGTCATCATGGCTTTGATATTTTTAAGGTTAATCTTAAAATGTTGGTAAATAAAATGCAACTGCTATAAAAATGATCCACCACATTTATCTCCCTGTAATGACGGGTCTCGTATCTCTTTGACAACTTCTTCAGACCAGGAATGTGATTAATATGTAAAACATCAATCCCTCTGGTATTGTCTGGCCCAGAGAACACAGTCTTACCGGTCATCCATACTGTTTCAATCACACGTGCAGGTTGAATTAGCACATGGGTATCCTCCATGTGAGCATTAACGCCACGCCAAGGCGTCAACCATTGTTACTGAACATTTACACACCTTTCATGTCTCCTGTCACTGACTGAGTCACACACTGCTCCCACTGCATTCTCCACTACACCCTTGTCACTCCCCCAGTTCATATACATAAACAATTTTGGGCAAAAAGCTAAGACACGACAATGGAAGTGTTCTAATCTGCTGTGTTTGTGCTTTCTTTGCTAGGTATCTGATGTGCTCTGCAGTTCTCGTCTCCAGATTATTGTTTGGCCCACGTACGAAAGGCCACATGGTCACTGTTGGAGGCATACAACTATAGTTCTGGATGTTATTTTTTCCTTAATGTTGTGTTTTTAGTGGTAGAAGTGAATTCTGTTATATATTGAGTGCTTTTGTTCTTTGCTGTTTTGCAGGCAATGCATAGTTGCCTACATCTGAGTCTGTCCTGAATCTAGTGACTATTCGTTGCTGCGTGAGCCAGCTCTGGGTACAAGTGAACCATATTGATGTTCCAGACACACATACAGATTGAATTAGCACATGGATAGCCTCCAGGTGAGCCATAACACCACGCCAAGGCTTCAACCATTGTTAGACCCGATCATAATGTATCCAGTTCTAATATATGGATGTTATTCTGTCATTGCTAATGTAGAGGTACGTGAGAAACATGTCATTGTATTTGTATAGACTCCCATCCCTCTTCTGTATAGATGAATCATATTGTAAGCCCTAACCGGCAATATTCATCTCATTAGATTGTGATCTCCTACGAGCAGGGCTCCCTCCCCTCTTCTGTATAGATGAATGAAATTGTAAGCGTTAGTGAGTAAGATTCATCTCATCAGAATGTATGCTCTGGAAGGTGAAGAAAACCCCGGGAGACATTTCATTTTTCTCAAAGAGGGAACAATAATTCCTCACTGACTCCACGTAGAGGAATTATTTTTCCCTCTTTGAGAAAAATTAAATGTATCCGGGGGTTTTCTTCACCTGCCACTGGATCTATAGAGCAGTAATCCCAAAACAAGATCCCAGGAAGCCCCAAACATAACCAGAACAATGGCTATTATTACAGATATATTTGGAGAATTGGTTAAAATGACTGCACCTAGATATTTGTGGTTCCCTGGGTGCTAGCAGTTTTTGTTAATAAATAAAATTTTAGCAATATTTCATTTGCATCACTGCATATTGTTAAAAAAAAATTTTTTAAATAAACTTTGTCTGATTCTTGTTTAAAGTAAGCTACACACACACTTAAATACAATTATCAAATTAGGTATAGCTAGGTAACTAGTTGGTTATCAATGGGTTTCCATCAGGGGAGGTAATGATTGTGTAAGGATGCATAGGGCTCTGGCCACACCTCCGGTCCCATCAAAGCCTGATTCTGGGGAGAGTGACTGTGAAAACTAATAGTTTCTTACTGGTCTGAATGGTCACCACCATAAGCCAAGACTAAGGGGTGCCCATAAGAAGCACATGCACAGTGGCCCTGGAGTCAGGTTGGGTATGGGTTATCGGTGTTGAATATTCTGAAACCGAGGACTACTCCAATAAAAATCCAAATCTGTAAAAAAATGATTTAAAGAAAAGCAGACTTACCTGCATCTCAATGTTGGAGATGTCCGATGGGCGAAGGATGCTGACCGCAAGTGACTCCGACTACTGAGGTGTCCGTCAGGAGACTTTAACATCATTGCGACTTCTATCCCTTTTAATTTAAAGCGGCAATGTTGGTTAAATGTTTAAACACTTAAACAATGTCAAAGCGCTTTAAATTAAAAGGGATAGAAGTCGCACTGACGTTAAAGTTAATTGGAGGAGTCCTCGGTGTCGTTATGGTGGTAATCGTAAAAATGATTACCACCGCTGGAGTCCTATTAGAGGCCCTGAGTACTACGGATACAGACTGCCAGCTGATATATATACACGAAGGAGGCTTGTTGCTGACCAAATCACTGGGTCAGCAGGACATGAGCTGTCCCCATGTCGCAATACACTTTGGTGCTATCTCATGTGAGGAATTCTGGGAAAGTGGTTTACTCTGCAAAAATACCAGAAGGAAATAAGAATGGAAGGAAGGATCACATGAGTACAAGTTAATAATTATGAATACAGGTACAGTTATGGGTTCTTTTACCTGGAAAACCATTAAACAGATAATAATAAAAAAAATCAGAAAGGAAGACTGTAAATAATTATTGCTATTTGGTGATAAGGTCATGCACACAGACATGATCAGAAAGTGTCTCCTTCAGTTAATGTGAGGAGCTCTGCTTGACAACTCTCATGAGAAGAGGAATGTCAGGGGTAGTAACTGGAAAGACTGGGGTCATTTCTATTTATAATATATAGTATATTTAAGGAAAAATGCTCCAAAATATAGAGAGAAACCTTCTTCAGAAAGCATAGTCCCTGTATTTTGGATAATAGATCGGTGATAAATGATTTCTCAACCACTTGGTCACAGTGAATTGACCACACTATGGGTGTGTGTGTGTTAGGGAATTTAGATTGTAAGCTTCAATGGGGCAGGGACTGATGTGAGTGAGTTCTCTGTACAGCGCTGCGGAATTAGTGGCGCTATATAAATAGCTGCTGATGATGATGATGGTGACACAAGTGTTGTTTTCTGGTGGTGCAATGCAATACATTTTTTCTATTCTTCTCCCCTGTCCCTCTCCCCTGTCTCCCTGCACATTCTTCTCCCTGTCCCTCTCACATTTCTCCTCGCACCATCTTCTCCCCTGTCCCTCTCCCCTGTCTCCCTGCACCTTCTCCCCTGTCCCTCTCCCCTGTCTCCCTGCACCTTCTTCTCCCCTGTCCCTCCCACATATCCCCCTGCACCTTCTTCTCCCATGTCTCCCTGCACCATCTACTCCCCTTTCCCTCTCACATATCCCCCTGCACCTTCTTCTTCCCTGTCCCTCTCACATGTCTTCCTGCACCATCTTCTCCCATGTCCCTCTCACATATCTCCCTGCACCTTCTTCTCCCCTGTCCCTCTCACATGTCTACCTGCACCTTTTTCTCCACTGTCCTCACATGTCTCCCTGCACCATCTACTCCCCTGTCCCTCCCATATATACCACTGCACCTTCTTCTCCCCTGCCCTCTCACATGTCTTCCTGCACCATCTTCTCCCCTGTCCCTCTCACATATCTCCCTGCACCATCTACTCCTCTGTCCCTCTCACATATCCCTCTGCACCTTCTTCTCCCCTGTCCCACTCACATGTCTCCCTGCACCTTCTTCTCCCCTGTCCCACTCACATGTCTCCCTGCACCTTCTTCTCCCCTGTCCCTCTCACATGTCTCCCTGCACCATCTACTCCCCTGTCCCTCTCACATGTCTCCCTGCACCATATTCTCCCCTGTCCCTCTCACATGTCTCAGTGCACCATCTTCTCCCTGTCTCCCTGCACCTTCTTCTCCCCTGTCCCTCTCACATGTCTCCCTGCACCTTCTTCTCCCCTGTCCCTCTCACTTGAGAACATGCCACAAAACTTGCTGCTTTGGAGATGCTCTGACTCAGTCGTATAGTCATCACAATTTGACCCTCGTCAAAGTCGCTTAGATCCTTACGCTTGCCCAATTTTCCTGCTTCCGAGACTTGAACTTCAAGAACTGGCTGTTCACTTGCTGCCTAATATATCCCACCCCTTGACAGCTGTAATTGTAGCAAGATACTCAAAGTTATTCACTTGTCAGTGGTTTTAATGTTGTGACTGATTTGTTTATGAAGCATTCAGCACTTACATGACCTGTATGGCCCGCCCCCATCAGTCAGCCAGCGACTCAAAGCTTTCAGTCTATAGCTGACCTTCTCCTCTGCATCAGAAACTTGAAATTGCTCATCATGCTAATCTGTTTAAAGTATAAGATGATGCAGCAGTAGGGATCAACCTGAAATAGAGTACCCAACACGGCCAGCCAACCAAAGATGTCTGGAGCTGCAGGAGAGACAAGCATAACATACACTATACTAGAGACTGTATATAGCAAAAAGGTTGAGATGGGATAGGGGTTATAGAGCGATTGGGTCTCATTTATAGTTGAATGCAATGTTGCAGGCCAAATGTAAAAATAGGATACACCTGCGCATTTGCCTTCCTACTTGTGTATTTTGAATTGCACATATCTTAAAATAAGATAAATTTATTTAGTTGAACATTATCTCCAGACAACACAGAGCCACAACTAGCAAAAGTTCTCAGGCATAGAATAAATGTCATATCAGCCCCACAAGATTAGTGGCACCAATCAGGCATTGAAAAAAAGCTGGTTACCCTCCTTGTACCCTTCTCTGCCAGCATATGAACCAGAGAGGGATTTAATAGATCACACTTGAAGTCCCAAGAGTGTGTTGAATTAATTTTCAGAATAAATCAATATTGTCCAGTCCAATTGTAGATTTTGCAATAAAAAGAGATTTTACTTCATTTTAGATCTTAAGTTACATAGTTACCAAAGAGAGAGTTCAATTCCCATACAGCCTGCAGACCCATGATTTCTTGGTAGAGAGTGTGTTTCCTCTGTTGGCTGCAGAACAGCTTAAAAACTTTTATAATGGTGGGTGTGTTTACAAAATGATGTCATCACAGAGGTCACATGGATGGTTTACAATGAATCAGCATTAACTTCACGGATCTACTTTCTTAAAAGAGATATTTGCACAAGATGTAGTTCCTAGCTTTTTCACAGTATTTTACCAGCAATTCCTCAAAATAGTAATATGTATTATAACAATAATATATAATAATATTGCAAATCAGGTTGCTGACAATAAATGTTATTTTTATCATTTATACAACTTTAACAGTCCACTCTCTTGTAGAACCCAAAACTACAATAATTTTAAAAAGTGTATTAAAAATAATAATAAAAACATTCTTCCCTTGATTTTACCATGTAGTGCTTAACCCAATTTGTCCTAACCTAAGTATGACCCTTTCCCTGTACCAGATGTTTCTACTAGTATGTATTTCACCATTGATTATTCTATGAATTTCCGTTTTTGTCTTTTTTATATATATTACTACATATTTCAGGAACAGATCAGTTAGAACCACTAATAAAAGTTTCCCCAATGCAGACATATTTTCTTTTTGATCAATTTCTTATTTTGGTCATCTGTTCAACCAGTGAGATATGCTCAATATATCATCCCAAATCTAATCTCTAAACTAATGAATTTCATTTAAATTTGTGGACAGAACAAAAGAAATTAACTGGACTTCACTTGTTACCTTTTTAAAACCTTAACAGCATTTTCAGAATCACTATCAAAACCACTTTCTGTGTTGAAAATAGATGATGCTGGAACATATAGAAATCAATGAGGAGGAAAACAAACACGTGGTGGCCACCATGTACGGCTAATGCTTCTTCACTGATTCGCTTTTCTTGCACCAATCAATCTTTCACTTCCTGGAACACATTCTCAAGCTGTGGAAGTATTTCTCCCTCTTCTGCTTGGTCTTTTGGTGGCTTGGTGTTCTTCTTACAAATTGTAGAGTGTCTCTTTTCACAACGTTCAGTAATGTGGTAGCAGTCTTTAACACCTGGTAATATCCTTCCCATTGCTTTATTACACAACCAAAACAGAGTACATTTCTACTTGTAATAGTCAGTGGTTCACAAGTCTGGGGAGAGGATCTTCAAAATCCCTTTTTTTTCTTTCAGTTGTTTGACTTATGGTAATCAAATATTTGACAGTCACTTCATTGTTACAGTTCAAATGTCATTACATGTGGCTGCTTCCCCAAACAAAAATGTTTTAAAAAAAAAATGAAAAGTTAGATAGAGGTCTGAAAGTGATTATGATGCTGTGCAAAACCAAAAGATAACCCTCTGGCCACAGCTTGGCTCAGTCATTACTTTGCTCAATTCTAACAGCAGTACCTAATATATATAGTCAATAATTGATCATAATTCCCTTGTCCTTCATTAAACTAAGGTGCATGCTATCTTTCTTAAAACAATTAAATCAATACATTTTTCTTAAGGTATTAAAACAAAAAACTAACTTTAACCCTTCTAAACAATCTTACTTTTATCCCTCGCCTAATTTACACTGTTCACAATATATATCCAGTACTATGTTATATAAATCCGGATGTAATCACATGTAAAGACATAATGATAACCTTCTGAACTAAATTGTAATAGAACATCAAGATATGACAACCTACTTAACATTTTCTAAATCTATTATACAGCAAAACATTTTACTGATCAGGTCTACATAATGAATCCTTTACTTTATATATATATATATATATACCACTAGACTATAAAAATATACTGTACTATATACATACGTTTTCACAAATCCCACACCCTACATAAATGATGAGAAATTCTAAGGCAGTAATCTGTGCGGGCAATATCACAAGTGACAAAGATGCAATCAGATATCTACTCAATAATTTCGAATACAAATATAGATCGTCCAGAATGTGTCTGTGTGCATTTTGTTGACTATTGTTGACTCAAAGATATACATATAATACAATTTTGAATTTAGTTGTGGTAATACAGATACATTTTTACGATTCACAGTAATATTTGATTATAGAAGAAGAGACAAAATGTCTTCAAACTCATTCCACTATGCAGAGATAAAACAAACACGTCTGCCTTATTTTGCTTCTGACACCAGGCAGATTTGAACAACTCCTAATTAAGCTATATCTTATCCCTGTCAAAAACGTCTAAGAGAATATTTTCTTTCATTGTTGTGACATCATGATGTCAAACTTTGGCAAGGTAAGATGGAGTCTTGTCATTCGTCCAAAAATCGCAGATTTTAGCATATTCTTATTACAACTTTTCAAACCCCCCCATTTTTCTCCTAATATCTATTGGGGAGGAGAAAAACAAACAACAAAACAAGAATTTCAAATTTATATATAATAGAGAAAAAATATGAGAATTCATAATACACGTTATTCCTTTACACATTACACTAATATCATTTTCCCAGGACACGCATACTATATATGTGGATTTTCATTTAGAACATTTGATAATGACAGTTCCCCTACAATCTGTTTTATAAACAGTTTAACTTGTAAATAATCCTTACGCACTAAACACTGGCGCAACTATATTTTGTTTCGATTTCAAGATGTGGCCATATTTCTAAACAATAATTTACCTCTAATTACAACTCGCATGAGTTGATTCTACATATTTTAGCATTTACAATTTTTGTACTATTCACTATTGTAATTACTGTTAACCTCTTTACTTGTAGCCATGCTTTGTGTACTTAACTCAGATGTCCCAACTTCCTGATGGTCAACCATAGTTTTGGGGCTGAGCCGTGCACTGCTTCTCCCCTCTGCTCTGGTCGGCCACTTTGGCTGTGAAGCACAAGGCTATTGTCGGACGCATACTGCCAAAAATTAAAACACGCAATTATGTTTAAGTCACAATTTTTTTTTTGTGAACTTTTTTTTAAATTTGCTTTAAACTTTCCTGCTTGCGCTCGCTTCATTTTGCTGCGCTACCGTTCGCTTTGCATGCTATCCTGCTACATGCTCCCTTGAAGTTGCCACAGTTTTAAACAGTCATCATTTTCAATTCTCACTTTTGTTGATTTAATCAACCGTACCTTATCTCTAATATTATTAAACACCTCTGAATCAAAACTACCGATCTTTGGAAAAGGTCTCAAACAATCCTTGGTCATCTTGACCCATTTGTCGCAAAACGCCGTTGTGTATTGTTATGCACGTTTTGTCGCTATCCAATAACGATTGTCGAATCTCGATTTGTGTTTCCAACGCACAAATATTTATTCTCAAAAAGTAGCAGAATAATTCAGGCGAAATAATAATAAGCACAGCCGTTACTTAACGCAGGCGCTCTGGATCCAGTGAACAGTCATTCAGGTCTGAAGTCTGTGGTCAATGTGACTGAACACTAGATGAGAGCTACTGCTTATATGCAAACAGAAATACAGTGAAACAATGCAGATGTCACTCACCGGACTATGAGTGCTGCTTCTCGTGTGTTTAGGAACCATGGCCGTCCGCCATCCTGAGGGTCTGCGCATGTGCAGCCCTTTCAAGCCTTCAGTACCTGTTCCTTTTCATTAATTGGCTGATCAGGCAACACTCCCTATTTAAAGCCCCTGAGGTCAATACCTCGTTGCCTGATCTTGGAGTCTCATTCCTATGAGCCTCTGAAGGTGTTCCTGTGTTTCCTCGTGTATTCAGCTTCAGCTGATTCCTGTTATTCTTTTGTGGTTTCCAGACCACTTCAACTCTCCTGTGTTCCTCGTGTCTGCAGCAGCTGATTCCTATCCGCTGCCTCCGTTGTGTCTACAGAGTTTCCAGACTCACTACAACTCTCCTGTGTTCATCGTATCTGCACCAGCTGATTCCTATCCGCTGCCTCCGTTGTTTCTACAGAGTTTCCAGGCTCACTTCAACTCTCCTGTGTTCATCGTGTCTGCACCAGCTGATTCCTATCCGCTGCCTCCGTTGTTTCTACAGAGTTTCCAGGCTCACTTCAACTCTCCTGTGTTCATCGTGTCTGCACCAGCTGATTCCTATCCGCTGCCTCCGTTGTTTCTACAGAGTTTCCAGGCTCACTTCAACTCCCCGGTGTTCATCGTGTCTGCAGCCAGCTGATTCCTATCTGCTGCCTCCATTGCCTCTACAGAGTTCCAGCTCATCTCAACTCTCCTGTGTTCATCGGGTCAGCGCTCCGCTGCTACCATCTCTGCTACTGGAGTTCAGACCGCCTCAACTCTCCCGTGTTCTTCATGTTCCAGTTCCTTTTACTACTGCTTCCAGAGTATTGCCTCATTCATGCTGGTTTACTTGCCGTGCGCTGCACCAACTTGATTACCGCTCCCACCTTCCAGTGGTCTCTCCTCCTGCCGGCCTACAGCCGTTCAGGTATCCCTGCACATCTCTATGACAGCCTGCTCTCCTGAATCACGGTATGCATACTTCTCATTGACTTTGCTTGTGATTGCATATCTAGCTGGACTGAGTTGTGTTCTCCTCCGGAGTCCTTTATCCACTGAGACTATCGCTACCATTGACTTTGTTTCCTATTTGCCTGGATTGTTATTGTGACTTTGTATACCTTAGCAGTGCTGCTCTGTTATTATTTGTATTGTGATATCATCGTGGGATCAAGTCCTGTGTGCCCATGTATACTCTGCATAGCATTCATCTCCTCGTGCTCTCCTCACATATATATTTCAGTGGTACAACTTGCTAGATGCAGACCATTGATTCCTGTTCCCTGTGACACCAGTTTCCAGTATCCTCTCACATAGCAGTGGTACAACTTGCTATCTGCAGACCACTGACTTCCCTGTTATCTACCTCCACCTGGATTCCATTCCTTCACCTAGACAGCGGTACAACTTGCTATACGCAGACCGCTGACTCTCACTGCCTCCTCGTTACCTCTGGACATTCCTCCTCACTATAGCAGTGGTACAACTTGCTATACGCAGACCACTGACTACCCTCACGTTTCCTTGTCCATCTGGTTCCTCGTGTACAGTTATATACTCATTACCAGTGCTGCTAGTCATAGACTTTTCCTGAGCATTCTCTCACCATCTGCTGTTCTTCCTGTTCCGTTGTCACCCTGCTACCAGAGTACCTATTACCACCTATATTACTCTGGTAAGCCACCATCTGGTGATTTCCTGGGTAAAGACTCCTAGTGCCCGTGACAGCAGATGGTATGGCTTGCTTCTATTGATCCAGGCTTCAGGAAGGTCCATGGGGTTGCAGATCATAGGTTAGTTTAAACTAAAGAATCCAAAAGGGGGGTTATCTCACCCAGACTCCAATTACAACTAGTCTATTAGCATTTTATAGTCAGCATCATATTAAAGGTTTATTCCCTAACATCAATAACTAGAGTATGCAATGTGCGATCTCTTCGCCGAATGCACCAGACAGCTGTTGATGTCTGGTCATGGGGATTAATATGATATCAGACATGACACATTTCCTTTAACCTGAACCATATGTATCACTAATATGCATAAAACTCATAATATTACACATAAATACTACTATATTTCGACATAAATAACTATGTGTTGCATCTACGATTAATGTGTACTATTTACAAATGTGTGTGTTTGTGCGAATGTATACAAAAGGTGTAAAAGCTGTTATTGCCACGTGTTGCGGCTGGATACGCCCTTGCACGCCGTAGCGTGCTCTACGCATAATTTCAGACAATGACAATCAAGTTTGCTCGATATTAATTGAAATGACTTTATCCAATTTGCTGACTTTGACAGTATGCACCATACTTCTTAAACATAAGAAACCTCGCCGAACCAATCGGTCCTTCTTTAGGCAGCACACCATCAACCATCTCTAGCATTTGCTTAGCACCCATTGTGAAAATAACCTATTTCTCAACGCTACGCAACACAGGCCTCATTAACTGTTCTCCTTTCAAACAGAGCCTACTAGAGACTTTACCCGTAAACGACTTCACAGGCTACGTCCACTCACCTCCTAACACAGAAATATCAACGTGAACCACAGGAATATCAGCTCCTCGATACCCTGCCTCTTCAACAAATCTGCTGAGTATATTACTGAACTGGTAGCATCAGCGTTTACCCGCCTTGCCAGCGTAATTCCTCCCACAGCTCCACCCAAGTCACAATCACGGTTACACAATAAACCATGCGGTCCGATCACACCGCTTAGAGATACTAGCTATCGCTAAGCTTTGTGATTACTATTGGGGAGTGTGTCTCAAAAGCCTCTTTAACTGTTCTCCTTTCAAACAGAGCTCTTGCTGCCACTATACCTGCCGGCAGCAACCATTATCCCTGTCTTTTTCAACAGTAAATCAACTTTCACTTCAGAATCATACAGTTTACAAACACATAGACCTTAGTTTTCTGCGCAGAAAATACATTTCCCAAACAATAGTAATATCTTTTCAGAAGCTTTACCAAGTGATTATACTATGCATATATAACAGACTATGAACACAACTGTTTAAACACGTGGCATCAATACTGGAAGTACACATACACAATGCAGGAAGTACATATGCGCTATGCAATGCAATACATACTAATGCTGTGTACAGCAATCACATTAGGACTATTTAAACCAATATTACCGCTGTCCCTTTAGGTACACTCAGGCACCACCGATAGACTCTCAAATCAGGAATTTGGTTTATCAATATTAGATTTAATAAAAGTATAGAAAGATATGTTCCTACCTTATCCACTCTCTGTGGATAAATCGAATTCCCCAGGTCCCCACAGTAGGGCGGTTAAAAATAAATTTCACTCAACCATATAGATCAAACCCCAGTGGAGCTGTTAGAGTGCCCCTATACACCACAGAAGGTTAATACAACATTCTTAACTCCCAATTTAATTATAAGCCAAAGGTTCTGTCATTATCAAACATTTATAATTATTTAATATTTTTATAAGCAGGTTCATTCTAAAATATATCCGGAACTTACTCAAGGGAAAGGAAAGAGAACAGATGAAGAAAACTAAAAATAAACATAATTTGGACATTTTCTGTGATATTCAATTGGTTTGCACCATCTTACTATACCTGTTTTTTTCATAAAATAGCAATATATATATATATATATATATATATTGATAAAATACTAATTGAACATATATATATATATATTCAATTAGTATTTTCCTTTTAATCATTAACACACTCATATGCTTTGTTCAGATAATAGTTCTATCAATATATCTCTAAAATCACACTAGTATACTGCATTCATACATCTCATATATTTATATGTATCAGGCATATCACAAACACTGTATCTCTGCACAATTTGTAATTTCTTAAATCTGTGTGCTCAAACCTTAAAATTAACTAAGTGATAGTCCTTAAATCCTGTTGGTGTATCCTAAATGAAGTGAGAGAAAAAACATTAATAAAATATAATCAGTATATTATAACAATTTGAACTATATGTTTCAAACTAGTATCTAAATTACTTGTTTTAAAACCAAATAAATCAACAGCTTGTCTCCTGTAAAAAAAATAAACATTTGGCATTGGATCCCACCCTGTTTGGCTCTCTTGGGAACAAAGAATGAATAGGTTAATGTTTATTAAGTTAGCAAACAAAAACAAAAGATACCTTGTAACTTAATCTATATGCACAGCCTTTTGTTGAATCCACAAACATATGTTAAATACTTTGGTGTGGAAGGAAATTTTCCCATGAGAAAATACACTTGATTAACATTGAAATAGACAGTAGACTAAAATCTTAATAATAAGATAAGTTTTAAGTAAAACAATTTAAAATCTTGGAAAATGCTTTTATCAGATATGTTAGTAAAAGCTTGTTAATTTAAGACTAAACATGACTTTATAATATTATTCTCTCACTGTATGTCTATATCTATAATTTCACACTTGCACACACGTGACTATTTGTTCATTTGTTGGATATAATCTACCAAAAACATTATATAATTGTTCATAAATATTTTAGTATCATTCTAAACGCATTTATATTTATAGTCACTAGTATGCTTGCAAAATCATAGTTATATAACTTACAACACGAACCTATGACCATATGTACTGTAACTACTTAAAGTGTATTTAATAAACTAATTCATAGCTGGAATCCTTGGCCTCTGTAACAACAAAAGAATACATTTTTAGTTATACAAGAGTATTTCTAATCAGATGTTAAACACATACAGTATTCAAGATATCTGTTCACTCATAAACAGTCCATTGTGAATTTCTGAAACTATTGGTCTGCCGGGTGGTCTACTCTCATTTTTATGTACTTTCGGAAGTACATAAAACGTACCGCTGCTTCTCACACTAATGCAGCTGTATTTATAGTTCTCTGGAAGCAGTGAGGTGATATTACTGAGCAGATCGGACACTTGCACAGGTTCCGTCAAAATTCGCTGAACAAAGCTGTAACTATTCTATTTTGCCCTCAGTTCCTTTTCCTTGGGAGCCTCCAATTTTATTACTTACCCCCTTTGTCATCCACCTTAAAAACTTACTTTGAATCTCTAAAACCCTCCACTTCCTTATAAGTCCAGGACCCAACCAACCTCAGTGTATCCACCAGTATGATCTTACCCTGCTACTTTCTTGATCTTCATACTAATGTATACAAAGCGGAGGAAAGTGCTGTTTATTATATGTAGAGGCCCACTCTTATACTGGGAAATATAAAAATATAAAACTTATATAATTCTTTTGGTAATATTAAAATGTTCAATCCCCCCACTGAACATTAATTAGTCTAAAAGCAGCAACATAATTTACAATTGATAGTCAAGAAGGTGTATCAGAAAGAAGAATAGTGAACCATATAAAAATGCCAAAGGGAAGAATTGATTTGATCTGATTTCATATTTTTTGTGTCTATTGAATATATAATACTTAGGACTATTTCCCTATATCATATAATCAATTCCTGAATCTCTTCTTCAATATTCACATGTTTCTAAATCATTCAGATTGTTATAACCTATTTTTATAGGTTATTCGTTCAAACAATATATGGCCATATTTATTTTAACGTATTTCGCCATTGTCTTAAACATAAATGCATGTATGATTCTTTGTTTATTCAGTTCAGCTAGTACAGGGTTATTGTATGAAATATATAGAATATGATTGCTACTTCTTCACATCTTGGCAGCACTCGTTCCGAATGTTCAGAGACTAGATACTGACACTGGTCTCCTCTAACCAATAAATTGGCTGCTGTCTCCGGGAGGTAAACACCTGAGTGACTTATTAATAAATGTATGTCCTATATCCTAATTACCAAGTATTCTTATATATTAATATATTTCACAATAATATTACTTCTTATGTTTCTTAAACATTATTGTTTCCATGAGATGTATTTCTCATTTGTGCGGAGTCAGTAATCACCTCAAACTAGCTAAATCTGAACAAAAGAAAAGATTGTGGCTCTCTCTGCCTAGACAATAGGAGAATCTTAAACAAAAGGTCCATTTGCTGACATAACAGGATGTCAGAGACTGCTGTGATCTAATTAGAAAGCAAAATGTTACACCTGCCAAGGTTTAATTACAGTTTTCCTTTGTAGTAAGTGACCATAGCAATGTTTATACCTCATTTACAAGTCAAGGAGGTATACACCAGAAACTGAAGCTGCTCTGATCAAATAATTTAATTTTATGAGAGACTGATTTAAATTTCACCTGAAGACAATTGGTGTAAGAATAAGTTTTGGTCAGCCCGGGAACTATTGAAGAGAGATGGGGAGGAATGACTATAAATAGGCTGTATCAGGCTTGTATTAGTTAATTGGTGGCTGAAGAGCTAGAAGGATGGAACAGTAAGAATGAGCATGAGGAAAAGAGAGTGAAGGAGAAATCTACGGAATAAGGTAACTATATTATGCATTAGAATGTACTGATCCATACACAAGTGATTGCAGATTTTTTAATTTATAATTGTTTGTATTCTTGTCTTAGTAATATGAATATAGCTAGTATTGAAATCTAACAATCATACATGTAATTATAAGAGTACACTACTGTGAATTATTCTTCTATCATTATTATGGTGTCATGTGTGCAAGTTTTCTCTATCAGTGCTGTGGTATCAAAAGTATAATATATATTGATATATTCACTATTTGTACTATGGATTATAGAGGATATCGTCACGAACACTTTGGTAAACTAATTCAGCACTAAAACTTTTATGTTCATTTAAATATCAAAGAGGGGAACAATGATTCATTGAGTGAATGTTCAGCTATTAATACAAATATTATCTCATTTTAACTGTTTTATTCCCCATTTCATCTTTTATAAATCAGATACACAGGATTTGTTTTTTCCATTGTTTGTGTATCACTTCTATCTTATGATTACAGTTATCCAGAACATATTACACTATTTGTATTCCTTTTCTATTTGAATGTATAACTTTTGGTCTGGAGTCCACCTTAGGAAGGAGCTTTGGAATCTCTCCAGAGATAATCAGATAATCCTGATTCATGTTATGCACATTGGTGTGAGGCTGATTCACATTGTGTTGTTGAAAATATTTTGGGATGTTGTCAGTTTTGATTTGGAAATTACTACACTAATGGGCGCCTTTTTGTTTTGATCTTTCCTTTTTACTATATATATGTCTGAAATCAGAATGTACTCCAAGCTAAAATAATCACAATTTCTTAATTATGTACAATCCATTGTTAACAGCTTACAAACAAGGGGAAAATGTTACATTCATATAATTTTTGTATAAAATATATATATATTTTTTTTAACAGGTGGATTAATGAGCAGGATTCCCTCTAGCAGCAGAAGAGGACACCCATAGATCAACATTCTATACTGAATATCTGGGTCACCCACAAGTCATATCGACTACAGGAGTCAACTCTTATAAAACTTGAGGATTCACACAAGTTATTTTCATTTTCTGAATAGAAGCAGCCTTCTATAGCTTGTTACTCATTAAACACACAATGAGTCTCACAGGGGAGAGAACATATCAATGCTCTGAGTGTGATAAAATGTTTAGATGGAAGTCACAGCTGATCATACACCTGCGGATTCACACAGGCGAGAAGCCATTTTCATGTTCTGAATGTAGTAAATGTTTTAATACCAATTCAACATTAATCCTACACCAGAGAAGTCACACAGGAGAAAAAATGTTTAGTTGTTCTGAATGTAACAAGTGTTTTACTTCCAAGTCACTTCTTGTTGAACATCAGAGGATCCACACAGGAGAAAACCCATTTCCATGTTCTGAATGTAGTAAATGTTTTAAACGGAAGTCACACCTTATTAGACACCAGAGGATTCACACTGGAGAAAAACCATATTCATGCACTGAGTGTAAGAAATGTTTTAAAGAGAAGTCATACCTTATTAGTCACCAGAGGATTCACACTGGAGAAAAACCATATTCATGCTCTGAGTGTAACAAATGTTTTAAAGAGAAGTCATTACTTGTTAGTCACCAGAGGATTCACACTGGAGAGAAGTCATTTTCATGCTCCGAATGTAGTAAACGTTTTGGGTCCAATTCAAACTTAATCCTACATCAGATGTTTCATACAGGAGAAAAACCATATTCATGCTCTGAATGTAACAAACATTTTCGTACCAATTCACATTTAATCATGCACCAGAGGATTCACACAGGAGGAAAAACATTTTCATGCTCTGAATGTAACAAATGTTTTAACCAGAAGTCAAGCCTTGTTAGACACCACGTGATTCACACCAAAGAGAAGCCCTTTTCATGTTCTAAATGTAGCAAGTGTTTTAAGACTGATTCACACCTTGTTAGGCATCAGAGAACCCACACAGGTAAGAACCCATTTATGTGCTCTGAATGTAACAAATGTTTTAAACAAGAGATAACACTTCTTACTCACCAGAGAAGTCACACAAGGAAGTCACTTGTTTCCGAATAGAGCATGTATTTCATAGACAAGTTAACTTGTTTAATCATTATAATATTCACAAAGGAGAGAATCAATTTTAATTTACTGGATGTGGCAAATGTATGTAAAATCAAATATTTTTTAGACTGGAACGTCTAACATTGAGACTTAGGAGTTTTTCCCCTGGGATGGTCTCCCTGTAATTGAGAGCAACTGTATACCAACCATCAATAACAAAGAAGTCCCAAGGTGTCATGTGGTTTATTAAGATACTAATGAAGTTGAATGTTTTTTGTTATGTTCTTATTTTAAACCAGTAGCACATTTAAAGTGTCCATGTCACTTACAAACAGTGGAGGTAATTTACAAAGTGCATTCAATTCACTCTGCAAACCGATTAAATAATCATGAGAGGGACTGGTAATAGGGGCTACAACCATTTCTCTATCTTCGTTTACTCCCACTCCCTTTCTTGATCCTCTTCAATCTGGTTTTTATCCCCTCCACTCCAATGAAGCCACCCTCACTAAGGTCACATCTAAGTGTTTTTTCATCCTGCTTATCTTTCTAGACCTCTGCACAACTAGACACCATTGACCACCCTCTCCTCCAGCAAACTCTCCTCTTCATCAGCTTCCGTGAAAACTGCCCTTATATGGTTCAACTGCTACTTCACCAACCACTAATTTTGGGTCTCTATTTCTGTCTCTATTTTCCCTCCTCTGCCACTACCTATCACCATCCCCCATGGATCTGTTCTCGTCCCCTGCTCTTCTACCCTCTACACTTCTTCCCTCTGTGATAGTATCAGCTCCTTTGGCCTCCATTACCATCTCTATGCTGCTGACACCCACGTAAGGCCCTCCTTCCAAGTATTTTCTTTATGTTATATTACAGGGTATAATTGTGTAAGCTTGCTGCCTGTACGTATACAATTTTATTGCTCACGTACATATAATTTTATTTTGTTGGTTGTCAAACTTGTTCTGGTGCCTTAGAAATAAAGGATTTTTTGAATATTCCATGTGACGATTATTTGTCTGTCAACCTTTTTATTACATTATTTGGCGTTCAATATGGAGGTTTTAAATGTATCCAATTTAATGTATAGGATGAGACGTAATCTCTTCCAGCTCTGAGCTGGTGCAAAACTCAGGTCCTTATGCAGACTGGAAATGGTCGTGCACCTTCCACACAGCAAACAACAGCGAGAGTGTGCCGATGGCCATCTTGAACCGCAAAATGAAATTTCGTCTCTGCAAAACAATGTGCACTGTATGCTTACTCTGTACTGTGTACAGAACACCCTCACTCCTCCCAGGTCCTCTCCTTGCCATGTACAATCTTCAACAAAGTTGAAAGGAAATAAATAGGTGCACATTGGTTCTCAATATTAAAGGATATTAACTTTTAAAACTTAACTTTTATTGTTTAGATTAAATCAGCGATATAAAAAAGTATATCTTCAATAAAATCACTGTGTGTAATTAAAAGTGACTGGGTGCGCCAGGCAACGTGTCTTAATATAATGGGGAGTATAATATATAATAGAGGTAGAGTAATACCCGCTTTTCATATCTCCAAATACATTGGCTGTGAATAATCTCATTAAATGCATATATGATAATGACACCAGTGTTACTCACTATTCTCTTGATCAGCTTTAGTAATACACGGAGATGATTTGCTATCTACCTAGAGAGGCTCTACACTAACTAGGATTTGTTGAAGCAAGTCATAGTTTCTATATTACACATCTGATGTGGATGGTCTCGTGATTATATATAGCAGTAACATTAATATTACTCGCTAGTCTCTCAATTAGCTCCCATTCTTCTTAGATCCATATACCCCATCAGGTAAAAGATAGTCTCATTTGTTAGATATGTTGTGGTAGTGCCAGTATTGTTTGTTATACTCTCAATCAGTTTCCAGTTATGTAGTGGTAGTGGCGCCAGTATTATAAATTATACTCTCAAACAGCTTTCAAGTATACAGCGGCGGCTAACTATCTGCCTACAAAAAGCTCCAGAATATCTCTGGTTTTGCTGGAGCAATTTCTCATTTCTTATTTCCCCTTTAGTCAAGTATAATCTAGTGCATCCAGCGATACGCTGACGCGCGTTTCGCTGTGTGCTTATTCAAGGCAAGCCGAGAGACTGTTCTGACGGTTATTAAATACTGTCAGTGTGGGGCTTAACCTCATGACGTGATATACAGCCAATCTCTGATGGTTATAATACGAACTCCTCCCATTCGGATTTCTATTGGTCCAAATGCATTGCATTGCCGATAATAAGGAAGGGAACTATAAATATACTTAATAATACGGCTTAATAAAATGGGATTTACTATAGTTGCTACTAGGTCTAGCAGATTTTAATCATATGTGATCAAGTTAACCATAATTAATCAAGATCACTAAAGATCTATATGTTGTTTACGGTGATATAGAATTCAGATATGTACCATAATGAAATTCTGAATCAAATTAAAACAAAAAAGAAAATAAAGTGATAATAATGTATAAATAAAGTGCTTGATGCCAAAAAGTGTTGAAGATAAGGGATTAAAGTATCCAAATTAAACTATAATAAGGGATTGTTATATCCAAAGTGAGGTAAGTGATGGTGTGACTAATATTAATAGTTTGTTATTTTGTTATAACATATTCATTAAATTTTGCAATAATTGTTAATATTTTTGACTATTTTTTATTTTTAATTTTTTAAAATTGTTAATTATTTTTATTTTTTTTTAATATTAATTAATATTTATTTTATATTTTGTATTTGTATTTCATTTTTTATTTTTTAAATATTTAGTTTTAATTTATATTATTTAATGTATTACTTTTCATTTTTGTGTTCTTTATGTTAGTTTTATGTGATTCTAAGTGACAAAAACTATATTATAATAATAATGAAATTTTTATTTTTTTAAACAACTGCATAAGTTCAAATTAAGTATACTCTTATATATATCTCCCTATAAGACACTAACAATTGTAGATTATATATAATTGTAACTAAATCATTAAGATTTTATTGAATCTTAATATATATAACCCATTATGTAACTATAGTTCCACCCCAATATATTAATATTGGCAGTTAAAGTCAAATAAAAATTCTCTATAATGGTCCCTTGCATAATTTATTATGGCTGTGGTTCCACCCAAATGTATCAGTATTAGCAAATGAAATACAGTGAGGGTCCATATGGTAATCCCTTTGGATCTTATTGTATCACTCCATCAATCAGAGAAAAGCTGTATAATTATTGTTATCATTTAATCCCTTAGGATAAATTGTCCCCTTTAAGAAGATTATTTTCACTTCATGTTTCAACAACGTCTGTTTAATATCGCCACCTCTAGTTCCAAGATTTATTTTTTCCATTCCATAAGCTACTAAGTATTTGGCGTTGTTGTTATGTGCCTTTAAGAAATGTCTGGCTAATGAAGTTAAAGTTTTAATTATCTTGGCATCTTGTTCGGCATTCAGAATGTTGCCTACATGTTCTAGCAGTCAATGTTTAAAAGGTCTGCTAGTCATCCCAATATAGCTTAACGCACAAGGACAGGTGAGACAATATATGACACCTTGTGTGTCACAATTAAAAAGCTTTCAATGGTGTGGCGATTAGCAAATTTGTCCACAAATTGGTGGGTCTTCTTTGTATATTTGCAGACTTTACATTTCCCACAAGGGTAAAATCCAGTTATTGTTTTTCTAATTATCATCTGTTTTGAATTGTCCTGAAAATGACTATGTACAAATAAGTCATGTAGATTCTTCGATCTCCTCCAGCTGGTTAGTATTCTGTTTCCCATTATCTCTTGAAGATCTGGATCTAATTTCAAGATGTGATTATGTTTTTGTAGGATAGATTGAATTTGCTGCCACTGATTGTTGAAGGTACTAACAAATCTAATGATTGTATTTTCTGATTTATGTTGTCTTTGTGGAAAGACTAAAGAATCTTTTTTAATAGTTCTAGTTTCTCTATATGCTTTTTTGATCTAATTATGGCTATACCCTCTTTTCAGGAGTCTTTCACGTAACTCCTTAGCTCTTTTCTCAATAGTAGCTAAATCACCACAGTTTCTTCTCATACAGAGAGATTCTCCTTTAGGGATACAACGAATTGTAGAAGGGAGATCAGAGCTAGATGTGTGGAGAATACTGTTTGTTGCTGTTTTCTTTTTTTATCAGGACAAATTCTAATAGGTTTAGAACAAAGCTATTAAGTTCATTTCTCACTTTGGTCTCTAAAAATTGTCTGGCAGCTTCTAAACCTTTTTGATGCTCAATACTAGTGTGTAGAGCCTCCACATCACATGTACATAACCAAGTGTTCTCATGTACCGTGATATGTTGTATTTTACTAAGGACATATAAGGTGTCTTGTACATATAAAGGCAAGAAGAATTCAAATTCTCTCAAATAGGTGTAAACATATATACTAGCTTTCTCCGTTAGGTTGTCTAGACCTGAAACTATTGGTCTGCCGGGTGGTCTTCTCTCATTTATAGCTACTTTCGGAAGTACATAAAACGTACCGCTGCTTCTCACACTAATGCAGCTGTATTTATAGTTCTCTGGAAGCAGTGAGGTGATATTACTGAGCAGATCGGACACTTGCACAGGCTCCGTCAAAATTCGCTGAACAAAGCTGTAACTATCCTATTTTGCCCTCAGTTCCTTTTCCTTGGGAACCTCCTATTTTATTACTTACCCCCTTTGTCATCCACCTTAAAAACTTACTTTGAATCTCTAAAACCCTCCACTTCCTTATAAGTCCAGGACCCAACCAACCTCAGTGTATCCTCCAGTACGATCTTACCCTGCTACTTTCTTGATCTTCATACTAATGTATACAAAGCAGAGGAAAGTGGTGTTTATTATATGTAGAGGTCCACTCAGATACTGGGAAATATAAAAATATAAAACGTATATAATTCTTTTGGTAATGTTAAAATGTTCAATCCCCCCACTGAACACTAATTAGTCTAAAAGCAGTAACATAATTTACAATTGATAGTCAAGAAGGTGTATCAGAAAGAAGAATAGTGAACCATATAAAAATGCCAAAGGGAAGAATTGATTTTGATCTGATTTAATATTTTTTTGTGTCTATTGAAAATATAATAATTAGGACTATTTCCCTATATCATATAATCAATTCCTGAAGCTCTTCTTCGATATTCACATGTTTCTAAATCATTCAAATTGTTATAACCTATTGTTATAGATTATTCGTTCAAACAATATATGGCCATATTTATTTTAACGTATTCCGCCATTGTCTTAAACATAAATGCATGTATGATTCTTTGTTTATTATGTTCAGCTAGTACAGGGTAAATGTATGAAATATGTAGAATATGATTGATACTTCTTCAAATCCTGGCAGCACTCATTCCAAATGTTCAGAGATTAGATACTGACACTGGTCTCCCTCTAATCAATAAATTGGCTGCTGTCCCAAGTATTTCCGAGAGGTAAACACCTGAGTATCTTATTAGTAAATTTATGTCCTGTATCCTAATTTCACAGTATTCTTATATATTATTATACTTCACAATAATATTAGTTCTTATGTTTCTAAAACATTATAGACTACATGAGATGAGTCAGTAATCACCTCAAACTAGCTAAAACTGAACAAAAGAGAAGATTGTGGCTCTCTCTGCCTAGACAATAGGAGAATCTTAAACAAAAGTTCCATTTGTTGACATAACAGGATGTCAGAGACTGCAGTGATCTAATTAGAAAGCAAGATGTTACCACCTGCCAAGATCTAATTATAATTCTCCTTTGTAGTAAGTGACCTTATGAATGTGTATACCTCATTTACATGTCAAGGAGGTTTACACCAGAAACTGAAGCTTCGCTGATTAAATAATTTAATTTTATGAGAGTTTAATTTAAATTTCACCAGAAAACAAATAGTGTGAGAATAAGCTTTGGTCATCCCGGGAACTATTGAAGAGAGATGGGGAGAAATGCATATAAATAGGCTGTATCAGGCTGGTGTTAGTTAGTTGGTGGCTGGAGAGCTGGAAGGATGGAACAGTAAGAATGAGCATGAGGAAAAGAGAATGAAGGAGAAATCTACAGAGTAAGGTAACTATGCTATGCATTAGAATGTATTGATCCTTAGACAAGTGATTGCTGATTTTGTGATTTATAATTGTTTGTATTCTTGTGTTAGTAATATTTATATAGCTATGATTGCAATCTAACAATCATAAATATAATATTAAGAGTACACTACTGTGAATTATTTTTCTATCAGTACTGTGGTGTCATGTGTGCAAGTTTTCTCTATCAGTGCTGTGGTATCAAATGTATAATATATATTGATATATTCAATATTAGTACTATGGGATTATAGAGGATATTTTCACGGGCACTTTGGTAAACTAATTCAGCACTAACACTTTAATGTTCATTTAAATATCAAAGAGGGGAACAATGATTCATTGAGTGAATGTTCAGTTATTTATACAAATACAATCTAATTTTTACTGTTTGATTACCCATATAATCTTTTATAAATTAGATACACAGGATTTGTTTTTTCTATTGTATATGTATTACTTAAAACTTATGATTACATTAATCCAGAACATATTACACTATTTGTATTCCTTTTCTTTTTGAATGTATAAAATTTTGATCTGGAGTCTACCTTAGCAAAGAGCTTTGGAATCTCTCCAGAGATAATCAGATAAACCTGGTTCATGTTATGCACATTGGTATGAGGCTAATTCACATTTTGAGCATATTTTGGGACGTTGTCAGTTATGATTTGGAAATTACTGCACTACTAGGCGCCTTTTTGTTCTGATATTTCCTTTTTACTATATATGTGTCTGAAATCAGAATGTACTCCAAGATGAGATAATCAAAATTTCTTAATTATGTACAATCCATTGTCAACAGCTTACAAACAACGTGTAAAATGTACATTCATATAATTTTGGTATAAAATATATTTATTTTTTCAACAAGTGGATTAATGAGCAGGACTCCCTCTAGCAACAGAACAGGACACCCATAGATCAACATTCTATACTGAATATCTGCGTAACCCATAAGTTAGATCGACTACAGAAGTCAGCGCTTATAAAACTTGCGGATTCAGAGAAGCTATTTTCATTTTCTGAATAGAAGCAGCCTTCTATAGCTTGTAACTTAATAAACACACAATGAGTCTCACAGGACAGAGGCCATATCAATGCTCTGAGTGTGATAAAATGTTTACACGGAAGTCAAACCTGATCATACACCAGAGGATTCACACAGGCGAGAAGCCATTTTCATGTTCTGAATGTAGTAAATGTTTTAGTGCCAATTCAAAATTAATCCTCCACCAGAGGAGTCACACAGGAGAAAAAATGTTTAGTTGCTCTGAATGTAACAAGTGTTTTTCTCATAAGTCAGATCTTGTTACACATCAGAGGATCCACACAGGAGAAAACCCATTTTCATGTTCTGAATGTAGTAAATGTTTTAAACAGAAATCACACCTTATTAGTCACCAGAGGATTCACACTGGAGAGAAATCATTTTCATGCTCCGAATGTAGTAAATGTTTTAAACAGAAATCACACCTTATTAGTCACCAGAGGAGTCACACTGGAGAGAAGTCATTTTCATGCTCCGAATGTAGTAAATGTTTTAGGAGCAATTCACACCTAATCCTGCACCAGAGGTTTTACACAGGAGAAAAACCATATTCATGCTCTGAATGTAACAAACATTTTCGTACCAATTCAAAATTAATCATGCACCAGAGGATTCACACTGGAGAAAAACAATTTTCATGCTCTGAATGTAACAAATGTTTTAAACAGAAGTCACACCTTGTTAGACACCACATGATTCAGACTGGAGAGAAGCCCTTTTCATGTTCTAAATGTAGCAAGTGTTTTAAGACTGATTCACACCTTGTTAGTCATCAGAGAAGCCACACAGGAGAGAAACCATTTATATGCTCTGAATGTAACAAATGTTTTAAACAAAAGATAACACTTCTTACGCACCAGAGAAGTCACACAAGGAAGTCACTTGTTTCCGAATAGAGCATGTATTTCATAGACAAGTTAACTTGTTTAATCATTATAATATTCACAAAGGAGAGAATCAATTTTTATTTACTGGATGTGGCAATTGTTGTATGTAAAATCAAATATTTTTTGGAGTGGAACGTCTAACATTGAGACTTAGGAATTCTTCCCCTGGGATGGTCTCCCTGTAATTGAGAGCAACTGTATACCAACCATCAATGACAAAGAAGTCCCAAGGTATCATGTGGTTAATTAAGATACTAATGAAGTTGAATGTTTTTTATTATGTTCTTATTTTAAACCAGTAGCACATTTAAAGTGTCCATGTCACTTACACACAGTGGAGGTAATTTCCAAAGTGCATTCGATTCACTCTGCAAACCAATTAAATAATCATGAGAGGGACTGGTAATAGGGGCTACAACCATATCTCTATCTTCGTTTCCTCCCACTCCCCTTTTTGATCCTCTTCAATCTGTTTTTTATCCCCTCAACTCCAATGAAGCCACCCTCACTAAGGTCCCATCTAAGTGTTTTTTCATCCTGCTTATCTTTCTAGACCTCTGCACAACTAGACACCATTGACCACCCTCTCCTCCAGCAATCCCTTCTCTTCATTAGCTTCTGTGAAACTGCCCTTATATGGTTCAACTGCTACTCACCATCTACTCCTTATGGGTCTCTAGTTCTGTCTCTATTTTCCCTCCTCTGCCACTACCTGTCACCATCCCCCAGTAATCTGTTCTCGTCCCCCTGCTCCTCTCCCTCTATAATTCTTCCCTCTGTGATGGTATCAGCTCCTTTGGCCTCCATTACCATCTCTATGCTGCTGTCACCCACGCAAGTCCCTCTTTCCAAGTGTTTTCTTTATGTTATTTTACAGGGTATAATAGTGTAAGCTTGCTGCTTGTACGTATACAATTTTATTGCTCACGTACATTTTATTTTATTTTGCTGGTTGTCAAACTCGTTCTAGTGCCTTAGAAATAAAGGATTTTTTGAAAATTCCATGTGACGATTATTTGTCTGTCAACCTTTTTATTACATTGTTTGGAGTTCAATATGGAGGTTTTAAATGAATCCAATTTAAAGTATAGGATGAGACGTGATCTCTTCCAGCTCTGAGCTGGGGCAAAACTCAGGTCCTTATGTAGTCTGGAAATGATTGTGCACCTTCCACACAGCAAACAAGAGCGAGAGTGTGCCGATGGCCATCTTGAACCGCAAAATGAAATTTCGTCTCTGCAAAACAATGTGCACTGTATGCTTACTCTGTACTGTGTGCGGAACACCCTCACTCCTCCCAGGTCCTCTCCTTGCCATGTATAATCTTCAACGAAGTTAAAAGAAAATAAATAGGTGCACATTGGTTCTCAATATTAAAGGATATTAACTTTTAAAACGTAACTTTTATTGTTTAGATTAAATCAGTGATATATAATAGTATATCTTCAATAAAATCACTGTGTGTAATTAAAAGTGCCTGGGTGCACCAGGTAACTTGTCTTAATATAATGGGGAGTATAATATATAATAGAGTTAGAGTAATACCCACATATCATATCTCCAAATACATTAGCTGTGAATAATCTCATTAAATGCATATATGATAATGACACCAGTGTTATTCACTATTCTCTTGATCAGCTTTAGTAATACACGGAGATGATTTGCTATCTACCTAGAGACGCTCCACACTAACTAGGATTTGTTGGAGCGAGTCATAGTTTTTTATATTACACATCTAATGTGGATGGTCTCGTGATTATATATAGCAGTAACATTAATATTACTCGCTAGTCTCTCAATTAGCTCCCATTCATCTTAGATCCATATACCACATCAGGTAAAAGACAGTCTCATTTGTTAGATATGTAGTGGTAGTGCCAGTATTGTTTGTTATACTCTCAATCAGCTTCCAGTTATGTAGTGGTAGTGGCGCCAGTATTATTAATTATACTCTCAAACAGCTTTCAATTATACAGCGGCGGCTAACTATCTGCCTACAAAAAGCTCCAGAATATCTCTGGTTTTGCTGGAGCAATTCCTCGTTTCTTTATTTCCCCTAAGGTCAAGTATAATCTAGTGCACCCAGCGATACAACGACGCGCGTTTCGCTGTGTGCTTATTCAAGGCAAGCCGAGAGACTATTCTGACAGTTTATAAATACTGTCAGTGTGGGGCTAACCTCATGACGTGAGGGTGTCTCCACCTATAAGAAAGAGTGTTTATCAAAGTGATTGGCATAATATACAGCCAATCTCTGATGGTTACAATCCAAAATCCTCCCATTCGGATTTCTATTGGTCCAAATGCATTGCATTGCCGATAATAAGGAACGGAATAATAAATAAACTTAATAATACGGCTTAATAATACGGGATTTACTATAGTTGCTACCAAGTCTAGCAGATCTTAATCATACATGATCAAGTAAGCCATAATTAATCACGATCACTAAAGATCGGTGAGTTAGATCTATATATTGTTTTTGGTGATATAGAATTCAGATATGTACCATAATGAAATTATGAATCAAGTTAAAACAAAAAAGAAAATAAAGTGCTATGATGCCAAAAAAGTGTTGAAGATAAGGGATTAAAGTATCCAAATTAAATTATAATAAGGGATTGTTATATCCAAAGTGAGGTAAGTGAATATTAATAGTGTGTTATTTTGTTATAACATATTCATTAATTTCTACAATAATTGTTAATATTTTTGACTATTTTTTATATTTAATTTTTTTAAATGGTTAATTATTCATTTTTTTTAATTTTTATTATTAATTAATATTTATTTTATATATTATTATTTTATTTTTAAATTTTTTTTAAATTTTTAGTTTTTATTTATATTATTTAATTTATTACTTTTCATTTTTTTGTTCTTTATGTTAGTTTTATGTGATATTAAGTGACAAAAACTATATTATAATAATAATGACATTTTTCTTATTTTAACAATTACATAAATTCAAATTAAGTATACTCTTATATATGTCTCCCTATAAGACACTAAAAAGTGTAGATTATATATAATTGTAACTAAATCAGTAAGAGTTTATTGTATCTTAATAGATATAACTCATTATGTAACTATAGTTCCACCCAGATATATTAATATTGGCAGTTAAAGTCAAATAAAAATTCTGTATAATGGTCCCTTGCATAATTTATTATGGCTGTGGTTCCACCCAAATGTATCAGTATTAGCAAATGAAATACAGTGAGGGTCCATATGATAATCCCTTTGGATCTTATTGTATAACTCCATCAATCAGAGAAAAGCTGTATAATTATTGTTATCATTTAATCCCTTAGGATAAATTGTCCCCATTAAGATTATTTTCGCTTCATGTTTCAACAATGTTTGTTTAATATCGCCACCTCTAGTTCCAAGATTTATTTTTTCCATTCCATAAGCTACTAAGTATTTGGGGTTGTTGTTATGTGCCTTTAAGAAATGTCTGGCTAATGAAGTTAAAGTTTTAATTATCTTGGCATCTTGTTCGGCATTCAGAATGTTGCCTACATGTTCTAGCAGTCGATGTTTAAAAGGTCTGCTAGTCATCCCGATATAGCTTAACTCACAAGGACAGGTGAGACAATATATGACACCTTGTTTGTCACAATTAAAAAGCTTTCAATGGTGTGGCGATTAGCAAATTTTTCCACAAATTGGTGGGTCTTCTTTGTATACTTGCAGACTTTACATTTCCCACAAGGGTAAAATCCAGTTATTGTTTTTCTAATTATCATCTGTTTTGAATTGTCCTGAAAATGACTATGTACAAATAAGTCATGTCGATTCTTCGATCTCCTCCAGCTGGTAAGTATTCTGTTTCCCATTATCTCTTGAAGATCTGGATCTAATTTCAAGGTGTGATTATGTTTTTGTAGGATAGATTGAATTTCCTGACACTGATTGTTGAAGGTACTAACAAATCTAATGATTGTATTTTCTGATTTATGTTGTCTTTGTGGAAAGATTAAAGAATCTCTTTTAATAGTTCTAGTTTCTCTATATGCTTTTTTGATCAAATTACGGCTATACCCTCTTTTCAGGAGTCTTTCACGTAACTCCTTAGCTCTTTTGTCAATAGTAGCTAAATCACCACAGTTTCTTCTCATACAGAGAGATTCTCCTTTAGGGACACAACGAATTATAGAAGGGAGATCAGAGCTAGATGCGTGGAGAATACTGTTTGTTGCTCTTTTCTTAATAAAAATGTCACTAGAAAGTTCTTTCTGATCTGTAACAGAAATCGTAAGGTCTAGAAAGGTTATCTTCTCAGAATTTATATCAAAAGTGAGTTTAAGATTCATTTGATTGACATTCAGATGGTTAATAATTTTATGAGAATCTCCTTATCTCCTTCCCAAATGAGGAATATGTCATCTATGAATCTTAGCCATAAAAAAAACATGCAAGGTGTAGATCTCATTTTAAGTGATGAACACTATCTCTCTTTCCCACCACCCCATGTAGAGATTTGCATAGGTTGGGGCACAAGTCGTCCCCATCGCCGTGCCCCTCACCTGTAAGAAGAACTTGTCATCAAATGTAAAAAAGTTTTTTGTCAGGACAAATTCTAATAGTTTTAGAACAAAACTATTATGTTTATTTCTCACTTTGGTCTCTAAAAATTGTCTGGCAGCTTCTAAACCTTTTTGATGCTCAATACTAGTGTATAGAGCCTCCACATCACATGTACATAACCAAGTATTCTCATGTACCGTGATATGTTGTATTTTACTAAGGACATATAAGGTGTCTTGTACATGTGGAGGCAAGTAGAATATAAATTCTCTCAAATAGGTGTCAACATATATACTAGCTTTCTCCGTTAGGTTGTCTAGACCTGAAACTATTGTTCTGCCGGGTGGTCTTCTCTCCTTTATAGCTACTTTTGGAAGTACATAAAATGTACCACTGCTTCTCACACTAATGCAGCTGTATTTATAGTTCTCTGGATGCAGTGCGGTGATATTCCTGAGCCTATCGGACACTTTCACAGGTTCCTTTAAAATTCGCTGAGCAAAGCTGTAACTGTCCTGGGGGTAAATATATCAATCTGCGCATTCTGTAAATCGACGATATTTGGCGACTTTGCAGGGCAGATTTAAAATGGCAATATCAGTACAGGAAAAACTTGCCTTTAAAGACATTGCCATTTTAAATCCCCCCGCAATGTCGCAGAATTTTGCTGATTTGCAGAATGCACAGATTGAAACATTTACCCCTTGGAGTGGATCTGCAAGCATTCAGATTCTCTGGTAATTAGTTCATCTGTCTCTCTTCCACCCAACATCGACTATTTTGCCCTCCTGTGCTCAGTTACTTTTCCTTGGGAACCTCTAATTTTATTACTTACCCCCTTTGTCATCCACCTTCAAAACGTGCTTTGAATTTCTAAAATCCTCCACTTCACTATAGGTCCAGGACCCAACCAACCTCAGTATATCCTTGATAAACACCCTCGTTTTAAGGGTTAAAACGCGTTGGTTCAGTGACGGTATCCAGAGGATCATCCAAGGTGACATATGGGGGTAAATATATCAAGCTGAGAGTTTTACGGCGGGTTTCAAAAAAACCAATTAGATTCTAGCTATCATTTATTTAGTACATTCTACAAAATGACAGCTAGAATCTGATTGGTAGCTATAGGCACCATCTCCACTTTTCAAACCCGCCGGAAAAATCTCACCTTGATACATTTACCCCATGGTGTGGTTTTGCTACATGTATCCTGTATAAAGAACTTGCTATGTGATTATCAAGGATGTTTTTCCGGTACGAGTTTTATCTTTAAGTACAACTCCTCTCAAGGGGATTAGTACTTTTTTATTATTGTTGTTGCAATAAATTTTTAAATGGTATCACACGAGGTTTTCTCCTTGGTTTTACTTTTTCATATATGTGCTGAGAGGAACATTCAGTTTGTCTGATATCCGTGGCAGAAGACCCCTGACACAAGAATTATTATAAGGCGCATGATATACTATGTTCTCGTAAGCACATACCCTAAGGGGATTTTTTTCCTTGAAGAAATATTACGGTTGTGGATTCCCATTAGGACATTTGTGACACTATTCTGTAATACATATATGTATCAGTGGTGGTGGAATATCCCTGTTGTTATTTAAACAAATTACACTATGTTGCATTTATTATTTTGTTTCATGGTACACAAGTAACATTGGAGATTGAATGTACAAAGCAAGAAGGTTTCTTTTCCACCTGAAACCTTTCAGATGAATACCCTATGAGTAGGAAAACAGAGCGCAAATGTTTGTAACCTCTGTTTTTATACATATTGTTTTATGTGAATACCAGTGGGGTTCATTGTTACATACTTAGCTGCACATCTTAGTGGAGTGCCTAGGCAATTTTATAACCCATTTGCATCAACCTTGGTGTATCCACCAGTAGGATCTCACCCTGCTACTTTCTTGATCTTCATACTAATGTATACAAAGCAGGGGAAAGTTATGTTTATTATATGTAGGGGCCCACTCTTATACAGGCAAATATAAAAATATAAAATTATATAACTATTTTGGTAATGTTAAAATGTTCAATCCCCCAACTGAATATTAATTAGTCAAAAAACTGCAAAATATGATACACCTTCTTGAATATCAATTGTAAAATAAACAAGAATAGTGAATCATATAAAAATGCCAAAGGGAAGAATTGATTTGATATGATTTATTATTTTTTGTGTCTATTAAAGATATAATAATTAGGACTATTTCCCTATATATCATATAATCAATTCCTGAAACTCTTCTACAATATTCACATGTTTCTAAATCATTCAGATTATAACCTATTATAACCTATTGTTATAGGTTATTCGTTCAACCAAAATATGGTCATATTTATTTTAACGTATTCCGCCATTGTCAAATACATAAATGCAAGTATGATTCTTTGTTTATTCAGTTCAGCCAGTACAGGATTAATGTATGAAATATATAGAACATGATTGATACTTCTTCAAATCTTGGCCGCACTCGTTGCGAATGTTCAGAGATTAGATACTGACACTGGTCTCCTCTAACCAATAAATTGGCTCCTGTCACAAGTATTTCGGGGAGGTAAACACCTGAGTGACCTTTTAGTAAATTTATGTCCTATATCCTAATTCTCCAGTATTCTTATATATTATTATACTTCACAATAATATTACTTCTTATGTTTCTAAAACATTATTGTTTCCATGAGATGTGTTTCTCATTTGTGTGGAGTCAGTAATCACCTCAAAATAGCGAAATCTGAACAAGAAGGAAGATTGTGGCTCTCTCTGCCTAGACAATAGGAGAATCTTAAACAAAAGGTCCATTTGTTGACATAACAGGATGTCAGAGACTGCTGTGATCTTATTAGAAAGGAAAATGTTACCACCTGCCAAGATCTAATTACAATTCTCGTTTGTTGTAAGTGACCTTAGGAATGTTTATACCTCATTTACATGTCAAGGAGGTTTACACCAGAAGCTGAAGCTGCTCTGATGAAATAATTTATTTTTTTGAGAGACTAATTTAAATTTCACCTGAAGACAAATAGTGTGAGAATAATTATTGGTCATATTGGGAACTATTGAAGAGAGATGGGGAGGAATAACTATAAATAGGCTGTATCAAGCTGGTGTTAGTTAGTTGGTGGCTGGAGATCTGGAAGAATGGAACAGTAACAATGAGCATGAGGAAAAGAGACTGAAGGAGAAATCTATAGAGTAAGGTAACTATATTATGCATTAGAATGTATTGATCATACACAAGTGATTGCTGATTTTGTGATTTATTACTGTTTGTATTCTTGTCTTAGCAATATTTATATATCTAGTATTGCAATCTAACAATCATATAATTATAGAAGTACACTACTGTGAATTATTTTTCTATCAGTACTGTGGTGGCATGTGTGCAATTTATCTCTAGCAGTGCTGTGGTATCAAATGTATAATATATATCGGTATATTGACCATTAAACCTACGGGATTATAGAGGATATTTTCAAGAGCATTTTGGTAAACTAATTCAGCACTAAAACTTTCATATTCATTTAAATATCAAAGAGGGAAACAATGATTCATTGAGTGACTGTTCAGTTATTTGTACAAATATGATCTCATTATCACTGTTTGATTCCCCATTTAATCTTTTGTAAATCAGATATACAGGATTTGTTTTATCCATTATATATGTATTGCAACTTATGATTACATTTATCCAGAACATATTACACTATTTGTATTCCTTTTCTATTGGAATATATGTCTTTGTATATGGAGACCACACCAGGAAGGAGCTTAGGAATCTCTCTAAAGGTAATCAGATAAACTTGATTCATGTTGTGCACGTTGGTATGAGGCCGATTCACATTGTGTTTATGAGCATATTTTAGGATGTTGTCAGTTTTGATTTGGAAATTACTGCACTACTAGGCGCCTTTATGTTCTGATCTTTCCTTTTTACTATATATATGTCTGAAATCAGAATGTATTCCAAGATGAGATAATCAAAATTTCTTAGTTATGTACAATCGATTCCCATCAGCTTCCAAAGTAGGTGTACAATTTACATTCATATAACTTTGGTATCAAATATATATATTTTTTTTAACAGGTGGATTAATGAGCAGGATTCCCTCTAGCAACAGAAGAGGACACCCATAGAACAACATTCTATACTGAATATCTCAGTATATCTGTAGTCATATCGACTACAGAAGTCAGCTCTTATTAAACTTGAGGATTCACACAAGCTTCTTTAATTATCTGAAAAGGAGCAGAATTCTATAGCTTGTTACTAATTAAACACACAATGAGCCTCACTGGAGAGAGGGCATATCAGTGCTCTGAGTGTGATAAAATGTTTACATGGAAGTCAAAGCTGATCAGATATCAGAGGATTCACACAGGCGAGAAGCCATTTTCATGTTCTGAATGTAGTAAATGTTTTAGTACCAATTCAAAATTAATCCTACACCAGAGGAGTCACACAGGAGAAAAAATGTTTAATTGCTCTGAATGTAACAAGTGTTTTACTCATAAGTCACTTCTTGTTGCACATCAGAGGATCCACACAGGAGAAAACCCATTTCCATTTTCTGAATGTAGTAAATGTTTTAAACGGAAGTCACACCTTATTAGACACCAGAGAATTCACACAGGAGAAACACCATATTCATGCTCTGAGTCTAACAAATGTTTTAAAGAGAAGTCATTACTTGTTAGTCACCAGAGGATTTACACTGCAGAGAAGTTATTTTCATGCTCCGAATGTAGTAAATGTTTTGGGTCCATCTCACACTTAATTCTACACCAGAGATTTCACACAGGAGAAAAACCATATTCATGCTCTGAATGTAACAAATATTTTAAACAGAAGTCACACCTTGTTAGACACCACATGATTCACACTGGAGAGAAGCCCTTTTCATGTTCTAAATGGAGCAAGTGTTTTAACACTGATTCACACCTTGTTAGGCATCAGAGAAGCCACACAGGAGAGAAACCATTTATGTGCTCTGAATGTAACAATTGTTTTAAACAAGAGATAACACTTCTTACTCACCAGAGAAGTCACACAAGGAAGTCACTTGGCACTGAATAGAGCATAGACAAGTTAACTTGTTTAATGATTATAATATTCACACAGGGGAGAATCAATTTTCATTTACTGGATGTGGCAGGTTAATTTACAAAGTACATTCGATTCGCTCTGCAAACGTATTAAATAATCATGAGAGGGACTGGTAATAGGGGCTACAACCATATCACTATCTTCCTTTCCTCCCACTCCCTTTCTTGATCCTCTTTAATCTGGTTTTTATCCCCTCCACTGCAATGAAACCGCTCTCACTAAGGTCACATCTAAGTGTTTTTCATCCTGCTTATCTTTCTAGACCTCTGCACAACTAGACACCATTGACCACCCTCTCCTCCAGCAAACTCTCCTCTTCATCAGCTTCTGTGAAACTGCCCTTATATATTTCAACTGCTACTTCACCATCCAATCCTTATGGGTCTCTATTTCTTTCTCTATTTTCCCTCCTCTGCCACTACCTGTCAGCATCTCCCAAGGATCTGTTCTCGTCCCCCTGCTCCTCTCCCTCTACACTTCTTCCCTCTGTGATGGTATCAGCTCCTTTGGCCTCCATTACCATCTCTATGCTGCTGACACTGACACAAGGCCCTCTTTCCAAGTGTATTCTTTATGTTATTTTACAGGGTATAATTGTGTAAGCTTGCTGCTTGTACGTATACAATTTTATTGCTCATGTAGATATTATTTTATTTTGCTGGTTGTCAAACTCGTTCTGGTGCCTTAGAAATAAAGGATTTTGTGAATATTTCATGTGGTGATTTTTTGTCTGTCAAACTTTTTATTTTATTGCTTGGAGTTCATCTCACTCAATGTATATCTTTTCATATGTATGCAGACTTCGAGCAAGTGTTTCAAGGTTTATACCTCTGTGAGAAATGTGAGCAATTGGTCTCTTTGGAAGCCCAGGTAACTGATCTAAAGCAGACCATTGCAACATTGAGAGAGATTGCCAACCTGGAGCAGAGTTTACAGCTCACCGTTGATGCTTTAGCTGAGCAGGGTGGAGCAGAGACAGAGGAGGATGCACAGGTAGACAGCTGGGTAACAGTTACTAGGAGTAGCAGAGGGAGGAAGAGCCAGGCCAGTTCTGAGCTAACCAATCCCAGCATATTTGCCAGATTGGATGAAGATGCTGTGGAAGGCAGTTCAGAATTGGTAGATTTGGATGAGACTTCCTCTAGCAACCAGGGGAATGGTCTCTCCAGCATAGAGGGGACCAGAGTTACTCAGGGACCCAGGCAGATTGTGGTGGTAGGGGATTCAATTATTAGGAGGGTAGATAGGGTAATCTGTTACCAGGACTGTGCATGCCAAACAGTGTGTTATCTCCCGGGTGCTCGGGCTCGGCATATTGTGGATCAGGTGGACAGATTGTTGGGAACTTAGACCAGGGCAGCACAGTAGATGTGGTCTACTTAGATTTTGCAAAGGCCTTTGATACAGTGCCACACAAGAGGTTGGTTTACAAAATAAGGGAACTGGGTCTAGAAATCAACATTTGTACTTGGATCGAAAACTGGTTAGAGAATAGGGAACAGAGAGTTGTGATAAATGGAACATTTTCTAATTGGTCAAATGTCTTAAGTGGAGTACCTCAAGGTTCTGTGCTGGGGCCACTCCTTTTTAATATATTTATTAATGACCTTGGTGATGGTTAGGAGAGTAAAGTTTCTATTTTTGCAGATGACACTAAATTCTGTAAGGTAATAAAATCAGAGTAAGATGTAGCTCTACAGAGGGACTTAAATAAACTGGAGGATTAGGCGGCCAAATGGAACATGAGGTTTAACATAGATAAATGTAAGTTTATGCATTTAGGGATCAAAAACAAGAACGCAATCTATAAATTAAATGGAATTAATTTGGGAGAATCTATAATGGAAAAGGATTTGGGAGTGCTCGTAGACAGTAGACTTAGCAATACTGCTCAATGTCAAGCAGCAGCTGCAAGGGCAAACAAAGTATTGACATGCATAAAAAGAAGCATAGATGCAAGGGAAGACAGTGTAATTTTGCCACTGTATAAATCGTTGGTAAGACCTCATCTTGAATTTGCAGTACAGTTCTAGGCACCACTATATTAAAAAGATAATTTGGAACTAGAAAGGGTTCAAAGAAGGGTGACAAAATTGATAAAGGTTATGGAGTCATTAAGTTATGAGGAAAGGTTAGCCAGTTTAGAATGTTTACTTTAGAAAAGAGGCGTCTAAGGGGAGATATGATTACTATGTACAAATACATTAAGGGTCAATACAGAGAACTTTCATGGGAACTTTTTACCCCAAGGACTATACACAGGACACGCGGTCACCCCCTAAGGTTAGAGGAGAGGAAATTTCACAACCAGCATTGGAAGGGGTTCCTTACAGTAAGAGCAGTCAAGATATGGAATTCATTGCCAGGGAAGGTTTGGCAGATTCAATAGATATGTTTAAGAAAAGTTTAGACAAATATTTAGCGGAAAAGTGTATCCAGGGATACAACCGTTAATAAAAATAAAGGATAGTAATGGATATAGGGTAAAAATAGGACTGCAATATTGAGTCTGGGGGGATTTTCACAATTGAAACAGATTGGCGGTTGCTTACTCTGGATCAATTTCAAATATAAGTGCAGGATCGCAGGAGATCCAAAATAGCTTGAACTTGATGGACTGGTGTCTTTTTTCAACCTCATCAACTATGTTACTATGTAATATGGAGGTTTAAAATATATCCAATTTAAAGTATAGGATGA
The DNA here is from genome assembly GCF_038048845.1 of Mixophyes fleayi. Taxonomy (NCBI): domain Eukaryota; kingdom Metazoa; phylum Chordata; class Amphibia; order Anura; family Limnodynastidae; genus Mixophyes; species Mixophyes fleayi. The sequence continues at coordinate 36,065,394 of NC_134405.1, forward strand.
GACGTAATCTCTTCCAGCTCTGAACTGGTGCAAAACTCAAGTCCATATGCAGACTGGAAATGGTTGTGCACCTTCCACACAGGAAACAACAGCGAGAGTGTGTCGCATGTCAATCTTGAACCGCAAAATGAAATTTCGTCTCTGCAAAACAATGTGCACGGTATGCTTACTGCTTACACTGTACTGTGTACAGAACACCCTCACTCCTCCCAGGTGCTCTCCTTGCCATGTACAGGCTTCTGCAGACGCTGCTTATTACTGCGTAGACCCATGCCACTTGGTGGAAACTAGGTGCACTTGTGCAAATTAAGGCAGTCGCTGAACTTAAAGCTGCTTTTGTGCTGCACAGTTCAGGTTTTGCTACTAGTTACTGACACCCCTCCTTGTTCATTTAATGATGGTGCTAATACACATGGATACATTCTATACATGTGCAGTTTTTTTCCTTTTCATGTGATACCTAACTGCTTTATAAAGAAAGCAGGATCCTAGTTATACATACATATATATATATATATATATATATATATATATATATATATATATTGGGATTAGAATTATTTAAAAAGGCTTTGATTTTACTGAAAGAATTGTTCATGTAAAATGTTTTTGTATTGTTCATGTATAGATGTGTGTAAATAACATACAGTAATGTTACAAAGATGTCATCGCACTGGAAGCAGTGCGGTGATATTACTGAGCCAATCGAACACCTGCACAGGTTCCTTTAAAAGTCTCGGAGTAAAGCTGCAAAAGTTGCCTATGAAGACATTGCCATTTTAAATCCTGCCGCATGTCGCCGAATATCGTCGACCTAAATAATCCGCAGATTGATACATTTACTCCTTGTCATGGATCTGCAAGCATTCAACTTCTCTGGTGATTAGTTCATCTGTCTGCCACCCCCCCAGCATCAACTATTTTGCCCTCTTGTGCTCAGCTCCTTCTCTTTGGGAACCTCTAATTTTATTACTTACCCCCTTTGTCATCCACCTTAAAAAACTTACTTTGAATCTCTAAAACCCTCCACTTCCTTATAGGTCCAGGACCCAACCAACCTCAGTGTATCCACCAGTAAGATCTCACCCTGCTACTTTCTTGATCTTCATACTGATGTATACAAAGCAGGGGAAAGTTATGTTTATTATATGTAGGGGCCCACTCTTATACAGGCAAATATAAAAATATAAACTTATATAACTTTTTTGGTAATGTTAAAATGTTCAATCCCCCAACTGAATATTAATTAAAACTGCAAAATATTTTACAATTGATATTCAAGAAGGTGTATCATAAAAAAGAATAGTGAATCATATAAAAATGCCGAAGGGAAGAATTGATTTGATATGATTTATTATTTTTTGTGTCTATTGAAGATATAATAATTAGGACTATTTCCCTATATCATATAATCAATTCCTGAAACTCTTCTACAATATTCACATGTTTCTAAATCATTCAGATTATAACCTATTATAACCTATTGTTATAGGTTATTCGTTCAACCAAAATATGGCCATATTTATTTTAACGTATTCCGTCATTGTCAAATACATAAATGCATGTATGATTCTTTGTTTATTCAGTTCAGCCAGTACAGGATTAATGTATAAAATATATAGAACATGATTGATACTTCTTCCAATCTTGGCAGCACTCGTTGCAAATGTTCAGAGATTAGATACTGACACTGGTCTCCCTCTAACCAATAAATTGGCTGCTGTCACAAGTATTTCAGGGAGGTAAACACCTGAGTGACTTTTTAGTAAATTTCTGTCCTATATCCTTATTCCCCAGTATTCTTATATATTAATATACTTTGCAATAATATTACTTCTTATGTTTCTAAAACATTATTGACTCCACGAGATGTGTTTCTCATTTGTGTGGAGTCAGTAATCACCTCAAAATAGATAAATCTGAACAAAAGAGAAGATTATGGCTCTCTCTGCCTAGAAAATAGGAGAATCTTAAACAAAAGGTTCATTTGTTGACATAACAGGATGTCAGAGACTGCTGTGATCTAATTAGAAAGGAAGATGTTACCACCAGCCAAGATCTAATTACAATTCTCTTTTGTTGTAAGTGACCTTAAGAATGTTTATACCTCATTTACATGTCAAGGAGGTTTACATGAGAAACTGAAGCTGCTCTGGTGAAATAATTTAATTTATGAGAGACTAATTTAAATGTCAACTGAAGACAATTAGTGTGAGAATAAGCTTTGGTCATCCCGGGAACTATTGAAGAGAGATGGGGAGGAATGACTATAAATAGGCTGTATCAGGCTGGTGTTAGTTAGTTGGTGACTGGAGAGCTGGAAGGATGGAACAGTAAGAATGAGCATGAGGAAAAGAGACTAAAGGAGAAATCTATAGAATAAGGTAACTATATTATGCATTAGAATGTACTGATCCATACACAAGATATCGCTATTAGTGCTGTGGTATCAAATGTATAATATATATTGATATATTCACTATTAGTACTATGGGATTATAGAGGATATTTTCACGAGCACTTTGGTAAACTAATTCAGCACTAAAACGTTCATGTTCATTTATATATCAAAGAGGGAAACAATGATTCATTGAGTGATTCCCCATTTAATCTTTTATAAATCTGATACACAGGATTTGTTTTTTCCATTGTGTGTGTGTATCACTTCTATCTCATGATTACAGTTATCCAGAACATATTACACTATTTGTATTCCTTTTCAAATTAAAACAAAAAAGAAAATAAAGTGATAATAATGTATAAATAAAGTGCTTGATGCCAAAAAGTGTTGAAGATAAGGGATTAAAGTATCCAAATTAAACTATAATAAGGGATTGTTATATCCAAAGTGAGGTAAGTGATGGTGTGACTAATATTAATAGTTTGTTATTTTGTTATAACATATTCATTAAATTTTGCAATAATTGTTAATATTTTTGACTATTTTTTATTTTTAATTTTTTAAAATTGTTAATTATTTTTATTTTTTTTTAATATTAATTAATATTTATTTTATATTTTGTATTTGTATTTCATTTTTTATTTTTTAAATATTTAGTTTTAATTTATATTATTTAATGTATTACTTTTCATTTTTGTGTTCTTTATGTTAGTTTTATGTGATTCTAAGTGACAAAAACTATATTATAATAATAATGAAATTTTTATTTTTTTAAACAACTGCATAAGTTCAAATTAAGTATACTCTTATATATATCTCCCTATAAGACACTAACAATTGTAGATTATATATAATTGTAACTAAATCATTAAGATTTTATTGAATCTTAATATATATAACCCATTATGTAACTATAGTTCCACCCCAATATATTAATATTGGCAGTTAAAGTCAAATAAAAATTCTCTATAATGGTCCCTTGCATAATTTATTATGGCTGTGGTTCCACCCAAATGTATCAGTATTAGCAAATGAAATACAGTGAGGGTCCATATGATAATCCCTTTGGATCTTATTGTATCACTCCATCAATCAGAGAAAAGCTGTATAATTATTGTTATCATTTAATCCCTTAGGATAAATTGTCCCCTTTAAGAAGATTATTTTCACTTCATGTTTCAACAACGTCTGTTTAATATCGCCACCTCTAGTTCCAAGATTTATTTTTTCCATTCCATAAGCTACTAAGTATTTGGCGTTGTTGTTATGTGCCTTTAAGAAATGTCTGGCTAATGAAGTTAAAGTTTTAATTATCTTGGCATCTTGTTCGGCATTCAGAATGTTGCCTACATGTTCTAGCAGTCAATGTTTAAAAGGTCTGCTAGTCATCCCAATATAGCTTAACGCACAAGGACAGGTGAGACAATATATGACACCTTGTGTGTCACAATTAAAAAGCTTTCAATGGTGTGGCGATTAGCAAATTTGTCCACAAATTGGTGGGTCTTCTTTGTATATTTGCAGACTTTACATTTCCCACAAGGGTAAAATCCAGTTATTGTTTTTCTAATTATCATCTGTTTTGAATTGTCCTGAAAATGACTATGTACAAATAAGTCATGTAGATTCTTCGATCTCCTCCAGCTGGTTAGTATTCTGTTTCCCATTATCTCTTGAAGATCTGGATCTAATTTCAAGATGTGATTATGTTTTTGTAGGATAGATTGAATTTGCTGCCACTGATTGTTGAAGGTACTAACAAATCTAATGATTGTATTTTCTGATTTATGTTGTCTTTGTGGAAAGACTAAAGAATCTTTTTTAATAGTTCTAGTTTCTCTATATGCTTTTTTGATCTAATTATGGCTATACCCTCTTTTCAGGAGTCTTTCACGTAACTCCTTAGCTCTTTTCTCAATAGTAGCTAAATCACCACAGTTTCTTCTCATACAGAGAGATTCTCCTTTAGGGATACAACGAATTGTAGAAGGGAGATCAGAGCTAGATGTGTGGAGAATACTGTTTGTTGCTGTTTTCTTTTTTTATCAGGACAAATTCTAATAGGTTTAGAACAAAGCTATTAAGTTCATTTCTCACTTTGGTCTCTAAAAATTGTCTGGCAGCTTCTAAACCTTTTTGATGCTCAATACTAGTGTGTAGAGCCTCCACATCACATGTACATAACCAAGTGTTCTCATGTACCGTGATATGTTGTATTTTACTAAGGACATATAAGGTGTCTTGTACATATAAAGGCAAGAAGAATTCAAATTCTCTCAAATAGGTGTAAACATATATACTAGCTTTCTCCGTTAGGTTGTCTAGACCTGAAACTATTGGTCTGCCGGGTGGTCTTCTCTCATTTATAGCTACTTTCGGAAGTACATAAAACGTACCGCTGCTTCTCACACTAATGCAGCTGTATTTATAGTTCTCTGGAAGCAGTGAGGTGATATTACTGAGCAGATCGGACACTTGCACAGGCTCCGTCAAAATTCGCTGAACAAAGCTGTAACTATCCTATTTTGCCCTCAGTTCCTTTTCCTTGGGAACCTCCTATTTTATTACTTACCCCCTTTGTCATCCACCTTAAAAACTTACTTTGAATCTCTAAAACCCTCCACTTCCTTATAAGTCCAGGACCCAACCAACCTCAGTGTATCCTCCAGTACGATCTTACCCTGCTACTTTCTTGATCTTCATACTAATGTATACAAAGCAGAGGAAAGTGGTGTTTATTATATGTAGAGGTCCACTCAGATACTGGGAAATATAAAAATATAAAACGTATATAATTCTTTTGGTAATGTTAAAATGTTCAATCCCCCCACTGAACACTAATTAGTCTAAAAGCAGTAACATAATTTACAATTGATAGTCAAGAAGGTGTATCAGAAAGAAGAATAGTGAACCATATAAAAATGCCAAAGGGAAGAATTGATTTTGATCTGATTTAATATTTTTTTGTGTCTATTGAAAATATAATAATTAGGACTATTTCCCTATATCATATAATCAATTCCTGAAGCTCTTCTTCGATATTCACATGTTTCTAAATCATTCAAATTGTTATAACCTATTGTTATAGATTATTCGTTCAAACAATATATGGCCATATTTATTTTAACGTATTCCGCCATTGTCTTAAACATAAATGCATGTATGATTCTTTGTTTATTATGTTCAGCTAGTACAGGGTAAATGTATGAAATATGTAGAATATGATTGATACTTCTTCAAATCCTGGCAGCACTCATTCCAAATGTTCAGAGATTAGATACTGACACTGGTCTCCCTCTAATCAATAAATTGGCTGCTGTCCCAAGTATTTCCGAGAGGTAAACACCTGAGTATCTTATTAGTAAATTTATGTCCTGTATCCTAATTTCACAGTATTCTTATATATTATTATACTTCACAATAATATTAGTTCTTATGTTTCTAAAACATTATAGACTACATGAGATGAGTCAGTAATCACCTCAAACTAGCTAAAACTGAACAAAAGAGAAGATTGTGGCTCTCTCTGCCTAGACAATAGGAGAATCTTAAACAAAAGTTCCATTTGTTGACATAACAGGATGTCAGAGACTGCAGTGATCTAATTAGAAAGCAAGATGTTACCACCTGCCAAGATCTAATTATAATTCTCCTTTGTAGTAAGTGACCTTATGAATGTGTATACCTCATTTACATGTCAAGGAGGTTTACACCAGAAACTGAAGCTTCGCTGATTAAATAATTTAATTTTATGAGAGTTTAATTTAAATTTCACCAGAAAACAAATAGTGTGAGAATAAGCTTTGGTCATCCCGGGAACTATTGAAGAGAGATGGGGAGAAATGCATATAAATAGGCTGTATCAGGCTGGTGTTAGTTAGTTGGTGGCTGGAGAGCTGGAAGGATGGAACAGTAAGAATGAGCATGAGGAAAAGAGAATGAAGGAGAAATCTACAGAGTAAGGTAACTATGCTATGCATTAGAATGTATTGATCCTTAGACAAGTGATTGCTGATTTTGTGATTTATAATTGTTTGTATTCTTGTGTTAGTAATATTTATATAGCTATGATTGCAATCTAACAATCATAAATATAATATTAAGAGTACACTACTGTGAATTATTTTTCTATCAGTACTGTGGTGTCATGTGTGCAAGTTTTCTCTATCAGTGCTGTGGTATCAAATGTATAATATATATTGATATATTCAATATTAGTACTATGGGATTATAGAGGATATTTTCACGGGCACTTTGGTAAACTAATTCAGCACTAACACTTTAATGTTCATTTAAATATCAAAGAGGGGAACAATGATTCATTGAGTGAATGTTCAGTTATTTATACAAATACAATCTAATTTTTACTGTTTGATTACCCATATAATCTTTTATAAATTAGATACACAGGATTTGTTTTTTCTATTGTATATGTATTACTTAAAACTTATGATTACATTAATCCAGAACATATTACACTATTTGTATTCCTTTTCTTTTTGAATGTATAAAATTTTGATCTGGAGTCTACCTTAGCAAAGAGCTTTGGAATCTCTCCAGAGATAATCAGATAAACCTGGTTCATGTTATGCACATTGGTATGAGGCTAATTCACATTTTGAGCATATTTTGGGACGTTGTCAGTTATGATTTGGAAATTACTGCACTACTAGGCGCCTTTTTGTTCTGATATTTCCTTTTTACTATATATGTGTCTGAAATCAGAATGTACTCCAAGATGAGATAATCAAAATTTCTTAATTATGTACAATCCATTGTCAACAGCTTACAAACAACGTGTAAAATGTACATTCATATAATTTTGGTATAAAATATATTTATTTTTTCAACAAGTGGATTAATGAGCAGGACTCCCTCTAGCAACAGAACAGGACACCCATAGATCAACATTCTATACTGAATATCTGCGTAACCCATAAGTTAGATCGACTACAGAAGTCAGCGCTTATAAAACTTGCGGATTCAGAGAAGCTATTTTCATTTTCTGAATAGAAGCAGCCTTCTATAGCTTGTAACTTAATAAACACACAATGAGTCTCACAGGACAGAGGCCATATCAATGCTCTGAGTGTGATAAAATGTTTACACGGAAGTCAAACCTGATCATACACCAGAGGATTCACACAGGCGAGAAGCCATTTTCATGTTCTGAATGTAGTAAATGTTTTAGTGCCAATTCAAAATTAATCCTCCACCAGAGGAGTCACACAGGAGAAAAAATGTTTAGTTGCTCTGAATGTAACAAGTGTTTTTCTCATAAGTCAGATCTTGTTACACATCAGAGGATCCACACAGGAGAAAACCCATTTTCATGTTCTGAATGTAGTAAATGTTTTAAACAGAAATCACACCTTATTAGTCACCAGAGGATTCACACTGGAGAGAAATCATTTTCATGCTCCGAATGTAGTAAATGTTTTAAACAGAAATCACACCTTATTAGTCACCAGAGGAGTCACACTGGAGAGAAGTCATTTTCATGCTCCGAATGTAGTAAATGTTTTAGGAGCAATTCACACCTAATCCTGCACCAGAGGTTTTACACAGGAGAAAAACCATATTCATGCTCTGAATGTAACAAACATTTTCGTACCAATTCAAAATTAATCATGCACCAGAGGATTCACACTGGAGAAAAACAATTTTCATGCTCTGAATGTAACAAATGTTTTAAACAGAAGTCACACCTTGTTAGACACCACATGATTCAGACTGGAGAGAAGCCCTTTTCATGTTCTAAATGTAGCAAGTGTTTTAAGACTGATTCACACCTTGTTAGTCATCAGAGAAGCCACACAGGAGAGAAACCATTTATATGCTCTGAATGTAACAAATGTTTTAAACAAAAGATAACACTTCTTACGCACCAGAGAAGTCACACAAGGAAGTCACTTGTTTCCGAATAGAGCATGTATTTCATAGACAAGTTAACTTGTTTAATCATTATAATATTCACAAAGGAGAGAATCAATTTTTATTTACTGGATGTGGCAATTGTTGTATGTAAAATCAAATATTTTTTGGAGTGGAACGTCTAACATTGAGACTTAGGAATTCTTCCCCTGGGATGGTCTCCCTGTAATTGAGAGCAACTGTATACCAACCATCAATGACAAAGAAGTCCCAAGGTATCATGTGGTTAATTAAGATACTAATGAAGTTGAATGTTTTTTATTATGTTCTTATTTTAAACCAGTAGCACATTTAAAGTGTCCATGTCACTTACACACAGTGGAGGTAATTTCCAAAGTGCATTCGATTCACTCTGCAAACCAATTAAATAATCATGAGAGGGACTGGTAATAGGGGCTACAACCATATCTCTATCTTCGTTTCCTCCCACTCCCCTTTTTGATCCTCTTCAATCTGTTTTTTATCCCCTCAACTCCAATGAAGCCACCCTCACTAAGGTCCCATCTAAGTGTTTTTTCATCCTGCTTATCTTTCTAGACCTCTGCACAACTAGACACCATTGACCACCCTCTCCTCCAGCAATCCCTTCTCTTCATTAGCTTCTGTGAAACTGCCCTTATATGGTTCAACTGCTACTCACCATCTACTCCTTATGGGTCTCTAGTTCTGTCTCTATTTTCCCTCCTCTGCCACTACCTGTCACCATCCCCCAGTAATCTGTTCTCGTCCCCCTGCTCCTCTCCCTCTATAATTCTTCCCTCTGTGATGGTATCAGCTCCTTTGGCCTCCATTACCATCTCTATGCTGCTGTCACCCACGCAAGTCCCTCTTTCCAAGTGTTTTCTTTATGTTATTTTACAGGGTATAATAGTGTAAGCTTGCTGCTTGTACGTATACAATTTTATTGCTCACGTACATTTTATTTTATTTTGCTGGTTGTCAAACTCGTTCTAGTGCCTTAGAAATAAAGGATTTTTTGAAAATTCCATGTGACGATTATTTGTCTGTCAACCTTTTTATTACATTGTTTGGAGTTCAATATGGAGGTTTTAAATGAATCCAATTTAAAGTATAGGATGAGACGTGATCTCTTCCAGCTCTGAGCTGGGGCAAAACTCAGGTCCTTATGTAGTCTGGAAATGATTGTGCACCTTCCACACAGCAAACAAGAGCGAGAGTGTGCCGATGGCCATCTTGAACCGCAAAATGAAATTTCGTCTCTGCAAAACAATGTGCACTGTATGCTTACTCTGTACTGTGTGCGGAACACCCTCACTCCTCCCAGGTCCTCTCCTTGCCATGTATAATCTTCAACGAAGTTAAAAGAAAATAAATAGGTGCACATTGGTTCTCAATATTAAAGGATATTAACTTTTAAAACGTAACTTTTATTGTTTAGATTAAATCAGTGATATATAATAGTATATCTTCAATAAAATCACTGTGTGTAATTAAAAGTGCCTGGGTGCACCAGGTAACTTGTCTTAATATAATGGGGAGTATAATATATAATAGAGTTAGAGTAATACCCACATATCATATCTCCAAATACATTAGCTGTGAATAATCTCATTAAATGCATATATGATAATGACACCAGTGTTATTCACTATTCTCTTGATCAGCTTTAGTAATACACGGAGATGATTTGCTATCTACCTAGAGACGCTCCACACTAACTAGGATTTGTTGGAGCGAGTCATAGTTTTTTATATTACACATCTAATGTGGATGGTCTCGTGATTATATATAGCAGTAACATTAATATTACTCGCTAGTCTCTCAATTAGCTCCCATTCATCTTAGATCCATATACCACATCAGGTAAAAAACAGTCTCATTTGTTAGATATGTAGTGGTAGTGCCAGTATTGTTTGTTATACTCTCAATCAGCTTCCAGTTATGTAGTGGTAGTGGCGCCAGTATTATTAATTATACTCTCAAACAGCTTTCAATTATACAGCGGCGGCTAACTATCTGCCTACAAAAAGCTCCAGAATATCTCTGGTTTTGCTGGAGCAATTCCTCGTTTCTTTATTTCCCCTAAGGTCAAGTATAATCTAGTGCACCCAGCGATACAACGACGCGCGTTTCGCTGTGTGCTTATTCAAGGCAAGCCGAGAGACTATTCTGACAGTTTATAAATACTGTCAGTGTGGGGCTAACCTCATGACGTGAGGGTGTCTCCACCTATAAGAAAGAGTGTTTATCAAAGTGATTGGCATAATATACAGCCAATCTCTGATGGTTACAATCCAAAATCCTCCCATTCGGATTTCTATTGGTCCAAATGCATTGCATTGCCGATAATAAGGAAGGGAATAATAAATAAACTTAATAATACGGCTTAATAATACGGGATTTACTATAGTTGCTACCAAGTCTAGCAGATCTTAATCATACATGATCAAGTAAGCCATAATTAATCACGATCACTAAAGATCGGTGAGTTAGATCTATATATTGTTTTTGGTGATATAGAATTCAGATATGTACCATAATGAAATTATGAATCAAGTTAAAACAAAAAAGAAAATAAAGTGCTATGATGCCAAAAAAGTGTTGAAGATAAGGGATTAAAGTATCCAAATTAAATTATAATAAGGGATTGTTATATCCAAAGTGAGGTAAGTGAATATTAATAGTGTGTTATTTTGTTATAACATATTCATTAATTTCTACAATAATTGTTAATATTTTTGACTATTTTTTATATTTAATTTTTTTAAATGGTTAATTATTCATTTTTTTTAATTTTTATTATTAATTAATATTTATTTTATATATTATTATTTTATTTTTAAATTTTTTTTAAATTTTTAGTTTTTATTTATATTATTTAATTTATTACTTTTCATTTTTTTGTTCTTTATGTTAGTTTTATGTGATATTAAGTGACAAAAACTATATTATAATAATAATGACATTTTTCTTATTTTAACAATTACATAAATTCAAATTAAGTATACTCTTATATATGTCTCCCTATAAGACACTAAAAAGTGTAGATTATATATAATTGTAACTAAATCAGTAAGAGTTTATTGTATCTTAATAGATATAACTCATTATGTAACTATAGTTCCACCCAGATATATTAATATTGGCAGTTAAAGTCAAATAAAAATTCTGTATAATGGTCCCTTGCATAATTTATTATGGCTGTGGTTCCACCCAAATGTATCAGTATTAGCAAATGAAATACAGTGAGGGTCCATATGATAATCCCTTTGGATCTTATTGTATAACTCCATCAATCAGAGAAAAGCTGTATAATTATTGTTATCATTTAATCCCTTAGGATAAATTGTCCCCATTAAGATTATTTTCGCTTCATGTTTCAACAATGTTTGTTTAATATCGCCACCTCTAGTTCCAAGATTTATTTTTTCCATTCCATAAGCTACTAAGTATTTGGGGTTGTTGTTATGTGCCTTTAAGAAATGTCTGGCTAATGAAGTTAAAGTTTTAATTATCTTGGCATCTTGTTCGGCATTCAGAATGTTGCCTACATGTTCTAGCAGTCGATGTTTAAAAGGTCTGCTAGTCATCCCGATATAGCTTAACTCACAAGGACAGGTGAGACAATATATGACACCTTGTTTGTCACAATTAAAAAGCTTTCAATGGTGTGGCGATTAGCAAATTTTTCCACAAATTGGTGGGTCTTCTTTGTATACTTGCAGACTTTACATTTCCCACAAGGGTAAAATCCAGTTATTGTTTTTCTAATTATCATCTGTTTTGAATTGTCCTGAAAAAGACTATGTACAAATAAGTCATGTCGATTCTTCGATCTCCTCCAGCTGGTAAGTATTCTGTTTCCCATTATCTCTTGAAGATCTGGATCTAATTTCAAGGTGTGATTATGTTTTTGTAGGATAGATTGAATTTCCTGACACTGATTGTTGAAGGTACTAACAAATCTAATGATTGTATTTTCTGATTTATGTTGTCTTTGTGGAAAGATTAAAGAATCTCTTTTAATAGTTCTAGTTTCTCTATATGCTTTTTTGATCAAATTACGGCTATACCCTCTTTTCAGGAGTCTTTCACGTAACTCCTTAGCTCTTTTGTCAATAGTAGCTAAATCACCACAGTTTCTTCTCATACAGAGAGATTCTCCTTTAGGGACACAACGAATTATAGAAGGGAGATCAGAGCTAGATGCGTGGAGAATACTGTTTGTTGCTCTTTTCTTAATAAAAATGTCACTAGAAAGTTCTTTCTGATCTGTAACAGAAATCGTAAGGTCTAGAAAGGTTATCTTCTCAGAATTTATATCAAAAGTGAGTTTAAGATTCATTTGATTGACATTCAGATGGTTAATAATTTTATGAGAATCTCCTTATCTCCTTCCCAAATGAGGAATATGTCATCTATGAATCTTAGCCATAAAAAAAACATGCAAGGTGTAGATCTCATTTTAAGTGATGAACACTATCTCTCTTTCCCACCACCCCATGTAGAGATTTGCATAGGTTGGGGCACAAGTCGTCCCCATCGCCGTGCCCCTCACCTGTAAGAAGAACTTGTCATCAAATGTAAAAAAGTTTTTTGTCAGGACAAATTCTAATAGTTTTAGAACAAAACTATTATGTTTATTTCTCACTTTGGTCTCTAAAAATTGTCTGGCAGCTTCTAAACCTTTTTGATGCTCAATACTAGTGTATAGAGCCTCCACATCACATGTACATAACCAAGTATTCTCATGTACCGTGATATGTTGTATTTTACTAAGGACATATAAGGTGTCTTGTACATGTGGAGGCAAGTAGAATATAAATTCTCTCAAATAGGTGTCAACATATATACTAGCTTTCTCCGTTAGGTTGTCTAGACCTGAAACTATTGTTCTGCCGGGTGGTCTTCTCTCCTTTATAGCTACTTTTGGAAGTACATAAAATGTACCACTGCTTCTCACACTAATGCAGCTGTATTTATAGTTCTCTGGATGCAGTGCGGTGATATTCCTGAGCCTATCGGACACTTTCACAGGTTCCTTTAAAATTCGCTGAGCAAAGCTGTAACTGTCCTGGGGGTAAATATATCAATCTGCGCATTCTGTAAATCGACGATATTTGGCGACTTTGCAGGGCAGATTTAAAATGGCAATATCAGTACAGGAAAAACTTGCCTTTAAAGACATTGCCATTTTAAATCCCCCCGCAATGTCGCAGAATTTTGCTGATTTGCAGAATGCACAGATTGAAACATTTACCCCTTGGAGTGGATCTGCAAGCATTCAGATTCTCTGGTAATTAGTTCATCTGTCTCTCTTCCACCCAACATCGACTATTTTGCCCTCCTGTGCTCAGTTACTTTTCCTTGGGAACCTCTAATTTTATTACTTACCCCCTTTGTCATCCACCTTCAAAACGTGCTTTGAATTTCTAAAATCCTCCACTTCACTATAGGTCCAGGACCCAACCAACCTCAGTATATCCTTGATAAACACCCTCGTTTTAAGGGTTAAAACGCGTTGGTTCAGTGACGGTATCCAGAGGATCATCCAAGGTGACATATGGGGGTAAATATATCAAGCTGAGAGTTTTACGGCGGGTTTCAAAAAAACCAATTAGATTCTAGCTATCATTTATTTAGTACATTCTACAAAATGACAGCTAGAATCTGATTGGTAGCTATAGGCACCATCTCCACTTTTCAAACCCGCCGGAAAAATCTCACCTTGATACATTTACCCCATGGTGTGGTTTTGCTACATGTATCCTGTATAAAGAACTTGCTATGTGATTATCAAGGATGTTTTTCCGGTACGAGTTTTATCTTTAAGTACAACTCCTCTCAAGGGGATTAGTACTTTTTTATTATTGTTGTTGCAATAAATTTTTAAATGGTATCACACGAGGTTTTCTCCTTGGTTTTACTTTTTCATATATGTGCTGAGAGGAACATTCAGTTTGTCTGATATCCGTGGCAGAAGACCCCTGACACAAGAATTATTATAAGGCGCATGATATACTATGTTCTCGTAAGCACATACCCTAAGGGGATTTTTTTCCTTGAAGAAATATTACGGTTGTGGATTCCCATTAGGACATTTGTGACACTATTCTGTAATACATATATGTATCAGTGGTGGTGGAATATCCCTGTTGTTATTTAAACAAATTACACTATGTTGCATTTATTATTTTGTTTCATGGTACACAAGTAACATTGGAGATTGAATGTACAAAGCAAGAAGGTTTCTTTTCCACCTGAAACCTTTCAGATGAATACCCTATGAGTAGGAAAACAGAGCGCAAATGTTTGTAACCTCTGTTTTTATACATATTGTTTTATGTGAATACCAGTGGGGTTCATTGTTACATACTTAGCTGCACATCTTAGTGGAGTGCCTAGGCAATTTTATAACCCATTTGCATCAACCTTGGTGTATCCACCAGTAGGATCTCACCCTGCTACTTTCTTGATCTTCATACTAATGTATACAAAGCAGGGGAAAGTTATGTTTATTATATGTAGGGGCCCACTCTTATACAGGCAAATATAAAAATATAAAATTATATAACTATTTTGGTAATGTTAAAATGTTCAATCCCCCAACTGAATATTAATTAGTCAAAAAACTGCAAAATATGATACACCTTCTTGAATATCAATTGTAAAATAAACAAGAATAGTGAATCATATAAAAATGCCAAAGGGAAGAATTGATTTGATATGATTTATTATTTTTTGTGTCTATTAAAGATATAATAATTAGGACTATTTCCCTATATATCATATAATCAATTCCTGAAACTCTTCTACAATATTCACATGTTTCTAAATCATTCAGATTATAACCTATTATAACCTATTGTTATAGGTTATTCGTTCAACCAAAATATGGTCATATTTATTTTAACGTATTCCGCCATTGTCAAATACATAAATGCAAGTATGATTCTTTGTTTATTCAGTTCAGCCAGTACAGGATTAATGTATGAAATATATAGAACATGATTGATACTTCTTCAAATCTTGGCCGCACTCGTTGCGAATGTTCAGAGATTAGATACTGACACTGGTCTCCTCTAACCAATAAATTGGCTCCTGTCACAAGTATTTCGGGGAGGTAAACACCTGAGTGACCTTTTAGTAAATTTATGTCCTATATCCTAATTCTCCAGTATTCTTATATATTATTATACTTCACAATAATATTACTTCTTATGTTTCTAAAACATTATTGTTTCCATGAGATGTGTTTCTCATTTGTGTGGAGTCAGTAATCACCTCAAAATAGCGAAATCTGAACAAGAAGGAAGATTGTGGCTCTCTCTGCCTAGACAATAGGAGAATCTTAAACAAAAGGTCCATTTGTTGACATAACAGGATGTCAGAGACTGCTGTGATCTTATTAGAAAGGAAAATGTTACCACCTGCCAAGATCTAATTACAATTCTCGTTTGTTGTAAGTGACCTTAGGAATGTTTATACCTCATTTACATGTCAAGGAGGTTTACACCAGAAGCTGAAGCTGCTCTGATGAAATAATTTATTTTTTTGAGAGACTAATTTAAATTTCACCTGAAGACAAATAGTGTGAGAATAATTATTGGTCATATTGGGAACTATTGAAGAGAGATGGGGAGGAATAACTATAAATAGGCTGTATCAAGCTGGTGTTAGTTAGTTGGTGGCTGGAGATCTGGAAGAATGGAACAGTAACAATGAGCATGAGTAAAAGAGACTGAAGGAGAAATCTATAGAGTAAGGTAACTATATTATGCATTAGAATGTATTGATCATACACAAGTGATTGCTGATTTTGTGATTTATTACTGTTTGTATTCTTGTCTTAGCAATATTTATATATCTAGTATTGCAATCTAACAATCATATAATTATAGAAGTACACTACTGTGAATTATTTTTCTATCAGTACTGTGGTGGCATGTGTGCAATTTATCTCTAGCAGTGCTGTGGTATCAAATGTATAATATATATCGGTATATTGACCATTAAACCTACGGGATTATAGAGGATATTTTCAAGAGCATTTTGGTAAACTAATTCAGCACTAAAACTTTCATATTCATTTAAATATCAAAGAGGGAAACAATGATTCATTGAGTGACTGTTCAGTTATTTGTACAAATATGATCTCATTATCACTGTTTGATTCCCCATTTAATCTTTTGTAAATCAGATATACAGGATTTGTTTTATCCATTATATATGTATTGCAACTTATGATTACATTTATCCAGAACATATTACACTATTTGTATTCCTTTTCTATTGGAATATATGTCTTTGTATATGGAGACCACACCAGGAAGGAGCTTAGGAATCTCTCTAAAGGTAATCAGATAAACTTGATTCATGTTGTGCACGTTGGTATGAGGCCGATTCACATTGTGTTTATGAGCATATTTTAGGATGTTGTCAGTTTTGATTTGGAAATTACTGCACTACTAGGCGCCTTTATGTTCTGATCTTTCCTTTTTACTATATATATGTCTGAAATCAGAATGTATTCCAAGATGAGATAATCAAAATTTCTTAGTTATGTACAATCGATTCCCATCAGCTTCCAAAGTAGGTGTACAATTTACATTCATATAACTTTGGTATCAAATATATATATTTTTTTTAACAGGTGGATTAATGAGCAGGATTCCCTCTAGCAACAGAAGAGGACACCCATAGAACAACATTCTATACTGAATATCTCAGTATATCTGTAGTCATATCGACTACAGAAGTCAGCTCTTATTAAACTTGAGGATTCACACAAGCTTCTTTAATTATCTGAAAAGGAGCAGAATTCTATAGCTTGTTACTAATTAAACACACAATGAGCCTCACTGGAGAGAGGGCATATCAGTGCTCTGAGTGTGATAAAATGTTTACATGGAAGTCAAAGCTGATCAGATATCAGAGGATTCACACAGGCGAGAAGCCATTTTCATGTTCTGAATGTAGTAAATGTTTTAGTACCAATTCAAAATTAATCCTACACCAGAGGAGTCACACAGGAGAAAAAATGTTTAATTGCTCTGAATGTAACAAGTGTTTTACTCATAAGTCACTTCTTGTTGCACATCAGAGGATCCACACAGGAGAAAACCCATTTCCATTTTCTGAATGTAGTAAATGTTTTAAACGGAAGTCACACCTTATTAGACACCAGAGAATTCACACAGGAGAAACACCATATTCATGCTCTGAGTCTAACAAATGTTTTAAAGAGAAGTCATTACTTGTTAGTCACCAGAGGATTTACACTGCAGAGAAGTTATTTTCATGCTCCGAATGTAGTAAATGTTTTGGGTCCATCTCACACTTAATTCTACACCAGAGATTTCACACAGGAGAAAAACCATATTCATGCTCTGAATGTAACAAATATTTTAAACAGAAGTCACACCTTGTTAGACACCACATGATTCACACTGGAGAGAAGCCCTTTTCATGTTCTAAATGGAGCAAGTGTTTTAACACTGATTCACACCTTGTTAGGCATCAGAGAAGCCACACAGGAGAGAAACCATTTATGTGCTCTGAATGTAACAATTGTTTTAAACAAGAGATAACACTTCTTACTCACCAGAGAAGTCACACAAGGAAGTCACTTGGCACTGAATAGAGCATAGACAAGTTAACTTGTTTAATGATTATAATATTCACACAGGGGAGAATCAATTTTCATTTACTGGATGTGGCAGGTTAATTTACAAAGTACATTCGATTCGCTCTGCAAACGTATTAAATAATCATGAGAGGGACTGGTAATAGGGGCTACAACCATATCACTATCTTCCTTTCCTCCCACTCCCTTTCTTGATCCTCTTTAATCTGGTTTTTATCCCCTCCACTGCAATGAAACCGCTCTCACTAAGGTCACATCTAAGTGTTTTTCATCCTGCTTATCTTTCTAGACCTCTGCACAACTAGACACCATTGACCACCCTCTCCTCCAGCAAACTCTCCTCTTCATCAGCTTCTGTGAAACTGCCCTTATATATTTCAACTGCTACTTCACCATCCAATCCTTATGGGTCTCTATTTCTTTCTCTATTTTCCCTCCTCTGCCACTACCTGTCAGCATCTCCCAAGGATCTGTTCTCGTCCCCCTGCTCCTCTCCCTCTACACTTCTTCCCTCTGTGATGGTATCAGCTCCTTTGGCCTCCATTACCATCTCTATGCTGCTGACACTGACACAAGGCCCTCTTTCCAAGTGTATTCTTTATGTTATTTTACAGGGTATAATTGTGTAAGCTTGCTGCTTGTACGTATACAATTTTATTGCTCATGTAGATATTATTTTATTTTGCTGGTTGTCAAACTCGTTCTGGTGCCTTAGAAATAAAGGATTTTGTGAATATTTCATGTGGTGATTTTTTGTCTGTCAAACTTTTTATTTTATTGCTTGGAGTTCATCTCACTCAATGTATATCTTTTCATATGTATGCAGACTTCGAGCAAGTGTTTCAAGGTTTATACCTCTGTGAGAAATGTGAGCAATTGGTCTCTTTGGAAGCCCAGGTAACTGATCTAAAGCAGACCATTGCAACATTGAGAGAGATTGCCAACCTGGAGCAGAGTTTACAGCTCACCGTTGATGCTTTAGCTGAGCAGGGTGGAGCAGAGACAGAGGAGGATGCACAGGTAGACAGCTGGGTAACAGTTACTAGGAGTAGCAGAGGGAGGAAGAGCCAGGCCAGTTCTGAGCTAACCAATCCCAGCATATTTGCCAGATTGGATGAAGATGCTGTGGAAGGCAGTTCAGAATTGGTAGATTTGGATGAGACTTCCTCTAGCAACCAGGGGAATGGTCTCTCCAGCATAGAGGGGACCAGAGTTACTCAGGGACCCAGGCAGATTGTGGTGGTAGGGGATTCAATTATTAGGAGGGTAGATAGGGTAATCTGTTACCAGGACTGTGCATGCCAAACAGTGTGTTATCTCCCGGGTGCTCGGGCTCGGCATATTGTGGATCAGGTGGACAGATTGTTGGGAACTTAGACCAGGGCAGCACAGTAGATGTGGTCTACTTAGATTTTGCAAAGGCCTTTGATACAGTGCCACACAAGAGGTTGGTTTACAAAATAAGGGAACTGGGTCTAGAAATCAACATTTGTACTTGGATCGAAAACTGGTTAGAGAATAGGGAACAGAGAGTTGTGATAAATGGAACATTTTCTAATTGGTCAAATGTCTTAAGTGGAGTACCTCAAGGTTCTGTGCTGGGGCCACTCCTTTTTAATATATTTATTAATGACCTTGGTGATGGTTAGGAGAGTAAAGTTTCTATTTTTGCAGATGACACTAAATTCTGTAAGGTAATAAAATCAGAGTAAGATGTAGCTCTACAGAGGGACTTAAATAAACTGGAGGATTAGGCGGCCAAATGGAACATGAGGTTTAACATAGATAAATGTAAGTTTATGCATTTAGGGATCAAAAACAAGAACGCAATCTATAAATTAAATGGAATTAATTTGGGAGAATCTATAATGGAAAAGGATTTGGGAGTGCTCGTAGACAGTAGACTTAGCAATACTGCTCAATGTCAAGCAGCAGCTGCAAGGGCAAACAAAGTATTGACATGCATAAAAAGAAGCATAGATGCAAGGGAAGACAGTGTAATTTTGCCACTGTATAAATCGTTGGTAAGACCTCATCTTGAATTTGCAGTACAGTTCTAGGCACCACTATATTAAAAAGATAATTTGGAACTAGAAAGGGTTCAAAGAAGGGTGACAAAATTGATAAAGGGTATGGAGTCATTAAGTTATGAGGAAAGGTTAGCCAGTTTAGAATGTTTACTTTAGAAAAGAGGCGTCTAAGGGGAGATATGATTACTATGTACAAATACATTAAGGGTCAATACAGAGAACTTTCATGGGAACTTTTTACCCCAAGGACTATACACAGGACACGCGGTCACCCCCTAAGGTTAGAGGAGAGGAAATTTCACAACCAGCATTGGAAGGGGTTCCTTACAGTAAGAGCAGTCAAGATATGGAATTCATTGCCAGGGAAGGTTTGGCAGATTCAATAGATATGTTTAAGAAAAGTTTAGACAAATATTTAGCGGAAAAGTGTATCCAGGGATACAACCGTTAATAAAAATAAAGGATAGTAATGGATATAGGGTAAAAATAGGACTGCAATATTGAGTCTGGGGGGATTTTCACAATTGAAACAGATTGGCGGTTGCTTACTCTGGATCAATTTCAAATATAAGTGCAGGATCGCAGGAGATCCAAAATAGCTTGAACTTGATGGACTGGTGTCTTTTTTCAACCTCATCAACTATGTTACTATGTAATATGGAGGTTTAAAATATATCCAATTTAAAGTATAGGATGAGACGTAATCTCTTCCAGCTCTGAACTGGTGCAAAACTCAAGTCCATATGCAGACTGGAAATGGTTGTGCACCTTCCACACAGGAAACAACAGCGAGAGTGTGTCGCATGTCAATCTTGAACCGCAAAATGAAATTTCGTCTCTGCAAAACAATGTGCACGGTATGCTTACTGCTTACACTGTACTGTGTACAGAACACCCTCACTCCTCCCAGGTGCTCTCCTTGCCATGTACAGGCTTCTGCAGACGCTGCTTATTACTGCGTAGACCCATGCCACTTGGTGGAAACTAGGTGCACTTGTGCAAATTAAGGCAGTCGCTGAACTTAAAGCTGCTTTTGTGCTGCACAGTTCAGGTTTTGCTACTAGTTACTGACACCCCTCCTTGTTCATTTAATGATGGTGCTAATACACATGGATACATTCTATACATGTGCAGTTTTTTTCCTTTTCATGTGATACCTAACTGCTTTATAAAGAAAGCAGGATCCTAGTTATACATACATATATATATATATATATATATATATATATATATATATTGGGATTAGAATTATTTAAAAAGGCTTTGATTTTACTGAAAGAATTGTTCATGTAAAATGTTTTTGTATTGTTCATGTATAGATGTGTGTAAATAACATACAGTAATGTTACAAAGATGTCATCGCACTGGAAGCAGTGCGGTGATATTACTGAGCCAATCGAACACCTGCACAGGTTCCTTTAAAAGTCTCGGAGTAAAGCTGCAAAAGTTGCCTATGAAGACATTGCCATTTTAAATCCTGCCGCATGTCGCCGAATATCGTCGACCTAAATAATCCGCAGATTGATACATTTACTCCTTGTCATGGATCTGCAAGCATTCAACTTCTCTGGTGATTAGTTCATCTGTCTGCCACCCCCCCAGCATCAACTATTTTGCCCTCTTGTGCTCAGCTCCTTCTCTTTGGGAACCTCTAATTTTATTACTTACCCCCTTTGTCATCCACCTTAAAAAACTTACTTTGAATCTCTAAAACCCTCCACTTCCTTATAGGTCCAGGACCCAACCAACCTCAGTGTATCCACCAGTAAGATCTCACCCTGCTACTTTCTTGATCTTCATACTGATGTATACAAAGCAGGGGAAAGTTATGTTTATTATATGTAGGGGCCCACTCTTATACAGGCAAATATAAAAATATAAACTTATATAACTTTTTTGGTAATGTTAAAATGTTCAATCCCCCAACTGAATATTAATTAAAACTGCAAAATATTTTACAATTGATATTCAAGAAGGTGTATCATAAAAAAGAATAGTGAATCATATAAAAATGCCGAAGGGAAGAATTGATTTGATATGATTTATTATTTTTTGTGTCTATTGAAGATATAATAATTAGGACTATTTCCCTATATCATATAATCAATTCCTGAAACTCTTCTACAATATTCACATGTTTCTAAATCATTCAGATTATAACCTATTATAACCTATTGTTATAGGTTATTCGTTCAACCAAAATATGGCCATATTTATTTTAACGTATTCCGTCATTGTCAAATACATAAATGCATGTATGATTCTTTGTTTATTCAGTTCAGCCAGTACAGGATTAATGTATAAAATATATAGAACATGATTGATACTTCTTCCAATCTTGGCAGCACTCGTTGCAAATGTTCAGAGATTAGATACTGACACTGGTCTCCCTCTAACCAATAAATTGGCTGCTGTCACAAGTATTTCAGGGAGGTAAACACCTGAGTGACTTTTTAGTAAATTTCTGTCCTATATCCTTATTCCCCAGTATTCTTATATATTAATATACTTTGCAATAATATTACTTCTTATGTTTCTAAAACATTATTGACTCCACGAGATGTGTTTCTCATTTGTGTGGAGTCAGTAATCACCTCAAAATAGATAAATCTGAACAAAAGAGAAGATTATGGCTCTCTCTGCCTAGAAAATAGGAGAATCTTAAACAAAAGGTTCATTTGTTGACATAACAGGATGTCAGAGACTGCTGTGATCTAATTAGAAAGGAAGATGTTACCACCAGCCAAGATCTAATTACAATTCTCTTTTGTTGTAAGTGACCTTAAGAATGTTTATACCTCATTTACATGTCAAGGAGGTTTACATGAGAAACTGAAGCTGCTCTGGTGAAATAATTTAATTTATGAGAGACTAATTTAAATGTCAACTGAAGACAATTAGTGTGAGAATAAGCTTTGGTCATCCCGGGAACTATTGAAGAGAGATGGGGAGGAATGACTATAAATAGGCTGTATCAGGCTGGTGTTAGTTAGTTGGTGACTGGAGAGCTGGAAGGATGGAACAGTAAGAATGAGCATGAGGAAAAGAGACTAAAGGAGAAATCTATAGAATAAGGTAACTATATTATGCATTAGAATGTACTGATCCATACACAAGATATCGCTATTAGTGCTGTGGTATCAAATGTATAATATATATTGATATATTCACTATTAGTACTATGGGATTATAGAGGATATTTTCACGAGCACTTTGGTAAACTAATTCAGCACTAAAACGTTCATGTTCATTTATATATCAAAGAGGGAAACAATGATTCATTGAGTGATTCCCCATTTAATCTTTTATAAATCTGATACACAGGATTTGTTTTTTCCATTGTGTGTGTGTATCACTTCTATCTCATGATTACAGTTATCCAGAACATATTACACTATTTGTATTCCTTTTCTATTTGAATGTATAATATTTGATCTGGAGTCCATACCAGGAAGGAGCTTTAGAATCTCTCCAGAGATAATCAGATAAACCTGATTCATGTTGTGCACATTGGTGTGAGGCTGATTCACATTGTGTTTTTAGCATACTTTGGGATGTTGTCAGTTTTGATTTGGAAATTACTGCACTACTAGGCGCCTTTTTGTTTTGATCTTTCCTTTTTACTATATATATGTCTTAAATCAGAATGTACTCCAAGATAAAAAAAATCAAAATTTCTTAATTATGTACAATCCATTCTCAACAGCTTACAAACAAGGGGAAAATATTACATTCGTATGATTTTGGTATAAAATATATATATTTTTTTAACAGGTGGATTGATGAGCAGGATTCCCTCTAGCAACAGAACAGGACACCCATAGATCAACATTCTATACTGAATATCTGAGTCACCCACAAGTCAGATCGACTACAGGAGTCAACTCTTATAAAACTTGAGGATTCACACAAGCTATTTTAATTTTCTGAATAGAATCAGCCTTCTATAGCTTGTTACTCATTAAACACACAATGAGTCTCACAGGAGAGAGACCATATCAATGCTCTGAGTGTGATAAAATGTTTAGATGGAAGTCACAGCTGATTATACACCTGCGGATTCACACAGGCGAGATGCCATTTTCATGTTCTGAATGTAGTAAATGTTTTAGTACCAATTTAAAATTAATCATACACCAGAGAAGTCACACAGGAGAAAAAATGTTTAGTTGTTCTGAATGTAACAAGTGTTTTACTTCCAAGTCACTTCTTGTTGAACATCAGAGGATCCACACAGGAGAAACCCCATTTTCATGTTCTGAATGTAGTAAATGTTTTAAACGGAAGTCACACCTTATTAGACACCAGAGGACTCACACTGGAGAAAAACCATATTCATGCTCTGAGTGTAACAAATGTTTTAAAGAGAAATCACAACTTATTAGTCACCAGAGGCTTCACACTGGAGAGAAGTCATTTTCATGCTCCGAATGTAGTAAATGTTTTGGGTCCAATTCAAACTTAATCCTACATCAGAGGTTTCACACAGGAGAAAAACCATATTTATGCTCTGAATGTAACAAACATTTTCGTACTAATTCACATTTAATCATGCACCAGAGTATTCACACAGGAGAAAAACCATTTTCATGCTCTGAATGTAACAAATGTTTTAACCAGAAGTCAAACCTTGTTAGACACCACATGATTCACACCGGAGAGAAGCCCTTTTCATGTTCTAAATGTAGCAAGTGTTTTAACACTGATTCACACCTTGTTAGTCATCAGAGAAGCCACACAGGAGAGAAACCATTTATGTGCTCTGAATGTAACAAATGTTTTAAACAAAAGATAACACTTCTTACGCACCAGAGAAGTCACACAAGGAAGTTACTTGTTTCCGAATAGAGCATGTATTTCATAGACAAGTTAACTTGTTTAATCATCATAATATTCACAAAGGAGAGAATCAATTTTCATTTACTGGATGTGGCAAATGTTGTATGTAAAATTAAATATTTTTTGGACTGGAACGTCTAACAATGAGAGAGGAATTTTTTCCCTGGGATGGTCTCCCTGTAATTGAGAGCAACTGTATACCAACCATCAGTGACAAAGAAGTCCCAAGGTGTCATGTGGTTTATTAAGATACTTATGAAGTTGAATGTTTTTTATTATGTTCTTATTTTAAACATTAGCACATTTAAAGTGTCCATGTCACTTACATACAGTGGAGGTAATTTACAAAGTGCATTCGATTCACTCTGCAAACCGATTAAATAATCATGAGAGGGACTGGTAATATGGGCTACAACCATATCTCTATCTTCATTTGCTCCCAATCCCTTTTTTGATCCTCTTCAATATGGTTTTTATCCCCTCCACTCCAATGAAGCCACCTTCACTAATGTCACATCTAAGTGTTTTTTCATCCTGCTTATCTTTCTAGACCTCTGCACAACTAGACACCATTGACCACCCTCTCCTCCAGCAAACTCTTCTCTTCATCAGCTTCCGTGAAACTGCCCTTATATGGTTCAACTTCTATTTCACCAACCAATAATTTTGGGTCTCTATTTCTGTCTCTATTTTCCCACCTCTCCCACTACCTATCAGAATCCCCCATGGATCTGTTCTTGCCCCCCTGCTCTTCTCCCTCTATACTATTTCCCTCTGTGATGGTATCAGCACCTTTGGCCTCCATTACCATCTCTATGCTGCTGACACCCACAAAAGGCCCTCTTTTCAAGTGTTTTCTTTATGTTATTTTACAGGGTATAATTGTGTAAGTTTGCTGCCTGTACGTATACAATTTAATTGCTCACATACATATTATTTTATTTTGCTGGTTGTCAAACTTGTTCTGGTGCCTTAGAAATAAAGGATTTTTTGAAAATTCCATGTGACGATTATTTGTCTGTCAACCTTTTTATTACATTGTTTGGAGTTCAATATGGAGGTTTTAAATGTATCCAATTTAATGTATAGGATGAGACGTAATCTCTTCCAGCTCTGAGCTGGTGCAAAACTCAGGTCCTTATGGAGACTGGAAATGATCGTGCACCTTCTACACAGCAAACAACAGCGAGGGTGTGCCGATAGCCATCTTGAACCGCAAAATGAAATATCGTCTCTGCAAAACAATGTGCACTGTATGCTTACTCTGTACTGTGTGCGGAACACCCTCACTCCTCCCAGGTCCTCTCCTTGCCATGTACAATCTTCAACAAAGTTGAAAGGAAATAAATAGGTGCACATTGGGTCTCAATATTAAAGGATATTAACTTTTAAAACGTAACTTTTATTGTTTAGATTAAATCAGCGATATATAAAAGTATATCTTCAATAAAATCACTGTGTGTAATTAAAAGTGACTGGGTGCACCAGGTAACTTGCCTTAATTTAATGGGGAGTATAATATATAATAGAGTTAGAGTAATACCCACATTTCATATCTCCAAATACATTGGCTGTGAATAATCTCATTGAATGCATATATGATAATGACACCAGTTGTACTCACTATTCTCTTGAACAGCTCTAGTAATACACGGAGATGATTTGCTATCTACCTAGAGAGGCTCTACACGAACTAGGATTTGTTGGAGCGAGTCATAGTTTCTATATTACACATCTGATGTGGATGGTCTCGTGATTATATATAGCAGTAACATTAATATTACTCGCTAGTCTCTCAATTAGCTCCCATTCACCTTAGATCCATATACCACATCAGGTAAAAGATAGTCTCATTTGTTAGATATGTAGTGGTAGTGCCAGTATTGTTTGTTATACTCTCAATCAGCTTCCAGTTATGTAGTGGTAGTGACACCAGTATTATAAATTATACTCTCAAACAGCTTTCAATTATACAGCGGCGGCTAACTATCTGCCTACAAAAAGCTCCAGAATATCTCTGGTTTTGCTGGAGCAATTCCTCGTTTCTTCTTTCCCCTAAGGTCAAGTATAATCTAGTGCACCCAGCGATACAACGACGCGCGTTTCGCTGTGTGCTTATTCAAGGCAAGCCGAGAGACTGTTCTGACAGTTAATAAATACTGTCAGTGTGGAGCTAACCTCATGACGTGAGGGTGTCTCCACCTATCAGAAAGAGTGTTATCAAAGTGATTGGCATAATATACAGCCAATCTCTGATGGTTATAATCCGAACTCCTCCCATTCGGATTTCTATTGGTCCAAATGCATTACATTGCCGATAATA
The DNA here is from genome assembly GCF_038048845.1 of Mixophyes fleayi. Classification (NCBI taxonomy): domain Eukaryota; kingdom Metazoa; phylum Chordata; class Amphibia; order Anura; family Limnodynastidae; genus Mixophyes; species Mixophyes fleayi. The sequence continues at coordinate 36,092,528 of NC_134405.1, forward strand.
AGGAAGGGAATAATAAATAAACTTAATAATATGGCTTAATAATACGGGATTTACTATAGTTGCTACCAGGTCTAGCAGATCTTAATCATACATAATCAAGTAAGCCATAATTAATCACGATCACTAAAGATCGGTGAGTTAGATCTATATATTGTTTTTGGTGATATAGAATTCAGATATGTACCATAATGAATTTATGAATCAAATTAAAATAAAAAAAAAAATAAAGTGCTATGATGCCAAAACGTGTTGAAGATTAGGGATTAAAGTATCTAAATTAAACTATAATAAGGGATTGTTATATCCAAAGTGAGGTAAGTGATGATGTGACTAATATTAATAGTGTGTTATTTTGTTATAACATATTCATTAATTTGTGTAATAATTGTTAATATTTTTGAATATTTTTTATATTTAATTTTTTTAAATTTTTAATTATTCATTTTTATTTATTATTAATTAAATTTTTTATTATATATGTTATTATTTTATTTTTTTTACATTTTTTACATTTTTAGTTTTTATTTATATTATTTAATTTATTACTTTTCATTTTTTTGTTCTTTATATTAGTTTTTTGTGATATTAAGTGACAAAAACTATATTATAATAATAATAATGACATTTTTCTTATTTTAACAATTACATTAATCTAAATTAAGTATACTCTTATATATGTCTCCCTATAAGACACTAAAAAGTGTAGATTATATATAATTGTAACTAAATCAGTAAGAGTTTATTGTATCTTAATATATATAACTCATTATGTAACTATAGTTCCACCCCAATATATTAATATTGGCAGTTAAAGTCAAATAAAAATCCTGTATAATAATCCCTTGCATAATTTATTATGGCTGTGGTTCCACCCAAATGTATCAGTATTAGCAAATGAAATACAATGAGGGTCAGTATGATAATCCCATTAGATCTTATTATATCACTCCATCAATCAGAGTAAAGCTGTAAAATTATTGTTGTCATTTAATCCCTTAGGATAAATTGTCCCCATTAAGAAGATCATTTTCGCTTCATGCTTCAACAACGTCTGTTTAATATCGCCACCTCTAGTTCCAAGATTTAATTTTTCCATTCCATAAGCTACTAAGTATTTTGGGTTGTTGTTATGTGCCTTTAAAAAATGTCTGGCTACAGAAGTTCAAGTTTTCATTCTCTTGGCATCTTGCTCGTCATTACAAATGTTGCCTTCATGTTCTAGCAGTCGATGTTTAAATGGTCTGCTAGTCATCCCGATATAGCTTAACTCACAAGGACAGGTAAAACATTATATGACACCTTTTGTGTCACAATTAATAAAGCTTTTAATGGTGTGGCGATTAGTAAATTTGTCCACAAATTGGTGGGTCTTCTTCGTATACTTGCAGGCTTTACATTTCCCACAAGGGTAAAATCCAGTTATTGTTTTTCTAATTGTCATCTGTTTTGAATTGTGATGAAAATGACTATGTACAAATAAGTCAAGTAGATTCTTCGATCTTCTCCAGCTGGTAAGTATTCTGTTTCCCATTATCTCTTGCAGATCTGGATCTAATTTCAAGATGTGACTATGTTTTTGTAGGATAGATTGAATTTGCTGCCACTGATTGTTGAAGGTACTAACAAATCTAATGATTGTATTTTCTGATTTATGTTGTTTTTGTGGAAAGATTAAAGAATCTCTTTTAATAGTTCTAGTTTCTCTATATGCTTTTTTGATTGAATTATAGCTATACCCTCTTTTCAGGAGTCTTTCACGTAACTCCTTAGCTCTTTTGTCAATAGTAGCTAAATCACCACAGTTTCTTCTCATACAGAGAGATTCTCCTTTAGGGATACTACGAATTGTAGAAGGGAGATCAGAGCTAGATGCGTGGAGAATTCTGTTGCTCTTTTCTTACTAAAAATGTCACTAGAAAGTTCTTTCTGACCTGTAACAAAAATTGTAAGGTCTAAAAAGGTTATCTTGTCAAAATTGATATCAAAAGTGAGTTTAAGATTAATTTGATTGACATTCAGATGGTTAATAAATCTTATGAGAATCTCCTCATCTCCTTTTTATGAATCTTAAAAATAAAACAACATGCCGTGTGTACATCTCATTTTTGGTGGTGAACACTATCTCTTTTTCCCACCACACAATGAAGAGATTGGCATCGCTTGGGGCACAAGTTGTACCCATCGCCGTGCCCCTCACCTGTAAGAAGAACTTGTCATCAAATGTAAAAAAGTTCTTTGTCAGCACAAATTCTAATAGTTTTAGAACAAAGCTATTATGTTCATTTCTCACTTTGGTCTCCAAAAATTGTCTGGCAGATTCTAAATCTTTTTGATGCTCAATACTAGTGTATAGAGCCTCCACATCACATGTACATAACCAAGTGTTCTCATTTACCGTGATATGTTGTATTTTACCAAGGATATCTAAGGTGTCTCATACATATGAAGGCAAGTAGAATATAAATTCTCTCAAATAAGTGTTAACATATATACCAGCTTTCTTCGTTAGGTTGTCTAGACCTGAAACTATTGGTCTGCCGGGTGGTCTTCTCTCATTTTTATGTACTTTCGGAAGCACATAAAACGTACCGCTGCTTCTCACACTAATGCAGCTGTATTTATAGTTCTCTGTAAGCAGTGAGGTGATATTACTGAGCAGATCGAACACTTGCACAGGTTCCGTCAAAATTCGCTGAGCAAAGCTGTAACTATCCTGGGGGTAAATGTATCAATATTATGCGCATTCTGTAAATCACCAATATTTGGCGATTTTGCAGGGCTGAATTAAAACGGCAATGTCATTACAGGCAAAACTTGCCTTTAAAGACATTGTCATTTTACATTCCACCGAAAAGTTGCTGAATATCGCTGATTTGCAGAATGCACAGATTGATACATTTACCCCTTGGCCGTGGATCTGCAAGCATTCAGCTTCTCTGGTAATTAGTTCATCTGTCTCTCTTCCTCCCAGCATCAACTATTTTGCCCACTTGTGCTCAGTTCCTTCTCCTTGGGAACCTCTAATTTAATTACTTACCCCCTTTCTCATTCACCTTAAAAAAACTTACTTTGAATCTCTAAAACCCTCCACTTCTGTTACGGTGCTGGTAGTTACAAGGTCTGATAGTCAGAGCAGGCCTGTACACGACCAGATGCTGAGTCTACTAGGTTCAGAATAAGGAGGCAAGACACGAAGTAGTTCTTCAAAACTTCAATGAAAAACATATATATATATATAAATATGCAGATGATGATATGCAGATGTCAATTAGCCACGGCGGAGCGTGACAAGGTGGTAAACACAATAGCAGTCTATTCACAGCACAGATGATAATATGCAGGTGTCCAATAGCCATGGCGGAGCGTGACAAGGTGGTAAACACAATAGCAGTCTATTCACAGCACAGATGATAATATGCAGCTGTCCAATAGCCACGGCGGAGCGTGACAAGGATAAACACAATAACAGTCTTGTTATATGCACATGAACATATTTTTCAACCACAGTGGCGGCAATAAAATTACCGGCTGCACCAGAATCCAGAAAAGCATCCAGCGGAATAGAGAGATCCCCAAAAAACAGAATAACAGACAACAAGAGGTTCTCTTTGTGATGAGAACTGTTGAGGGAAAAATCAAACAGACTTAACGAGGTTCCCACTTGTTCTGTTTGGTCTGAGCGTTTTCCTGGATGCGTAGGACAACTACTGATGTGATGGGACTTCCCTCCACAATAGAGGCACAGATTATTTTTAAATCTTCTCTCTCTCTCACTTGGAGATAGGCGGGACCTACCCACTTGCATGGGTTCTTTTGGGGGCTTAGCGGTCCCTAAGTTATGGAAAACAGGGCGATGATTAGGACACCGAATCTGTTCCTTTTCTTGAACCCTCTCCTTGAATCGAAGATCTATTTTGACACACAATGAGATCAGATCATCCAAGGAAGATGGGAGGTCTTGGGAAGCCAACACGTCTTTTATTTGATCAGATAGGCCTTGCCAGAACGTGGTCACCAGCGCTTCGTCATTACAGCGCAGCTCGGAGGCCATTGTCCTAAATAAGATAGCATATTGTCCCACAGAATGAGAGCCTTGTCGTAAACAAAGAATTCCTGTAGCTGCACTGGAAAGCCGACCAGGTTCATCAAAAATGTTTTTGAAGGTTGTCCGAAATTCTGTATAATTTTGCAGCAAGGGGTCATTCTTCTCCCATAGGGGTGAGGCCCAGGCCAGGGCTTGACCAGAAAGAAGGGACAAAATGTAGACAATTTTTGCCCTATCCGTAGGAAAGTTTCTGGGCAATAAATCGAAGTGAATTGCGCACTGATTCAGGAATCCTCTACATGACTTGGGGTTCCCATCGTACATAGGAGGATTAGGAATTTGTGGGTACATGGTGGTTGTGTTAGCAGAAGACTCAGCAGATGTCTTAGATTTATGGGAGGATGCCAGAGTGTCCTGAAAAGAATCAAGACGAGAGGATACATCCTGTAAGAACTGCATGAGACGATCTTGATTGGTCTCTTGTTTTTCTACTCTCCCTATTAGGTGTTGAAATAGGTCCTTGGTAGTGGGATCGTCCATGGTGTTCATTTCCTTTTTTGGGTCAGTGCAAACTGTTACGGTGCTGGTAGTTACAAGGTCTGAAAGTCAGAGCAGGCCTGTACACGACCAGATGCCGAGTCTACTAGGTTCAGAATAAGGAGGCAAGACACGATGTAGTTCTTCAAAACTTCAATGAAAAACATATATAAATATATAAATATGCAGATGATGATATGCAGATGTCAATTAGCCACGGCGGAGCGTGACAAGGTGGTAAACACAATAGCAGTCTATTCACAGCACAGATGATAATATGCAGATGTCCAATAGCCACGGCGGAGCGTGACAAGGATAAACACAATAACAGTCTTGTTATATGCACATGAACAGACTTGCAGCAGGCTGTGAATCAATAGAGGCACAATAGAGAGAAAACAAAGTCTTGGTAATAAGCACAAGATGATACTTGCAGCAGGGAAATCCCAGTAGAAGTGCTCCAGCACTAGGTAGATAACTGAAACTCATACACAGGAAGGCACAGGATACACAGGAGTCCAAGGAATCAGGCTAGCAACAAGTTGCACTGACAGTGAGCAGATGTCAGTGCTGAGTTTAAATAGAGCAGGTAAAGTGACCACGCCCTGAGGGTGAGTCATGTGATGCACAGAAAAACAGAGCAGACAGGGAAAGTAACAAAACTTGGTCAGGATTGTTACAGTACCCCCCTCCCTAGGGGTGGACTCCGGACACCTACGATATTTTTTAGGGAATCTTTTCCGAAACTGTTTGAGTAAACGAGGAGCATGAATGTCTGAAGCTTTAACCCAAGAACGTTCCTCAGGTCCATAGCCTTTCCAATCGACCAGGAATTGCAGTGATCCTCTGGATCTACGAGAGTCCAATAGTTGTTTAATATCATATTCAGTTTGATCTTGAGAAGTAGCCGGAGGCGGAGAAGCTGTGACTCTTGAAAATTGATTTTGTACCACAGGTTTTAACAGAGAGACATGAAACACATTGGGAATCCGTAGTGAGGATGGAAGTTCCAATCTGAAAGCTGCTGGATTAATTATCTCAGAGATTCGGTAGGGACCGATAAACTTGGGTGCTAGTTTCATACTAGGAACTTTTAAACAGATATTTTTTGTGGATAACCAGACTTTATCCCCTGGTAGAAGTGGAGGTGCAGGACACCTTTTTCTATTGAAAATTTTTTTGGCCCGTGCAGCAGAATTCTCCAGATTACTTTTGGTTTGAGTCCAAATGAGAGAAAACTTGCGTAGCAGGGAATTTACTGCAGGAACTGAGGAGATAGGAGTTTGAGAAAAGGTAGGTGGTCTGGGATGACATCCATACATGATAAAAAAGGGTGAATTACCAACAGCTTCATGGAAATGATTGTAATTCAGCCCATGGGAGGAGTTCCAGCCAATCCGCTTGGTGAGCAGACACATACATTCGTAGGAATTTTTCGAGCTCTTGGTTAGTCCGTTCGGTCAGGCCATTAGACTGAGGATAAACACAATAACAGTCTTGTTATATGCACATGAACAGACTTGCAGCAGGCTGTGAATCAGTAGAGGCACAATAGAGAGAAAACAAAGTCTTGGTAATATGCACAAGATGATACTTGCAGCAGGGAAATCCCAGTAGAAGTGCTCCAGCACTAGGTAGAGAACTGAAACTCATACACAGGAAGGCACAGGATACACAGGAGTCCAACGAATCAGGCTAGCAACAAGTTGCACTGACAGTGAGCAGATGTCAGTGCTGAGTTTAAATAGAGCAGGTAAAGTGACCACGCCCTGAGGGTGTGTCATGTAATGCACAGAAAAACAGAGCAGACAGGGAAAGTAACAAAACCTGGTCAGGATTGTTACAACTTCCTTATAAGTCCAGGACCCAACCAACCTCAGTGTATCCTCCAGTACGATCTTACCCTGCTACTTTTTTTTATCTTCATACTAATGTATACAAAGCAGTGGAAAGTGGTGTTTATTATATGTAGAGGTCCACTCATATACTGGGAAATATAAAAATATAAAATGTATATAAGTTTATTGGTAGTGTTAAGATGTTCAATCCCCGCACTGAACATTAATTAGTCTAAAAACTGCAACATATTTTACAATTGATAGTCAAGAAGGTATATTATAAAGAAGAATTGTGCCATATATAAAAATGGCAAAAGGAAGAATTGATTTGATCTGATTTAATATTTTTGTGTCTATTGAAGATATAATAATTAGGACTATTTCCCTATATCATATAATCAATTCCTGAACCTCTTCTTCAATATTCACATGTTTCTAAATCATTCAAATTGTTATAACCTATTTTTTTTAACTCAAAATTTTTATTGTATAATAAAGTATGAATGACATAGAATTTAGACAACAAGCATATTGATTGGAATAATCATAAAGCATAGTAGATATCCAGCAATGTCACTCATAAAACAGTAAAGTATATTGCAATATAACAGAATGGTAATGGGTGAGGGGCGGGAGGGAGAGGGAATGGGCATTGGAGGAGGAGGAGGAGGTGTAGGGTAGGTAAGGGGGGGGGGAGATGGTCGAATCATAGGATATACTTGAGAAGAGCATGTTCACCTTCAGAAGGGGGTGCTGTCATATCTGCATGGGAGTGTTTTAAAGGAGTAAAGGGGTCAATGTTATCTGGAGTTGTGAAGGGAGAAACTATTTGGAGGAAGAGAAAGCTACGGGGATCTTAGGCATAAAGCCAGGGGGCCCAGATTTGATGAAATTTGTCTTCTTTGTCTCGCAGCAGCGACGTGATTTTTTCCATGTTGGCAATAAACCATATATAAGATTTAAGAGAAGAGATGCGGGGGGGGGGGTTCGCCTGCTTCCAGAACTTAGCAATCAGACATCTGGCGGCTGCCAGAACATGCGAGGCAAGTTTTGCGGAGTGGGTGTCTAGGTCTTGTATAGGATAACAGAGGAGGAAGGACCATGGATCCTTTCTGATAGGGCATTGGAGGAGGGAGGAAAGAAGTCTCGATACCCTGTCCCAGAAGGAGGAGATAACCGGGCATGACCACCAAATATGCACGAAGGTGCCTCGATGGCCACAATTTCTCCAGCAATCGGGAGAGGCTGACTGGTACATTTTTGCGAGCCTGTCAGGTGTGAGATACCACCTGTAGTAGACTTTGTACGCATTTTCCTTAATTAATGTGGAGATGGAACTAGAAGCCACATTCAGCCTGATGGTCTCCCAGCAGTCCTCCTCCGGGGGAGGGCCCAGATCCCTCTCCCACTCCCTCTCATGTGCGTTCCCGGAGGGAATCAGTTTTCCTAGTAGTAGACTATACAAGGACGAGATCATACCCCTTCGCAGAGGGGAAGAGAGGCAGAGAGATTCAAATTGGGAGGGGGAGTGAGGTGAATTGTCCGACAGGAGTGACAGGAGGAAGTGCCGAACCTGCAGGTATTGGTAGAACGGCGGGTGAAAGTTAGGGACTCTGGAGCAGAGGGCGTCATAGGATATGGGCCTTCCTCGCTCAAGAAGGCTCCCGGCAAAACGGAAACCTGCCCTAGTCCATAGCCGAGAGAAAGATCGGGACTTTCCCGGAGGGAAGGTGGGGTTATGCCACAGGGGTATAATGTGCAGAGGGTTAGGAAAGATAGCGAGATGACCCTTGCAGGTCTCCCAGATCCGAGCTGCAAATTCCAGAGTTGGAAAACGTTTGGTTAGGACCTTCCGAATATCAGAAGGGACTCCCCAAAGGCCTGACAAGTCGGGTATGGAAAGGTAGGCAGCCTCCAGGTCTGCCCATGCATGAGATGCCGGTGGAGCAAATGAGGAAGCTATTGAACTAAGCTGAGCTGCCCAGTAGTAGGCCTTGAGGTCGGGGAAGCCCCTGCCTCCACAGCCCTTAGGTTTTTTAAGTAGTGCCAATCGGAGCCTGGGAGACCTGCCTCGCCAAACAAATTTAGAAAGGTGTTGTTGCATAGAGTAAATTTCAGTTAAGGGTATTCTCACAGGCAGTGTCTGGAAAAGGTAAAGAAGTTGAGGGAGAACAGTCATTTTAACCGCAATGATACTGCCCAGCCACGAGATGATTAGGGTTCGCCAGGAGAAAATGTCTGATTTGAGTTTGTGGAAGAGGGCTGGATAGTTCTCCTGATACAGGAATTCATATGAGGTGGTTATATATACTCCCAGGTATTTTAATTTTTTCTTCTGCCATCTAAAGTGAAAATGGGAGGTGAGATCATAGCAGTCCTGTGAGGGCACATTAAGAAATAGGGCTTCGGATTTTGTTATGTTGATTTTATACCCGGACAGGTCGCCATATCTCGAGAGGAGGCAGAACAGGTTGGGCAGAGATATTCTTGGTTGCTGGAGCGTGAGGAGTATATCGTCAGCAAATAGTGAGAGCTTACTCTCCAGGGACCCTGTCTCCACTCCTCTGATATCTGGGGAGGCTCGGATAGTGGCTGCCAGAGGCTCAATGACCAGGGCAAAAATTAAAGGGGAGAGTGGGCATCCTTGGCGGGTGCCATTACTTATTGGGACAGGATCAGAAGGAGAACCATTGACCATAACCTTAGCAGAGGGGTGAGAATACAAGGCCTGGACCCCCGACAAGAAATCCCCAGACAGACCGAAATGCTTGAGGTTATGAGTCATGAACTGCCAGGAGATCCTGTCGAAGGCCTTTTCGGCATCCAAGGATAAAATGATGGAGGGAGTTTTCCTAGTGTTAATTATATGAATGAGGTCGATAGTTCTCCTTGTGTTATCCCTGGCCTGCCTACCAGGGACAAACCCCACCTGATCATAGTGAACTAGCCCGGGGAGTACAGTGTTTAGGCGATTGGCCAGGATCTTAGCGTAAAGTTTCAAGTCATTATTAAGGAGGGATATTGGGCGATAACTAGCACAATTATGGACTTCTTTGCCTTCCTTGTGGATCAGGGTTATCCGAGCCTCCAGAGATTCTTTAGGCCAGGGTTTGCCCTTTAGGATAGAGTTAAAAAGAGTGGAGAGTTGAGGGGCCAGAAGAGCAGCGAATTTCTTATAGTAGGCTGCTGAAAACCCATCAGGACCAGGTGCCTTTCCTGTTTTCTGAGCCTTAATAACCTGCACTACCTCCTCCAAGGAGATGGGTTCACTAAGGCGGTCTGCAGCCTGGGGAGTAAGCTTCGGAAGGCGAGCGTCCTCCAGGAACTTATCTATACGCTCTGACTGTTCCCGGTGGGCCGAAGTGTTGGGGGGTTGAGGGAGGTTGTACAATTTTAAATAGTAATTCTGGAATTCTGAGCGGATTAATTTTGGGTCATAGACCAGAGTTCCGGAGGGATCCCTAATAGCCATTAGATTACGGGCCGAGACTTTGGTCCGCAGCCGAGTGGCCAAGAGCTTGTCCGCCTTATCACCTTTTTCGTAAAAGCGCTGGTTCAGCCATTTCAGCTTGTTGGCCACTCGGTGGGAGAGAAGTAGGTTAAGTTCACCCCTCACAGAGGCCATTTGTTCAAATAAAGCAGAGTCAGGGTTAGATTTATGTTGTTCCTCCAACTGGTGGAGGGTCGTGGAGAGACGCATGGTCTCGGCCACCCTAGCCCTCTTAGCATTTGCTGCCAAAGCCATTAGATGGCCTCTAATGACCGCCTTATGAGCATTCCAGAGAGTAGAGGGGGAGATATCAGGAGATTCATTTGTTTCAAAATATTCGGATATTAGGGATTTAATATGAGCTACTGTATTTTTGTCGTGGAGAAGGGACTCGTTGAGTCTCCAGGGGAAAGTGGAGGAGCGAGATACTAGGGAGGAGAGGTCCGCCGAAATTGGGGCATGGTCAGACCATGTAATTGAATGGATAGTGGAATTAGTGAGTTTGAGGGTCAGGTCGTGGCTGAGCAGGATCATATCGATTCGGGAATAGGTGTTATGGACTGAGGAGTAGAAAGAATAATCCCGGGCCAAGGGGTCAGAGATTCTCCAAGTATCGTACAGATTGTGCAGTTTCATGAAATCTTGCAAGGCCCTAGAGTTCCTCCTGTCCCTCCCGTCGGAAGGAGCAGTTGAAGGGGCAGACCTATCCAAATGGGGGGTGAGGACCGCGTTAAAGTCTCCTCCTACTATCAATTCTCCCTTGCGAACCTGAGAGAGTGTAGCTCCCAGGCGCCTAAAGAATTTGTGCTGGTCTTGGTTTGGGGCATAGATATTCACTAGTGTGCACGGGAGGTTGTTCAATTTACCTACTAGGATAATGTATCTACCTTCTTTATCTCTGTGTGAGTCTGCGAGATCAAAGACAAGATTACGTGAGAAGAGGATTGCCACCCCGCATCTCTTCTTGGCAGAGTCACAAGCATGATAAGAAAGGGGGAATCTCTTGGATTTAAGTTCCGGGTGCAAGTGTTTGATAAAATGGGTCTCCTGTAGGAATACTAGGTCGCCCTTAAGGGCCTGTAAAGAAGCGTAGAGTTTGCCTCTTTTTTGGGGAGAGTTAACATTGAAAGAAATCAGACGGAGTGTCATGAGAAAGTCAAAGTGGGAGAGTCAGGAGGTGAAAATATATGTAGTGAATTGTAGTTTTGACTTGCTGAAGGGATAGATGCCAGAGACGACCATGGTTGGGGAGACATTGTAGGTGTGGTGGGAGAGTGGGGAAAGGAGGACGGGAGTGGTGCAGGGAACCCGTCCAGGATGCTGGTGGGGCAGAAGGAACGGTACTCTAGGTACCCGGGGACCAGCTGAGAGCAGCCAAGCTCTATGGGGGAGGTGGCTAGGGCTTACCAATCGGGAGGGCGAAAGGTAGATGGCTGACAGGGGTGGGGGGGGAGGCGGGAGGTGGGTATCTGCTACCCAGTGGGCCCATGTGTGTGGGTGTGGGGGAGGAGGGGATGACAGAGAGGGCTGTATCAGTAAGGTGGGGCCACATCATGTAAACATATAAACATATGGATTAACTATGTAACATTGTCGAACCAGAGGGTACAGAGATAACAAACGAATGCTTACAAATGCCAATTTGAACCACTGTGAGCGTATAGAGAATTTCAACAATTAAACAAAAAACAATTACATAACGAGTCCAAATGGGCCCCAAAAAACAGATAAACATGCCTGCCGATGGTCATGGGGGAGATGCAGCCTTTCCGAGGGGGGTCCATAGCGGCATTCCGCTGTAACTCCTAGAAGGCCATGGGTATGGAAATCCACCTGTATACGGAGAAAGCAAAAAACAAGGCAGGGCAAACAGAAACCCCAGACCTCAGGCATGTGAACAATATATTGAGAAATTAGGTAACATATGGACATTTCGGAGGGCTCGTCTCCGGGTAAGTATAGTTCCTCAAATGTCCTTCGGTAGAAATGGCCATTAGGCGGTCAGGAACGGCTTACAATAGCCCTGGATCGGATCAGATTGACCTTCCCTGGGTGGGGAGTTTCTGATCCCTAAAAGACAGTCAGGGATATAAATTACTAGGTCTTGCGAGGAGTGGAGGACTTTTGTACTGTAGACCATTCACCTCGCGGAGCTCTTTGGGGCCGCGGATTTATATCCTGGTTGCTCGAGGTAGATGAATGAGAGGCACCCGTAGGGGGCTCAGGAGCAAGGCCTAAGCGGTGTAGGAGGGCCTGAGCCTCCGGTAGTGTGCGGGCGGAAATCTGTCTCTCCTGGTGCCAGAGGAACAGGCGGAAGGGGAAGCCCCAGCAATAACGGACATTATGATCTCGTAGAACTTGCGTTACCGGGGCAAGCTCCCGACGTCTGGCCAGAGTGGTTGGTGACAAGTCCTGGAAGATCTGTATGTTGTGACCCTCGAATGTTAAGGTATGTAATTTTCTGGCTCCGCGCAAGACCATCTCTTTGGTAGTATAGAAGTGAAGTCGTAAGATGACATCTCTAGGCTGGTTCTGGTCGGTAGATCTGGGCTTTAGGGCCCTATGAGCTCTGTCCAGTAATAAGTGGTCCTCCGGGACCTCAGGGGCCAATTGGGAGAAAAGCTTCTTCAAGTATTGGTCCAGATGCGCAGGTTCGACCGTTTCTGGAATGCCTTTTAGGCGCAGATTGTTCCGCCTCGCCCGATTGTCCATATCCTCTTGATGTTCCTGGACAGATGTCAAGTCCCTTCGTAGGCGTACAATGTCTTCCTCCATGCCTGTCTGAGAGGACACCACCGTCTCTAATCTTTGTTCAACTTGGTCAGTGCGGGTTCCTATTGAAGCCACCTCTGTCCGCAGTGAGTGGAGGGCAGCTTGTACTTCTGAGTGCACGGAAGATTTCAGTTCTTTCATTTCTTTAATTAACGTTAGGAAGTCCCGTCTGGTTATCGGGGACGTATCATCTTCCTCTGAGTCAGATTCAGCAGAAGTGTGACGGGAACCCGTCCTCGACCGATGCGAGGTTGAGGTTGATTGCTTCGAGAAATATTGAGGGAGGCTTTTGGGGTGGGATTTCTTACTGCCCTTAGGCATTGTGGAGGATCCTCAAAGGCAGGGCTGTCAGGCAGTAAGAGGGGCTGTGTGAGCAAACCGGATAGTAGAGTAAATTACAATGGGAGGGCCCACATAGGGAAGAGAATTCACATGGGTCTGAGTGTAAATAGCATGGAAAAGACTTCCCGCCCCTGTCAGCACTTTAGGGGGTTACAGGGTCATTGCGCACCCCTGGAACTCTGGGGTCGGCTCCAATAATAGGTAAAATACAATATGGGTTAGAACTATAGTGATTCAGGAGGTGTGAAGCCTGGAGTCTTAGAAGAATCTCAGAATACTTGAAGGAGGCAAGCAGAATGGGCAGAGGTAGTGTAGTTGCCCCGTGTGTAGCAGGTTTTTTTTCACACTAACCTGGCTCCTGTGGTTGGGCGCTGGCAGTGGGTGGTTTCTCCAGTCTCCTCGCCAGTCCGGGTGGTTTTTCTTCGGGGATCTTCAGCTGCAAGCTTGGCCCGTGTCCTCTGGTCCAGCACCGCTGGGGGATATACCTGCGCCTCTGATTGTCAGGCCGGAAGTGCGCCTGGTGGTTAGCTGCTGGCGGACCCCTGATGGTAGGAACCTCCGAGCTCTAGCCCAGTCATAAGCTCTAAGCTAAGCTGAAGGCCCAGCGCAGGAAGCCCTGGGACGAATCGCCCGACCGGAAGTCCCCGCGGTAGAACCGGAAGTGGAGATGTCCGCCGGGTAGGTCTGAAATTGAGCCCCAGGCCTTCTCCGGAAGTAGGCCTCCGGGTCCCGCTCACCCAATCCTGTCAGATGGCGGCGTCTGTGGCTCCGAGTGCCGTGGGGGCTCGATGGGAAGCGGAGCTCCGCTTAAAGAAGCCCCAGGGAGTTGTCCTTTGTATGGGCGGTCAGGAGCTGAGAGGCCCAGCGCGGCGGGAACCAGTTGCGGTACCGTCGGGAGGGGGAGGTGAGTGACCAGCTGCAGCTGGGATATCCAGGGTAGTGCCCCAATCCTCTGGTGCCAGATTCAGGGAGAATGAACCGAGAATTTACAGGTAATTCCCCAAATACCTGATTTAAGTGCAGGAGCTGATGTGGAAAGCGACCACCTGAAATGGCTGCCTAGCCACCCCCCCCCCCCCCCCCCCGTTATAACCTATTTTTATAGGTTATTCATTTAAACAATATATGGCCATATTTATTTTAACGTATTCCGCCATTGTCAAATACATAAATGCATGTATGATTCTTTGTTTATTCAGTTCAGCTAGTACAGGGTAAATGTATGAAATATATAGAACATGATTGATACTTCTTCCAATCTTGGCAGCACTCGTTGTGAATGTTCAGAGATTAGATACTGACACTGGTCTCCCTCTAACCAATAAATTGGCTGCTGTCACAAGTATTTCCGGGAGGTAAACACCTGAGTGACTTATTAGTAAATTTATGTCCTATATCCTAATTCCCCAGTAACCCTATATATTAATATACTTTGCAATAATATTACTTCTTATGTTTCTAAAACATTAATGACTCCATGAGATGTGTTTCTCATTTGTGCAGAGGCAGTAATCACCTTAAACTAGCTAAATCTGAACAAAAAAGAAGATTGTGGCTCTCTCTGCCTAGACAATAGGAGAATCTTAAACAAAAGGTCCATTTGTTGACATAACAGGATGTCAGAGACTGCTGTGATCTAATTAGAAAGGAAGATGTTACCAACAGCCGAGATCTAATTACAATTCTCTTTTGTTGTAAGTGACCTTAGGAATGTTTATACCTCATTTACATATCAAGGAGGTTTACACCAGAAACTGAAGCTGCTCTGATGAAATAATTTGATTTTATGAGAGGCTAATTTAAATTTCACCTGAAGACAAATAGTTTGAGAATAAGCTTTGGTCATCCCGGGAACTATTGAAGAGAGATGGGGAGGAATGACTATAAATAGGCTGTATCAGGCTGGTGTTAGTTAGTTGGTGGCTGGAGAGCTGGAAGGATGGAACAGTAAGAATGAGCATGAGGAAAAGAGACTGAAGGAGAAATCTACAGAGTAAGGTAACTATATTATGCATTAGAATGTACTGATCCATACACAAGTGATTGCAGATTTTGTGATTTATAATTGTTTGTATTCTTGTCTTAGTAATACTTATATCGCTAATATTGTAATCTAACAATCATAAATATAATAAGAGTACACTACTGTGAATTCTTTTTCTATTAGTACTGTGGTGTCATGTGTGCAAGTTTTCTCTATCAGTGCTGTGGTATCAAATGTATAATCTATATTGATATATTCACTATTAGTACTATGGGATTATAGAGGATATTTTCACAAGCACTTTGGTAAACTAATTCAGCACTAAAACTTTCATGTTCATTTAAATATTAAAGAGGGGAACAATGATTCATTGAGTGATTCCCCATTTAATCTTTTATAAATCAGATACACAGGATTTGTTTTTTCCATTGTGTGTGTATCACTTCTATCTTATGATTACAGTTATCCAGAACATATTACACTATTTGTATTCCTTTTCTATTTGAATGTATAACATTTGATCTGGAGTCCACACCAGGAAAGAGCTTTTTAATCTCTCCAGAGATAATCAGATAAACCTGATTCATGTTGTGCACATTGGTATGAGGCTGATTCACATTGTGTTTTTTAGCATACTTTGGGATGTTGTCAGTTTTGATTTGGAAATTACTGCACTACTAGGCGCCTTTTTGTTTTGATCTTTCCTTTTTACTATATATGTCTGAAATAAGAATGTACTCCATGATGAAAAAATCAAAATTTCTTAATTATGTACAATCCATTCTCAACAGCTTATAAACGAGAGGGACATATTACATTCGTATGATTTTGGTATAAAATATATATATTTTTTTTAACAGGTGGATTAATGAGCAAGATTCCCTCTAGCAACAGAAGAGGACACCCATAGATCAACATTCTATACTGAATATCTGGGTCACCCACAAGTCATATCGACTACAGAAGTCAGCTCTTATAAAGCTTGAGGATTCACACAAGCTATTTTCATTTTCTGAATAGAAGCAGCCTACTATAGCTTGTTACTCATTAAACACACAATGAGTCTCACAGGAGAGAGACCATATCAATGCTCTGAGTGTGATAAAATGTTTAGATGGAAGTCACAGCTGATTATACACCTGCGGATTCACACAGGCGAGAAGCCATTTACATGTTCTGAATGTAGTAAATGTTTTAGCACCAATTTAAAATTAATCATACACCAGAGAAGTCACACAGGAGAAAAAATGTTTCGTTGTTCTGAATGTAACAAGTGTTTTACTTCCAAGTCACTTCTTGTTGAACATCAGAGGATCCACACAGGAGAAACCCCATTTTCATGTTCTGAATGTAGTAAATGTTTTAAACGGAAGTCACACCTTATTAGACACCAGAGGATTCACACTGGAGAAAAACCATATTCATGCTCTGAGTGTAACAAATGTTTTAAAGAGAAATCACAACTTATTAGTCACCAGAGGACTCACACTGGAGAGAAGTCATTTTCATGCTCCGAATGTAGTAAATGTTTTGGGTCCAATTCAAACTTAATCCTACATCAGAGGTTTCATACAGGAGAAAAACCATATTCATGCTCTGAATGTAACAAACATTTTCGTACCAATTCACATTTAATCATGCACCAGAGGATTCACACAGGAGAAAAACCATTTTCATGCTCTGAATGTAACAAATGTTTTAACCAGAAGTCAAACCTTGTTAGACACCACATGATTCACACCGGAGAGAAGCCCTTTTCATGTTCTAAATGTAGCAAGTGTTTTAAGACTGATTCACACCTTGTTAGGCATCAGAGAAGCCACACAGGTAAGAACCCATTTATGTGCTCTGAATGTAACAAATGTTTTAAACAAGAGATAACACTTCTTACACACCAGAGAAGTCACACAAGAAAGTCACTTGTTTCCGAATAGAGCATGTATTTCATAGACAAGTTAACTTGTTTAATCATTATAATATTCACAAAGGAGAGAATCAATTTTCATTAACTGGATGTGGCAAATGTATGTAAAATCAAATATTTTTTAGACTGGAACGACTAACATTGAGACTTGAGGATTTTTTCCCCTGGGATGGTCTTCCTGTAATCGAGAGCAACTGTATACCAACCAACAATGACATAGAAGTCCCAAGGTGTCATGTGGTTAATTAAGATACTAATGAAGTTGAATGTTTTTTATTATGTTCTTATTTTAAACCAGTAGCATATTTAAAGTGTCCATGTCACTTACACACAGTGGAGGTAATTTACAAAGTGCATTCGATTCACTCTGCAAACCGATTAAATAATCATGTGAGGGACTGGTAATAGGGGCTACAACCATATCTCTATCTTCTTTTCCTCCCACTCCCCTTTTTGATCCTCTTCAATCTGGTTTTTATCCCCTCAACTCCAATGAAGCCACCCTCACTAAGGTCCCATCTAAGTGTTTTTTCATCCTGCTTATCTTTCTAGACCTCTGCACAACTAGACACCATTGACCACCCTCTCCTCCAGTAAACTCTCCTCTTCATCAGCTTCTGTGAAACTGCCCTTATATGGTTCAACTGCTACTCACCATCCACTCCTTATGGGTCTCTAGTTCTGTCTCTATTTTCCCCTTCTCTGCCACTACCTGTCACCGTACCCCAATAATCTGTTCTCGTCCCCCTCCTCTCCCTCTATAATTCTTCCCTCTGTGATGGTATCAGCTCCTTTGGCCTCCATTACCATCTCTATGCTGCTGACACCCATGCAAGTCCCTCTTTCCAAGTGTTTTCTTTATGTTATTTTACAGGGTATAATAGTGTAAGCTTGCTGCCTGTACATATACAATTTTATTGCTCATGTACATATTATTTTATTTTGCTGGTTGTCCAATCTGTTCTGGTGCCTTAGAAATAAAGGATTTTTTTTTAATATTTCAAGTGACGAGTTTTTGTCAATCAACCTTATTATTACATTGTTTAAGTTCAATATGGAGGTTTAAAATGTATCCAATTTAAAGTACAGCATGAGACATAATCTCTTCCAGCTCTCAGCTGGTGCAAAACTCAGGTCTTTATTCAGACTGTAAATGGTCGTGCACCTTCCACACATAAAACAACATAAAGAGTGTACCGATGGCCATCTTGAACTGAAAGATGAAATATCCTCTCTGCAAAACATGTACAACAGCTGCCTCCATAACACTTGATGATGCATAAAGATTGAGATGTGGATGAATGTGCAGATTATTTTTTATTTTTGGAATTAATATATTTTTTCATTGTTAGTAAATATTTTACATTCTTATGCATTTTAGAAGCTGGAAACAGAGTTAATATTTGATGCAGGGCTGACAATCTGGCACCCAACAACAAAAATACCCACAAACACCAGTTATCCATATTAATATACAGCAAATGTATTAACTATGAATTGTTCAATCTGTACTGAAATGTAAACATTTGGCATTATTATTATTATTTATTTTTATTTATAAGGCGCCACAAGGTGTCCGTAGCGTCAAACAGGGACAAACAAATTACAATACAATGGGAGACAGCACAGTACAGTAAAGAGTAAGCACAGTAACTCAATAAGCTCAATGCACAGCTAGAGAGGTCGGGGAAGGGGGAGGCAGGATCCGCCCAAGAAGAGGGCCCAAGAAGGAGGGCTCGGAAGACAGGGAGACCCCCAGGGGGGAGGAGGGAGGGAGAGTGGACATGGGGTGGAGGACCCTCAAGGAGGAGGGGAACTAAGTAGCTGGATACCAGAGTTAGAAGTGGTGGAAACAAGAGGAGAGAAGGCCCTGCTCAGAGGAGCCTACAATCTAAGTGGAGGGGTGGACAGACAGAGATGCAGGGGAGAGAGGGAGAGTAGGGGGACAAAGGCAGAAGATAAGGTAGGAAGTTAAGTGAGAGACAGAAAGGCTTTAAGAAAAAGATGAGTTTTTAGGGCCCGTTTGAAACTGGACAGATTAGGGGAAATTCTGATGGAGGGAGGGAGCTTGTTCCAGTGGAGGGGGGCAGCGCGGGCGAAGTCTTGGATACGCGCCTGGGAGGAGGTTATAAGGGGGGAAGAGGGGCGACGGTCAGAGGCAGAATGGAGAGGGCGGGATGGAGCATGAATAGAGAGGAGGGTGGAGATGTAGGGCGCAGTGGAGTTGGTGAGGGCCTTGTAGGTGAGTGTGAGGAGCTTAAAGAAGATTCTGAAGGGGAATGGGAGCCAGTGAAGGGCTAGGTAGAGGGGGGAGACAGAAGAGGAGCAGCGAGAAAGGAAAATAAGCCTAGCGGCAGCGTTAAGAACTAATCGAAGGGGATCGAGATGAGAGTGGGGGAGGCCATTGAGGAGGAGGTTGCAGTAGTCCAGGCGGGAGATGATCAGTGAGTGGATAAGGCATTTGGTGGCATCTTGGGAGAGGAAGGGCCGGATGCGAGCGATGTTACACAGCTGGAAGCGGCAGGATTTAGCAAGAGAGAGGATGTGGGGGCCAAAGGAGAGAGAGGAGTCGAGGATGACACCAAGGCAGCAAAGTTGGGGGACAGGGGAGATAGAGGTGTTGTCGACAGTGATGGAGAGGTCAGAAGGGGATGAGGTATCAGAGGGAGGAAAAACTATGAGCTCAATTTTGGCAAGGTTAAGTTTGAGGAATCGAGAGGACATCCAGGAGGAGATGGCAGAGAGGCAGGCGGACACCCTAGAGAGGAGGGAGGGAGAGAGATCAGGAGAGGAGAGGTATAGTTGAGTGTCATCAGCGTAAAGGTGGTAGCTGAAGCCAAAGGAGCTGATGAGTTCACCCAGGGAGGAGGTGTATATAGAGAAGAGTAAGGGTCCTGAGGGACCCCAACTGGAAGGGTGGACTGGGGGGAGAGAGACCCAGAGGTGGTGACAGAGAAGGATCGGTGAGTAAGGTAAGAGGTGAACCAGGACAGGACTGGGCCGGAGAGGCCGAAAGACTGGAGAGTGTGAAGGAGGAGGGGGTGGTCAACGGTGTCAAAGGCTGCAGAGAGGTCAAGGAGGATGAGAAGGGAGAAGTGGCCTCTGGCTTTAGCAGAGAGGAGGTCATTGGTGACTTTAGCCAGGGCAGTTTCAGTGGGGGCGGAAACCAGACTGGAGATGATTAAGGAGGGAGTGTTCAGAAAGGTAGGAGGTGAGACGGCTGCAGACGAGCCTCTCGAGAATTTTGGAGGCAAAGGGGAGAAGAGATATGGGGCGATAGTTCGAGAGAGAAGTGGGGTCAAGATTAGGTTTCTTAAGAATGGGGGATACAAGAGCATGTTTGAAAGAGGAGGGGAAGATGCCAGTGGAGAGGGAGAGATTAAAGAGGTGAGCGAGGTGGGAGCAGGTGGTGGGGGAAAGGGACCGAAGAAGGTGGGAGGGAATGGGATTCAGGGGACAGGTAGTGGGGGGGGATGAAATGAGAGAATGAACTTCCTCGCCGATGGTGGGGCGGAAGGAGTGGAGGAAAAGGTGGTTGGGGGAGGACAGAAGAGTGGGAGGGGTGGAAGAGAGAGTGGAAGAGGAGATTTCAAGTCGGATGGCCTTGATTTTAGAGGAGAAGAAGGAGGCAAAATCGGAGGCAGTCAGGGAGGAGGGAGGGGGGGGAGGGGGCCAGGAGAGTGCTGAAGGTGGCGATGAGGTGGCGGGGGTTAGAGGACTGGGAAGAGATGCGAGATTTAAAGAAAGATTGTTTAGCGAGTGAGAGGGCAGAGCTGTAGGATGAAAGAATAAATTTAAAGTGGAGGAAGTCAGCCAGGGAGCGGGATTTTCTCCAATGACGTTCGGCGGTACGGGAGCATTTTTGGAGGAAGCGGGTAAATTTGGAGTGCCAGGGTTGGGGTTTGGAGCAGCGGGGGTGGACGGAGTGGGCAGGGGTGACCGCGTCCAGAGCGGAGGTGAGGGTGTGATTCTAGAGGGAGACCGCCTGGTTGGGGCAGGCCTGGGAGGAAAGGGGAGAAAGGAGGTTATCGAGAGAGGAGGACAGAGAGGCAGGGTCAAGAGTGTCGAGGTTGCGTTTGGACAGAGTAGGTTTGGGCAGGGGGAGGGGAGCAGGAGAAGAGGAGAGAGAGAAGGAGAGGAGATGGTGGTCGGATAGAGGAAAGAGAGAGATGGAGAAGTCGGAGAGACTACATAGGTAGGAGAAGACAAGATCAAGGGAGTGACCAAGGCAGTGGGTAGAGGTGGAGGTCCATTGGGTTAGACCAAGGGAGGAAGAGAGGGTGAGCAGTTTGCTGGAAGCAGGGTAGGTGGGGTTGTTGATGGGGATGTTAAAGTCACCGAGAATGATTGAGGGGAGATCGGAGGAGAGGTGGTGAGGAAGCCAGCTAGCAAAGTTGTCAAGGAAGAGGGAGGTGGGGCCAGGGGGGCGGTAGATGACATTGACGCGGAGGTGGATGGGGTAGAAGAGGCGGATAGAGTGAGCTTCAAAGGAGGAGAAGGAGAGGGAGGGTTCAGGGGGAATGACACGAAAAGTACAGGTGGAGGAGAGGAGGAGGCCCACTCCACCGCCTGGGCGGGCACCAGGCCTGGCGGAGTGGGTGAAGGAGAGGCCACCATAGGAGAGGGCAGCGGGGGAAGTAGTATCAGAATCGGAGAGCCAGGTTTCAGTAACGGCAAGAAGGTTAAAGGAGTTGGATCGAAAGAGGTTGTGGATAGTAGTTAGCTTGTTGCGGACGGATCTGGCATTCCAGAGGGCACAGAAGAAAGGGGGAGAAGAGAGGGGGGAAATGGGGATGAGGTTAGCAAGATGAGCAGCGCACGGGGGAGGGCGGGGAGGAACGGGAGAGGTAGGGCGGGGGGAGAGTATGGGTATGGAGTGAGAGCGGGGAGGCATAGTAGGGAGAGAGAGTAACAGAACAGTGAGATAGTGGGGACAGTGAAAAACAGGTAAGAACAATGGCAGGAAGACAATGACAAGGTGGAAGACAATAACGAATTAGGGCATGGAGGGCTTGGAACAACAGTACAGTGAGATAATAAGAACAATGAAAACAGGTAAGAATGATAGCAGAACAGTAAGATAATAAGGACAGCGGATAACAGGTAAGAATAAGCAGGGAGACAATAGCAAGATGGAGGACAACAACCAATTAGGGCGTGGAAGGCAAGGAATAACAGAAGGAGAGGTAATAAGGACAATGGAAATAGGCAAGAAAAATAACAGGTAAAAGTAGTTGCTGGTAAATATAAAATCAGGAAAAACAAGATAAATGCATATAAATAGTAGAATAATAACAGGAGGGAGGGGGAGGACGGAAGAGTGGGAGGGGTGGAAGAGAGAGTGGAGGAGGAGATTTCAAGTCGGATGGCCTTGATTTTAGAGGAGAAGAAGGAGGCGAAATCGGAGGCAGTCAGGGAGGAGGGAGGGGGGGGAGGGGGCCAGGAGAGTGCTGAAGGTGGCGAAGAGGCGGCGGGAGTTAGAGGGTTAGGGGTTAGTTACATATGTTACTTTACAGACAATTGTTAATAGAAACTTTGATTTATACAGCATTAACATATTCCACAGCACTTTATATAATGATAAGTGTATCAGAGTGTATATTGAATCTAACAGATTAAAATAGAAAAAGTGATTAGTGGAACTAAATGTGTTCACAATGTAGTTTGGTTTGTGGGTCAGAGGGTTGTTAGAGAATAAATGTAAGTTTAGCCCAGAAATAGTCGGATGGACTTGATAAGTACTTGCTCCAACGGATCTTTCTGTATTGTCTTTAAGGAGAAGAGTCCCCGGAGAGTTTGTATAGCTCTGACCGACTATTTTCATTATCAGAGGAAGAATGTGTACTTGGGTCTCAGTCCAAATAAGAAAGAGCTCAAACCGAACTAGGGAGTTCCTCCCGAGACGGAGATTCTCTACGTCTCTATCCCCCCTGAGTAGACCAATCGTTGGAAATGTGGGTTCTAGCTTTGGGATCAGACTGTATAACCGGAAGGTTCCAGGACATTAGGAGCTTTGTCCCTTCCTCAGCTGAGTTTATGATATGTAGCACGTTGTGTCTGTAGATTAATGGTTTCACTGGGAACCCCCATCTGTAGGAAATATCATTACTTCTTAGAGCTCTAGTGACTGATTGGAAAGCTCTTCGCTTCGCCACCGTGTGTTGGGAAAAATCTGGGAACACTTGAATGTCCTGTAGGAGATCTGTGCCCTCTGCTTCCCTGGCTGCCCGCAGGATACGTTCCTGAATATGGAAGAAGTGGATGTATAATAAGGTATCTCTGGGAACGGTGTCTGGAACTCTCTTATTTTTAGGGAGCCAGTGTATGCGGTCAATGTTTAAGTCTAATATGGAAGCAGAAGGGAGAAGTTTCTGAAACAGATTTGTGGCAAAGGATGGTAAATCTGCATTTGAGATCTGCTCTGGTATTCCCCGAATTTTGAGGTTGTTGCGACGCGATCTATCCTCCATCTTATCCCTCATGGTGGCAACCTCTGCCCCCAGTTGTTCATGAGATGTAATTAGCTCATTATGTGAGGAGACCACCTCTTCTGACTTGTTCTCTAGCTGGACCATCCTGGAACCTAATGCAGCCACCTCTGCTTGAATGGCTTTCATGGAGGCTCTCAGTTCCGATGATAAGTCGGCTTTCAAAGAAGGTAATAAGGATTGCATTGACTTAAGCAAAATCGGTGCCTCAGGATCGGTCATACGAATAGGGGACTCAGAAGGTGGGGTAGATGTCAAGGTAATATCCAGCTGTTCAGAGTGATCACCCCGTCCACTCCCCGCTTCCCGAAGGGGGGACATAGATCGCTGTTTGTTTTGTCTAAAGAAGGGAAGCTGCGCAGTTGTGCTAGGCGGGTTAAGCTTTTTGATCTTTTTGATCCTTCTTGGAGCCATCTGGGTACATTGTCAGGGCACTTAGTTTAATGGGAGTGTCAATCAGATATGCAGACTCAACTTTGCAGAAGCTCTGGAGGGAGGTAACCAGACGGAGCTCTATATTGTTATAGATAAGGAGGTCAGTTAATTACCGGGTGATCCTTCCACGTTACACTATTGACACAACATGAGGTTTGATCCTATGATTTAGTCGTGCTCAATCTCGTATAGTAGGACACATGCGGGCGGTGGTCAGAACATCTGGTAATTTACATGCGAATATTAGCTGAAACTGGATTCACTGTCATCTGGCAGCTGTCACCCAGTCAATACATTGCAATAAAACATATGACCACTAGATGGCGGCAACCCGCAGCAAATAGGACTGATAGTGGGTCTATAGATAAATTACAGCCTGGGTACTGAAAGTGTTGGAGCAACTGAGTAAAGCAGATGATTTTGATTTTAGCTGATCAGGATCTGCAGCAGGTAGATAATAGAGGCTGGGGTGGATAATTTTACTCTCAGCTTGGCATAAGCTACACAGGCAACACAGGCATTCAGTAAACTTTTCAACTGTGGGGATCCTTGGTATCAAGTTGAATGTAGATCCCTCTCTGAAAGCCCCAGACTGACCTGTAGCGCAGCGCTGTCAGGATGATCAGCCAATCCTGGTCACAGTTCCCACTCTGAATACGTTTCACTGAAGAGAGCAGTGAACAGCCTCGGTGGCTCCAAGGGGATGTCAGGAGCAGCGCTGGGCGATCAGCAACTCTCTTGGGGAGTATCTCAGGAGTCCTCCTCAATCCCTCACTTCACTTCTAGAGTCAAAAAGTCGTGCCCCTTTCTCTTTCGGTTATATACACTTGACAGTCATGATATTGTGTTCTATATTTATTGTAAATCCTAACTGAATATATCAGATGGTTTGACGATGTATGTTACACATTATAGACTGCATTACAACATTGAGCTCTGGTAACGATACGCCACTTTTGGTGATCTGAGTTCTACAGTGCATAAAGTCATGAAATTATGTTTTATGTTTTATATTTAATGTATATTTCTACCCAATATGTCAGATGTATTAGCGATATATATCATGCACTGTGGATTATATTGATATCAGTAAGGGCTAGTAGCGATACGTCACATCCGATTTTTGACATTTGGAGCCCTGTACGAAGTGTGAACTACATTTCCCAAGATTCCCACTGATATCGATTCGCCATATCCGGTTTAGTTACGATGGATTTATTATTTTTAAGAGATGTAGATATCTGAATTGTATTTTATGTCTCATTTTATGCCCATCGGAACATATTGCATTATTTAGCACATCGAATATACAATTTCATTTATATTTAACATAGCGTGACATATTGATATCATAACTATTCCGGATTGGCTACATCTGGTTTAAGTAGCTATGGGTTTTAGGATCAGTCATATCTCCTTGACAAAGACCGCAAGACGGTTGAAACACGTCGGAGCGGTATGACTGATTTATGAAGACATTTTAACAGCTTGCTAGAGATTGACTGTATGGCATAAAAGTGAAGAAAAATAGCCCGGGATCAATAACATCTGATTTCTTCCCTATATGCGATAAAGACCATATCTCTGGTAGGAGTATTCACTTATTATTGTGATTTTATGTGTAGTTTTAATACATTTTGGAAAATTTAAACGATATCACGCCAGATTCTGTTTTTTTTCCCTTTTGTGAATTGGAACTGATGTCATCCATGTTGGAGAGGAGATGAACAGCGAGATATTTGTTATACA
Organism: Mixophyes fleayi; assembly: GCF_038048845.1. NCBI lineage: Eukaryota > Metazoa > Chordata > Amphibia > Anura > Limnodynastidae > Mixophyes > Mixophyes fleayi. The sequence goes on from NC_134405.1 coordinate 36,118,132, forward strand.
GGAATTCTAAGTTGGGAGAAGTCCTCTAAATACTTACAAGCTCACATTATTCTACAATCTGGTAGGAGTCCATCTTATATTATTACCACGAAGGTGATGGGGAGGTGCTTATTTCTTTGAAATAAACTACTTATGATGTGAAAAGATCATCATTAACATCTCTGCAAGATAGAGACGAATATATGAACTGTTCTACAATACTTGTTAATGAAGGGCTGAACAAGTTTGCATTGTGATTAAGGTGGAGTTTATCTGCACCTATTCTTGTGTTTCGTGAGAACCAGATAGCGCTGAATGTCTTAGCATATTACAGTTGTTACCTGAGGCCCAGGCTTCTGAACCGGAATTAGGCCCCCGCACTAACTAAGGCGACCAGCGATGTCCTGACCCCGGCGGAGGCTCGTTTGCCGGTAAGTTGTACAGCAGGAGAGGGGCTATTTACAGGGAAGATGCAACCCGGCCGGGTTCCGATGTCCACAGCGTACTATCTTTCTGTCCGACGGGTCCAGCAGTCACACTTGAGCCCAAGTGCACTCTAACGCCTCCCAGTTCCACCAGGACCCGATTTGGCCAGCCAGAATACGGGTATTTTAAGGGAAAGAGGGTTTTTCCTAGAGTGGATCGAGGAGCTCTTAGAAAATGCTGCCAGCTACTATGGCGTCCAGGCCACGCCCCTTACTGTGCATTTTCTATGAATCATCAAACAAAATTCTCTGAGCAAGGCTGTAATTGCCCTGGGGGTAAATGTATCAATCCACACATTCTGAAAATCGCCAATTCTTGCAGACTTTACAGGGCAGATTTAAAATGGCAATGTCATTACCGGCTGTCATGACTCTGAATGAATTAATAGATCCCTTGTCTCTGCCGAGATGGACCTCGCCCATTAGTGTGGAGTCTAATGGGTAGGAGGTCTTTGCCAGTGATCCCCACAAGGGAATATGGACTTCACTGCTCCTGTCCCGAAGGTCGCGGTCTCCCAAACGAGTGCTGGCAGATGGTAGTGGAGTTTTAGACACGATGGATAAACAAGAGAATTCAAATACAAGAGTTAAAAGTTCATAGCTCACTGGCAACACAGGTAGCAGTAGTACTAAGAAATAGTAGCTACAGACTAGGGGGTGCTGCCAAGTAATAGTAATGGATACTGGTATAATTGAATGATAGGATAACTTGAGATAACGGCAAAGACTGAACACACAGCAACTTGGTCAGGGTGAAGTGATGAGTCACAACACGCTACTTCATAGTTGGTAACCCTTGACAACTGCAGGGAGTGAGCAGAGCAACAGTTCAACGCTGAAGATGACGGAGGGAGAATAGCTAGATCCAATATTAATAACTCACAGCATAGAAGGCGAATCACTAATACAGAGACAGTTCGAACAGAATGATAGTTTAGAACTAGCTGATCCGTAAACGAAGATAATTCAACGTAGCAGGGGAGTTACTGGCATAGTGGTAATTCCTGTTGTAGAAAAGGCAAAAGCGTTGAACCCGTTGATTCACAGATAACAATCCCAAGCAGCAGAGATGAATACAGGGATATCAGGTATATCAAACAGTTCGTTACCTAGGAGTAGCGAAGAAGGGAATTGTAGCTGAGCAGTTCGTGGAACTACAAGTGGTAAGCAATTTGGTAGTAGTCCTGATAGTGAGGCAATAACAGTGTTAAAACAGCTGGACCGAACAAGGTGCTACAAGACGAGTTGTTCAACCGCTATTATGAGTCCAGGTGAAACAAACAGTAGCAGTGAAGAGTACAGCTGATTCCAGACGTTCAACGGATAATAGGTAAGTCAGACCTATGGAAGTCAAATCTTCGTACTGAGTGGGTAACACGAAGAACAGACAAAGAACAGAGAACCATGGGAGGTTTAAATAGTGCTCCAAAATACCAGAACCAATGAGAATAGGGAGGAGGCCCAAAACAAATTAACAAGGAGCACATGTGTTAAAGTCAAGTCTCAGAACAAAGAAGTAGGTTCAATCACCACTTACAAGAGGAAAGTAACATAGTGGGTACCTGTTTATGGGACTGGCGTGTGACAAAACTTGCCTTTGAAGACATTGCCATTTTAAATCCTGCCACAAAGTCGCTGAATATCGTCGACTTCAATATTCCGCAGATTGATATGTTTACTCCTTTTCGTGAATCTGCAAACATTCAGCTTCTCTGGTAATTAGCCCATCTGTCTCCCTTCCACCCAACATTGACTATTTTGCCCTCCTGTGCTCAGTTCCTTCTCTTTGGGAACCTCTAATTTTATTACTTATCCCCTTTGTCATCCATATTAAAAAGCTTACTTTGAATACCTAAAATGCTCCACTTTCCTATAGGTCCAGGACCCATCCAAACTTAGTGTATCCTCCAGTACGATCTTACCCTGCTACTTTCTTAATCTTCATACTGATGTATACAAAGCAGAGGAAAGTGCTGTTTATTATATGTAGAGCCCCACTCTTATACCGGGAAATATAAAAATATAAAACTTATAGAATTCTTTTGGTAATGTTAAAATGTTCAATCCCCCCACTGAACATTAATTAGTCTAAAAGCATTAACATAATTTACAATTGATAGTCAAGAAGGTGTATCAGAAAGAAGAATAGTGAACCATATAAAAATGCCAAAGGGAAGAATTGATTTGATCTGATTTAATATTTTTTTGTGTCAATTAAAAATATAATAATTAGGACTATTTCCCTATATCATATAATCAATTCCTGAAGCTCTTCTTCAATATTCACATGTTTCTAAATTATTCAAATTGTTATAAACTATTTTTATAGATTATTTGTTCAAACAATATATGGCCATATTTATTTTAACGTATTCCGCCATTGTCTTAAACATAAATGCATGTATGATTCTTTGTTTATTCTGTTCAGCTAGTACAGGGTAAATGTATGAAATATATAGAATATGATTGATACTTCTTCAAATCCTGGCAGCACTCGTTCCAAATGTTCAGAGATTAGATACTGACACTGGTCTCCCTCTAACCAATAAATTGGCTGCTGTCACAAGTTTTTCCGAGAGGTAAACACCTGAGTATCTTATTAGTAAATTTATGTCCTGTATCCTAATTTCACAGTATTCTTATATATTATTATACTTCACAATAATATTAGTTCTTATGTTTCTAAAACATTATAGACTACATAAGATGTGTGGAGTCAGTAATCACCTCAAACTAGCTAAAACTGAACAAAAGAGAAGATTATGGCTCTCTCTGCCTAGACAATAGGAGAATCTTAAACAAAAGTTCCATTTGTTGACATAACAGGATGTCAGAGACTGCTGTGATCTAATTAGAAAGCAAGATGTTATCACCTGCCAAGATCTAATTACAATTCTCCTTTTAGTAAGTGACCTTAGGAATGTTTATATCTCATTTACATGTCAAGGAGGTATACACCAGAAACTGAAGCTGCTCTGATTAAATAATTTAATTTTATGAGAGACTAATTTAAATTTCACCAGAAGACAAATAGTGTGAGAATAAGTTTTGGTCATCCCGGGAACTATTTAAGACAGAGATGGGGAGTAATGCATATAAATAGGTTGTATCAGGCTGGTGTTAGTTAGTTGGTGGCTGAAGACCTGGAAGGATGGAACAGTAAGAATGAGCATGAGGAAAAGAGACTGAAGGAGAAATCTACAGAGTAAGGTAACTATATTATGCATTAGAATGTACTGATCCTTACACAAGTGCTTGCTGATTTTGTGATTTATAATTGTTTGTATTCTTGTCTTAGTAATATTTATATAGCTATTATTGCAATCTAACAATCATAAACATAATATTAAGAGTACACTACTGTGAATTATTTTTCTATCAGTGCTGTGGTATCAAATGTATAATATATATTGATATATTCACTATTAGTACTATGGGATTATATAGGATATTTTCATGAGCACTTTGGTAAACTAATTCAGCACTAAAACTTTTTATGTTCATTTAAATATCAAAGAGGGAAACAATGATTCATTGAGTGAATGTTCAGTTATTTATACAAATATGATCTCATTTTCACTGTTTGATTCCCCATATAATCTTTTATAAATTAGATACACAGGATTTGTTTTTTCCATTGTGTATGTATCACTTCTATCTTATGATTACATTAATCCAGAACATATTACACTATTTGTATTCCTTTTCTTTTTGAATGTATAACTTTTGATCTGGAGTCCACCTTAGCAAGGAGCTTTGGAATCTCTCCAGAGATAATCAGATAAACCTGGTTCATGTTATGCACATTGGTATGAGGCTAATTCACATTTTGAGCATATTTTGGGACGTTGTCAGTTATGATTTAGAAATTACTGCACTACTAGGCGCCTTTTTGTTCTGATATTTCCTTTTTACTATATATTAGTCTGAAATCAGAATGTATTCCAAGATGAAATAATCAAAATTTCTTAATTATGTACAATCCATTGTCAACAGCTTACAAACAACGTGTAAAATGTACATTCATATAATTTTGGTATAAAATATATTTATTTTTTCAACAGGTGGATTAATGAGCAGGATTCCCTCTAGCAGCAGAAGAGGACACCCATAGAACGACATTCTATACTGAATATCTGAGTCACCCACAAGTCATATCCACTACAGAAGTCAGCTCTTATAAAACTTGAGGATTCACAAAAGCTATTTTCATTTTCTGAATAGAAGCAGCCTTCTATAGCTTGTAACTTAATAAACACACAATGAGTCTCACAGGACAGAGGCCATATCAATGCTCTGAGTGTGATAAAATGTTTACACGGAAGTCAAACCTGATCATACACCAGAGGATTCACACAGACGAAAAGCCATTTTCATGTTCTGAATGTAGTAAATGTTTTAGTGCCAATTCAAAATTAATCCTACACCAGAGGAGTCACACAGGAGAAAAAATGTTTAGTTGCTCTGAATGTAACAAGTGTTTTACTCATAAGTCAGATCTTGTTACACATCAGAGGATCCACACAGGAGAAAACCCATTTTCATGTTCTGAATGTAGTAAATGTTTTAAACAGAAATCACACCTTATTAGTCACCAGAGGATTCACACTGGAGAGAAATCATTTTCATGCTCCGAGTGTAGTAAATGTTTTAAACAGAAATCACACCTTATTAGTCACCAGAGGAGTCACACTGGAGAGAAGTCATTTTCATGCTCCGAATGTAGTAAATGTTTTGGGACCAATTCACACTTAATCCTGCACCAGAGGTTTCACACAGGAGAAAAACCATATTCATGCTCTGAATGTAACAAACATTTTCGTACCAATTCAAAATTAATCATGCACCAGAGGATTCACACAGAAGAAAAACCATTTTCATGCTCTGAATGTAACAAATGTTTTAAACAGAAGTCACACCTTGTTAGACACCACATGATTCACACTGGAGAGAAGCCCTTTTCATGTTCTAAATGTAGCAAGTGTTTTAACACTGATTCACACCTTGTTAGTCATCAGAGAAGCCACACAGGAGAGAAACCATTTATATGCTCTGAATGTAACAAATGTTTTAAACAAAAGATAACACTTCTTACGCACCAGAGAAGTCACACAAGGAAGTCACTTGTTTCCGAATAGAGCATGTATTTCATAGACAAGTTAACTTGTTTAATCATTATAATATTCACAAAGGAGAGAATCAATTTTTATTTACTGGATGTGGCAAATGTTGTATGTAAAATCAAATATTTTTTAGACTGGAACGTCTAACATTGAGACTTAGGAATTTTTCCCCTGGGATGGTCTCCCTGTAATTGAGAGCAACTGTATACCAACCATCAATGACAAAGAAGTCCCAAGGTGTCATGTGGTTTATTAAGATACTAATGAAGTTGAATGTTTTTTATTATGTTCTTATTTTAAACATTAGCACATTTAAAGTGTCCATGTCACTTACACACAGTGGAGGTAATTTACAAAGTGCATTCGATTCACTCTGCAAACCGATTAAATAATCATGAGAGGGACTGGTAATAGGGGCTACAACCATATCTCTATCTTCGTTTCCTCCCACTCCCCTTTTTGATCCTCTTCAATCTGGTTTTTATCCCCTCAACTCCAATGAAGCCACCCTCACTAAGGTCCCATCTAAGTGTTTTTTCATCCTGCTTATCTTTCTAGACCTCTGCACAACTAGACACCATTGACCACCCTCTCCTCCAGCAATCCCTTCTCTTCATTAGCTTCTGTGAAACTGCCCTTATATGGTTCAACTGCTACTCACCATCTACTCCTTATGGGTCTCTAGTTCTGTCTCTATTTTCCCTCCTCTGCCACTACCTGTCACCATCCCCCAGTAATCTATTCTCGTCCCCCTGCTCCTCTCCCTCTATAATTCTTCCCTCTGTGATGGTATCAGCTCCTTTGGCCTCCATTACCATCTCTATGCTGCTGTCACCCACGCAAGTCTCTCTTTCCAAGTGTTTTCTCTATGTTATTTTACAGGGTATAATAGTGTAAGCTTGCTGCTTGTACGTATACAATTTTATTGCTCACGTACATTTTATTTTATTTTGCTGGTTGTCAAACTCGTTCTAGTGCCTTAGAAATAAAGGATTTTTTGAAAATTCCATGTGACGATTATTTGTCTGTCAACCTTTTTATTACATTGTTTGGAGTTCAATATGGAGGTTTTAAATGTATCCAATTTAAAGTATAGGATGAGATGTAATCTCTTACAGCTCTGAGCTGGTGCAAAACTCAGGTCCTTATGCAGACTGGAAATGGTCGTGCACCTTCCACACAGCAAACAACAGCGAGAGTGCGCCGATGGCCATCTTGAACCGCAAAATGAAATTTCGTCTCTGCAAAACAATGTGCACTGTATGCTTACTCTGTACTGTGTACAGAACACCCTCACTCCTCCCAGGTCCTCTCCTTGCCATGTATAATCTTCAACAAAGTTGAATGGAAATAAATAGGTGCACATTGGTTCTCAATATTAAAGGATATTAACTTTTAAAACGTTACTTTTATTGTTTAGATTAAATCAGCGATATATAAAAGTATATATTCAATAAAATCAATGTGTGTAATTAAAAGTGACTGGGTGCACCAGGTAACTTGCCTTAATATAATGGGGAGTATAATATATAATAGAGTTAGAGTAATACCCACATTTCATATCTCCAAATACATTGGCTGTGAATAATCTCATTAAATGCATATATGATAATGACACCAGTGTTATTCACTATTCTCTTGATCAGCTTTAGTAATACACGGAGATGATTTGCTATCTACCTAGAAAGGCTCTACACTAACTAGGATTTGTTGGAGCGAGTCATAGTTTCTATTTTACACATCTGATGTGGATGGTCTCGTGATTATATATAGCAGTAACATTAATATTACTCGCTAGTCTCTCAATTAGCTCCCATTCATCTTAGATACATATGCCCCATCAGGTAAAAGATAGTCTCATTTGTTAGATATGTAGTGGTAGTGCCAGTATTGTTTGTTATACTCTCAATCAGCTTCCAGTTATGTAGTGGTAGTGGCGCCAGTATTATTAATTATACTCTCAAACAGCTTTCAATTATACAGCGGCGGCTAACTATCTGCCTACAAAAAGCTCCAGAATATCTCTGGTTTTGCTGGAGCAATTTCTCGTTTCTTCTTTCCCCTAAGGTCAAGTATAATCTAGTGCATCCAGCGATAGAACGACTCGCGTTTCGCTGTGTGCTTATTCGAGGCAAGCCGAGAGACTGTTCTTACAGTTAATAAATACTGTCAGTGTGGGGCTAACCTCATGACGTGAGGGTGTCTCCACCTATCAGAAAGAGTGTTATCAAAGTGATTGGCATAATATACAGCTAATCTCTGATGGTTACAATCCCAACTCCTCCCATTCGGATTTCTATTGGTCCAAATGCATTGCATTGCCGATAATAAGGAACGGAATAATAAATAAACTTAATAATACGGCTTAATAATACGGGATTTACTATAGTTGCTACTAGGTCTAGCAGATCTTAATCATAGATGATCAAGTAAGCCATAATTAATCACGATCACTAAAGATCAGTGGGTTAGATCTATATATTGTTTTTGGTGATATAGAATTCAGATATGTACCATAATAAAATTATGAATCAAATTAAAACAAAAAAGAAAATAAAGTGAAAATAAGGTGCTATGATGCCAAAAAGTGTTGAAGATAAGGTATTAAAGTATCCAAATGAAACTATAATAAGGGATTGTTATATCCAAAGTGAGGTAAGTGATGATGTGACTAATATTAATAGTGTGTTATTTTGTTATAACATATTCATTAATTTGTGCAATAATTGTTAATATTTTTGAATATTTTTATATTTAATTTTTTTAAATTAATTATTCATTGTTTTTTATTTTTATTATTAATTAATATTTAATTTATATATTATTATTTTATTTTTTTTACATTTTTTACATTTTTAGTTTTTATTTATATTATTTAATTTATTACTTTTCATTTTTTTGTTCTTTATATTAGTTTTATGTGATATTAAGTGACAAAAACTATATTATAATAATAATGACATTTTTCTTATTTTAACAATTACATAAATTCAAATTAAGTATACTCTTATATATGTTTCCCTACAAGACACTAAATAGTGTAGATTATATATAATTGTAACTAAATCATTAAGAGTTTATTGAATTTTTATATATATAACTCATTATGTAACTATAGTTCCACCCAGATATATTAATATTGGCAGTTAAAGTCAAATAAAAATTCTGTATAATGGTCCCTTGCATAATTAATTATGGCTGCGGTTCCACCCAAATGTATCAGTATTAGCAAATGAAATACAGTGAGGGTCCATATGATAATCCATTTGGATCTAATTATATCACTCCATCAATCAGAGAAAAGATGTATAATTATTGTTGTCATTTAATCCCTTAGGATTAATTGTCCCCATTAAAAAGATTATTTTCGCGTCATGTTTCAACAACATCTGTTTAATATCGCCACCTCTAGTTCCAAGATTTATTTTTTCCATTCCATAAGCTACTAAGTATTTTGCGTTGTTGTTATGTGCCTTTAAGAAATGTCTGGCTACTAAAGTTAAAGTTTTCATTCTCTTGGTATCTTGTTCGGCATTCCAAATGTTGCCTACATGTTCTAGCAGTCGATGTTTAAAAGGTCTGCTAGTCATCCCGATATAGCTTAACTCACAAGGACAGGTGAGACAATATATGACACCTTGTGTGTCACAATTAATAAAGCTTTTAATGGTGTGGCGATTAGCAAATTTGTCCACAAATTCGTAGGTCTTCTTTGTATACTTGCAGGCTTTACATTTCCCACAAGGGTAAAATGCAGTTATTGTTTTCTAATTGTCATCTGTTTTGAAAATGACTATGTACAAATAAGTCACGTAGATTCTTCGATCTCCTCCAGCTGGTAAGTATTCTGTTTCCCATTATCTCTTGAAGATCTGGATCTAATTTCAAGATGTGATTATGTTTTTGTAGGATAGATTGAATTTGCTGCCACTGATTGTTGAAGGTACTAACAAATCTAATGATTGTATTTTCTGATTTATGTTGTCTTTGTGGAAGGATTAAAGAATCTCTTTTAATAGTTCTAGTTTCTCTATATGCTTTTTTGATCGAATTATGGCTATACCCTCTTTTCAGGAGTCTTTCACGTAACTCCTTAGCTCTTTTCTCAATAGTAGCTAAATCACCACAGTTTCTTCTCATACGGAGAGATTCTCCTTTAGGGATACTACGAATTGTAGAAGGGAGATCAGAGCTAGATGCGTGGAGAATACTGTTTGTTGCTGTTTTCTTCCTAAAAATGTCACTAGAAAGTTCTTTCTGATCTGTAACGGAAATTGTAAGGTCTAGAAAGGTTATCTTGTCAGAATTGATGTCAAAAGTGAGTTTAAGATTAATTTGATTGACATTCAGATGGTTAATAAATCTTATGAGAATCTCCTCATCTCCTTCCCAAATGAGGAATATGTCATCTATGAATCTTAACCATAAAACAACATGCTGTGTGTAGATCTCATTTTCGGTGGTGAACACTATCTCTCTTTCCCACCCTACAATGAAGAGATTGGCATAGCTTGGGGCACAAGTCGTCCCTATTGCCGTGCCCCTCACCTGTAAGAAGAATTTGTCATGAAATGTAAAAAAAGTTCTTTGTCAGGACAAATCCTAATAGGTTTAGAACAAAGCTATTATGTTCATTTCTCACTTTGGACTTAAACAATTGTCTGGCAGCTTCTAAATCTTTTTGATGGTCAATACTAGTGTATAGAGCCTCCATATCACATGTACATAACCAAGTGTTCTCATGTACCGTGATATGTTGCATTTTACTAAGGACATCTAAGGTGTCTTGTACAGATGAAGGCAAGAAGAATTCAAATTCTCTCAAATAGGTGTAAACATATATACTAGCTTTCTCCGTTAGGTTGTCTAGACCTGAAACTATTGGTCTGCCGGGTGGTCTTCTCTCATTTTTATGTACTTTTGTAAGTACATAAAACGTACCGCTGCTTCTCACACTAATGCAGCTGTATTTATAGTTCTGTAGAAGCAGTGAGGTGATATTACTGAGCAGATCGGACACTTGCACAGGTTCCGTCAAAATTCGCTGAACAAAGCTGTAACTATCCTATTTTGCCCTCTTGTGCTCAGTTACTTCTCCTTGGGAACCTCCAATTTTATTACTTACCTCCTTTGTCATCCACCTTAAAAAACTTACTTTGAATCTCTAAAACCTTCCACTTCCTTATTGTCACGGATCTCAAACAGAAGTACAGCTAGGAGTCACGAATTTGGTGAAAACACTCAGTGTTTATTTGCAGAGAGGTATTAACAACAGGTAATAAGGAGCAGGGATAAATACCAGGTTCCAGCTGATGCAGAAAGTAGCATGAATGTCCAGCAACAATCAGGTAAGGACAACAGGAAATTACATCAGGATTGGACAACAGGAAAGGACATCACAGGATGGGACAACAATAACCAGCCCTGTGTGCTGGGAGTGACAGGTATATAAAGGGAAAACCACACCCAGGTGCATGGGATAATTGGTGAACAAGTTAACCCCTAAGGCAAACAAGAAAGGCATAATAGCAGCACCTCTGGTAATCAGAGGTACTGCTGCAATACAATTCAATAATAGGACACAAAGGGCAGGAGCTGCCATGCAAAGCAGCATGTAATACATAAGCTGAGGGCAGATCGTGACACTTATAAGTCCAGGACCCAACCAACCTCAGTGTATCCACCAGAATGATCTTACCCTGCTACTTTCTTGCTCTTCATACTAATGTATACAAAGCAGAGGAAAGTGGTGTTTATTATATGTAGAGGCCCACTCTTATACTGGGAAATATAAATATATAAAACGTATATAATTCTTTTGGTAATGTTAAAATGTTCAATCCCCCCACTGAACACTAATTAGTCTAAAAGCAGTAACATAATTTACAATTGATAGTCAAGAAGGTGTATCAGAAAGAAGAATATTGAACCATATAAAAATGCCAAAGGGAAGAGTTGATTTGATCTGATTTCATATTTTTTTGTGTCTATTGAAAATATAATAATTAGGACTATTTCCCTATATCATATAATCAATTCCTGAAGCTCTTCTTCAATACTCACATGTTTCTAAATCATTCAAATTGATATAACCTATTGTTATAGATTATTCGTTCAAACAATATATGGCCATATTTATTTTAACGTATTCCGCCATTGTCTTAAACATAAATGCATGTATGATTCTTTGTTTATTCTGTTCAGCTAGTACAGGGTAAATGTAGGAAATATATAGAATATGATTGATACTTCTTCAAATCCTGGTAGCACTCATTGCGAATGTTCAGAGATTAGATACTGACACTGGTCTCCCTCTAACCAATAAATTGGCTGCTGTCACAAGTTTTTCCGAGAAGTAAACACCTGAGTATCTTATTAGTAAATGTATGACCTGTATCCTAATTTCACAGTATTCTTATATATTATTATACTTCACAATAATATTAGTTATTATGTTTCTAAAACATTATAGACTACATGAGATGTGTGGAGTCAGTAATCACCTCAAACTAGCTAAAACTGAGCAAAAGAGAAGATTGTGGCTCTCTCTGGCTAAACAATAGGAGAATCTTAAACAAAAGTTCCATATGTTGACATAACAGGATGTCAGAGACTGCTGTGATCTAATTAGAAAGCAAGATGTTACCACCAGCCAAGATCTAATTACAATTCTCCTCTGTTGTAAGTGACCTTAGGAATGTTTATACCTCATTTACAAGTCAAGGAGGTTTACACCAGAAACTGAAGCTGCTGTGATTAAATAATTTAATTTTTGGAGAGACTAATTTAAATTTCATCTGTGGACAAATAGTGTGAGAATACATTTTGGTAATCCAAGAAACTATTGAAGAGAATTGGGGAGGAATGAATATAAATAGGCTGTATCAGGCTGGTGTTAGTTAGTTGGTGGCTGGAGACCTGGAAGGATGGAACAGTAAGAATGAGCATGAGGAAAAGAGACTGAAGGAGAAATCTACAGAGTAAGGTAACTATATTATGCATTAGAATATATTGATCCATACAGAAGTGATTGCAGATTTTGTGATTTATAATTGTTTGTATTCTTGTCTTAGTAATATTTATATAGCTAGTATTGCAATCCAACAATCATACATATAATTATAAGAGTACACTACTGTGAATTATTTTTCTATCAGTACTGGGGTGTCATGTGTGCAATTTTTCTCTATCAGTGCTGTGGTATCAAATGTTTAATATATATTAATATATTCACTATTAGTACTATGGGATTATAGAGGATATTTACACGAGCACTTTGGTAAACTAATTCAGCACTAAAACTTTCATGTTCATTTAAATATCAAAGAGGGGAACAATAATTCATTGAGTGAATGTTCAGTTAATTATATAAATATGATCTCATTTTCACTGTTTGATTTGTTTTTCCCATTATATATGTATTACTACTATCTTATGATTACATTTATCCAGAACATATTACACTATTTGTATTCCTTTTCTATTTGAATGTATAACTTTTGATCACAGGAACTAAAAGTCAAGTTTATAGAAAAAGGGTACAATAGGGAAGAACTAGAACGAATGAATGAACAAGTTGAGAAGATTAATAGAGATCAATTGCTTATCCCTAAAACAAAAGATAAGAATCCCAAATATAAGGACTTGGGAATCCCATTCATCTCCCAACATTGCTCACACTCAAAGGAGTTCAAAAAAATCATAAAAGGCCATTGGCCTATCCTCATGAGAGACCCGATGCTAAATGGGGTCATTCAACAATATCCCAAGTTTATATACAGAAGAGCTCCCACCATCAAAAACCATGTAGTAAAAAGTTGTTTGAAACAAAAACAGAAAATGACCATTAAATCACAAGGTTTTTTTAGGTGTGGAATGTGCCTATCCTGTCGTACAGTTAAGGGGAATGGGAAAAAATGTGAAGAAGTAAGATCCTCTGTTGCAGATTACGTGCATAATATAAAAGATTTTATTACGTGTAATACTACAAACTGTATTTACGTGGTGGAATGCACTTGTAATAGACAGTATGTTGGGAGAACATCTAGAAAACTTAGAGAACGATGGAGCGAGCATATTAGAAACATTAAAAAAGGTTATGAACAACACTCACTATCGTTACATTTTAAGGAACATCATAATTGTGACACAAAAGGAATAAAAATTTTCTGTGGGATACAGAAGATATGGGGAGTTTGGAGAAAAAAAGACTCAGCAGTACAGCTAGCACAAGCAGAAATGAGAATTATATACCATATGGATTCTCTTATCCCTAGGGGTCTTAATAAAGATTTTGAGACTAAATGGTTTTTAATGTTATTCTAATATACAGATTTTCCCCCACTATATGTGTGTTATTTAACAGATTCTGCACATTTTCTATATATTTGTTTTAATATCTGTTTTTTATTCTGTTCATTATGCCTAACATATATGGAGGCTTGGCATAATATATTGCCGTTGGTTTGCATATTTTAAATAGGGTGTGTATTCTATTGATTATATTAAGGATATGTCCATATAGATATATTGCATCATGGATTGTTATGGGTACTGATTATACACCACACCCGTGGATAAACTCAGTTCCTTCCTTTTTAAGCTTTTGAGACCATTGGGATATGTGTATTTTATTGATTATATTAAGGATATGTCCATATAGATATATTGCATCATGGATTTTTATGGGTACTGATTATACACCACACCCGTGGATAAACTCAGTTCCTTCCTTTTTAAGCTTTTGAGACCATTGGGAATTATAGAATATGTCTTTTTATATATGATTTCATACATATGTGCTGTTTAGACTATTTAAGGTGATTGATATTATTACCTTTCCATGTAGCGTATATCGGATGAACCGCCTTAATTCACGGGCTCTACGAGAATTACTTTTATGCAGGTCATACACAACACCTGCAGATAAGATTACCCATTAGTATAAATAGTAAGGAAGAACCCACCCTCCATAAGCCTTGAGAAAGATCCATACTGAATCGAAATGCGTTGGCTGGAGGTTCACTGTGCATATCCCTTACCTTATATAGCTGTTCCCGTGAGTTGCCGGTGATTCTGAGGACATATATATATTGCATATATACCATCTTATGCTGGTAAGGGTACATCGGATGAGAGGAGCATTTATTGTATTTTATGTATGTCTATTTTTTATTGAATAAACTGTTTTATATAAGAAGATAATGCACTATTAGCATTTCCTTATATCCCCCGTTTCATATCATATGCAGTGGATCTATACTATGGAGGATTCGCTATACCTGAACCGAGGCAAGTGATTGCGGGATACATACATATATTTCATCTACTGAGGTCATTCAAGGAAAAGAGTGATTTAAATACAGAGGATCGTGGATCGATGAAAGAACGGGAGACGCGACCACTCCCCCTTCTGTCCGTGTCTGATGATTGGGTTTGCAATAGAGGGCGTCATCCTGATCGCAGCTCGTGGAGGAGTTCACGGCATAAACGGAATGTCCGTAGGAGAGTGATACATGCTGATGTACTACCTATTTCTGGTGAGTACATCTCCCTGAGGGGGATTTCTTTTCATAAGGATCCGGATGAAATGTATCATCATAAAGAAGAGTCATACACTGTGAATTAAACGGCTTTCAAGAGCTGATTTTGTTTAAGACTATTTACTAACTGTTATTTCCGTGAATAGCTTGTATGTTACGATATTAGGCGCCGTTAGTTGTGACACGATATCTGACAGAATGTTTGTATGTCGGCTGATTGGAGGTTTTTTTATGCAATCATCAGGCCAGTGTGCAGCTTAAATATATGGTAATTCTTTACAGACAGAGCTAAATATACTCTTATTTTAAAGAAAACAACATTTGAATTGCATTTTCAAATAGAACAGTAGACATTTAGTGAATAATTTAATGATTACAAAATATAGGAACAGCTTCTGTTGATTAAAGACAGAACATCAAATGGATACATATAAAGCACAGAAGATAATCTGACTTCAGAAAACATTATGCATTGTAGCGCTACGTGGGAGAAACTTAATTGTCCTTAAACATAAATCTAAAAATAGAGTAAAAGCAAGTTCTTGTGCACAAGACCACAGAGAGAAGGGGGTGAGATAAATGTATGGGTCACATTAAGAATGAACCATTGTAAACCTGTGACTTAATGGTGTGGCGGAGAGGGAGAAAAATAGTGTAGTACAGAGTATATACCAGGAAGATAGGGACATGGGGCCTGATTCATTAAGGATCTTAACTTGAGAAACTTCTTATTTCAGTCTCCTGGACAAAACCATGTTACAATGCACGTCTTCCAACTCCCTCTTTCAGGTTCCCCGTGGGCCAAAGATGCCAGCACAGGACACGTAGTGTGGTTGGTGGCTGGCCCCTTTCCCAAGACCAGACTCCTTTCTTTTTAGTGGCCGCGGTCACCTCCTTCTCCCTATGTGTGGCCACAGAGGTCACATAGCTGTCTGCCTCTGGACGGAGAGCCTTCAGGACAGATCAATAATATTTTGGTGCGACAACATGTGGGTGGTCCAGGCTATTAACAATCAATATGCCTCATCCTCCCCCGGCTATCTGGTTGTTGCTTCAGTTCGTGCTGCGATGTTTGCATTTTAATATTGTTTTCCGTGCTGTTTGTTTTGGGGGTTGAGAATTCTATAGCTGACTCCCTGTCCAGGTTTTAGTGGGATAGGTGTAGAGGGCTGGCGCCCCATGCCACAGTTACCAGTGTGCCATGTCCCCCTTATGTTTGGCAGATGGTCTGTCTGGCTTAGCATATCAGAAAAATCCCTGGCTCTAACCACGCACAGGATGTATGGTGCAGTTTGGAGAGACTGGTTGGCTTTCAAGGACAGCGAGGTAAAGGGCTGCAGCACTGTAGGTCTGCCATTATCTGGGACTGTTTCCAGTGGGGTATGTTTAAGGTAGCCATGTCCACAGCCTTAGTGGGAATCTCCTTTTACTCCAACTTACAGGGTCAGTGTGATGTTACTAAGGGTTTCTGGTTCGGAAAACGTTAAAGGGAGGGGCTAGGGAACAGCTGGTAGCGGAGGATAGTCAGAGGCCCATTGATGAGTCCATGCTAGCTGATATGAGGGCATGTTTGGAGGGTGTCACCACTGGCTACTTTAAACTGGCACTGAGCCAAAGGAGGGGGTGAAGAGGAGGCACTGGAGGCACAGATAGGCACTGCTTTATTTATTTGTAGTGTTTTAGCAGATCGGTGCTCTGTTATTTTCACGCCACCAATTTTTTTTACGTTTTGGAGGGAAAAAGACCGAAAGTTAATGTAAGGAAGAACTTTTTTTTTTTACCAAACGAGCGATAGATGCATGTAGTAATCTTTCAACATGGTGGCTTAGTGGTTAGCACTTCTGCCTCACAGCACTGGGATCATGAGTTCGATTCCCGACCATGGCCTTATCTGTGTGGAGTTTGTATGTTCCCCCCATGTTTGCGAGGGTTTCCTCCGGGTGCTCTGGTTTCCTCCTACACGCCAAAAACATACTAGTAGGTCAATTGGCTACTATTACATTGACCCTAGTCTGAGTGCGTGTGTGTATGTGTGTTAGGGAATTTAGACTGAAATCTCTATTTGAGCAGAGACGGATGTGAGTTCTCTGTACAGCGCTGCGGAATTAGTGGTGCTATAAAAATAGCTGATGATGATACAGTAAAATAATTTAAGAGATACAACAGATAAATAGAATGCTGTTTACCTTTTTATTAGAATATTAAATTAATAGCACAATGAGAATTATAAACGGACAGCAAATCATAACGGCTGTCTCTGATTGATTGGTATTTGGGAAAACGGCTGATTGGAAGTAAAATCTAAAATAGACATTATTAGGTGTCTACGGTTTGTGCTAATGGTATTGGGCAGTAGAACTATTTCTTAGTAATTACAGAGAAGTGTCCCCAGGTTAAAGTATGTTGAGGCCTTTGGGGGTGAGTATGCCTAGGTTGTGTGCCTATTTTCCTTTTCCTCTTGAGATCTAGGCCATGTAGTGCCCCCTTCTCCCAGATTGTATTACTTTATTTCTACCTATGAGGGATGATACAAGGTCATCATGGCTTTGATATTTTTAAGGTTAATCTTAAAATGTTGGTAAATAAAATGCAACTGCTATAAAAATGATCCACCACATTTATCTCCCTGTAATGACGGGTCTCGTATCTCTTTGACAACTTCTTCAGACCAGGAATGTGATTAATATGTAAAACATCAATCCCTCTGGTATTGTCTGGCCCAGAGAACACAGTCTTACCTGTCATCCATACTGTTTCAATCACACGTGCAGGTTGAATTAGCACATGGGTATCCTCCATGTGAGCATTAACGCCACGCCAAGGCGTCAACCATTGTTACTGAACATTTACACACCTTTCATGTCTCCTGTCACTGAGTCACACACTGCTCCCACTGCATTCTCCACTACACCCTTGTCACTCCCCCAGTTCATATACATAAACAATTTTGGGCAAAAAGCTAAGACACGACACTGGAAGTGTTCTAATCTGCTGTGTTTGTGCTTTCTTTGCTAGGTATCTGATGTGCTCTGCAGTTCTCGTCTCCAGATTATTGTTTGGCCCACGTACGAAAGGCCACATGGTCACTGTTGGAGGCATACAACTATAGTTCTGGATGTTATTTTTTCCTTAATGTTGTGTTTTAAGTGGTAGAAGTGAATTCTGTTATATATTGAGTGCTTTTGTTCTTTGCTGTTTTGCAGGCAATGCATAGTTGCCTACATCTGAGTCTGCCCTGAATCTAGTGACTATCCGTTGCTGCGTGAGCCAGCTCTGGGTACAAGTGAACCATATTGATGTTCCAGAGACACATACAGATTGAATTAGCACATGGATAGCCTCCAGGTGAGCCATAACACCACGCCAAGGCTTCAACCATTGTTAGACCCGATCATAATGTATCCAGTTCTAATATATGGATGTTATTCTGTCATTGCTAATGTAGAGGTACGTGAGAAACATGTCATTGTATTTGTATAGGCTCCCATCCCTCTTCTGTATAGATGAATCATATTGTAAGCCCTAACCGGCAATATTCATCTCATTAGATTGTGATCTCCTACGAGCAGGGCTCCCTCCCCTCTTCTGTATAGATGAATGAAATTGTAAGCGTTAGTGGGTAAGATTCATCTCATCAGAATGTATGCTCTGGAAGGTGAAGAAAACCCCGGAAGACATTTAATTTTTCTCAAAGTGGGAACAATAATTCCTTACTGACTCCACAAAGAGGAATTATTTTTCCCTCTTTGAGAAAAATTAAATGTCTCCGGGGGTTTTCTTCACCTGCCACTGGATCTATAGAGCAGTAATCCCGAAACAAGATCCCAGGAAGCCCCAAACATAACCAGAACAATGGCTATTATTACAGATATATTTGGAGAATTGGTTAAAATGACTGCACCTAGATATTTGGGGTTCCCTGGGTGCTAGCAGTGTTTGTTAATAAATAAAATTTTAGCAATATTTCATTTGCATCACTGCATATTGTTAAAAAAAAATTTTTCAAATAAACTTTGTCTGATTCTTGTTTAAAGTAAGCTACACACACACTTAAATACAATTATCAAATTAGGTATAGCTAGGTAACTAGTTGGTTATCAATGGGTTTCCATCAGGGGAGGTAATGATTGTGTAAGGACGCATAGGGCTCTGGCCACACCTCCGGTCCCATCAAAGCCTGATTCTGGGGAGAGTAACTGGGAAAACTAATAGTTTCTTACTGGTCTGCATGGTCACCCCCATAAGCCAAGACTAAGGGGTGCCCATAAGAAGCACATGCACAGGGGCCCTGGAGTCGGGTTGGGTATGGGTTATCGGTGTTGAATATTCTGAAACCGAGGACTCCTCCAATAAAAATCCAAATCTGTAAAAAAATGATTTAAAGAAAAGCAGACTTACCTGCATCTCAATGTTGGAGATGTCCGATGGGCGAAGGATGCTGACCGCAAGTGACTCCGACTACTGAGGTGTCCGTCAGGAGACTTTAACATCATTGCGACTTCTATCCCTTTTAATTTAAAGCGGCAATGTTGGTTAAATGTTTAAACACTTAAACAATGTCAAAGCGCTTTAAATTAAAAGGGGTAGAAGTCGCACTGACGTTAAAGTTAATTGGAGGAGTCCTCGGTGTCGTTATGGTGGTAATCGTAAAAATGATTACCACCGCTGGAGTCCTATTAGAGGCCCTGAGTACTACGGATACAGACTGCCAGCTGATATATACGAAGGAGGCTTGTTGCTGGCCAAATAACTGGGTCAGCAGGACATGAGCTGTCCCCATGCCGCAATACACTTTGGTGCTATCTCATGTGAGGAATTCTGGGAAAGTGGTTTACTCTGCAAAAATACCAGAAGGAAATAAGAATGGAAGGAAGGATCACATGAGTACAAGTTAATAATTATGAATACAGGTACAGTTATGGGTTCTTTTACCTGGAAAACCATTAAACAGATAATAATGAAAATCAGAAAGGAAGACTGTAAATAATTATTGCTATTTGGTGATAAGGTCATGCATACAGACATGATCAGAAAGTGTCTCCTTCAGTTAATGTGAGGAGCTCTGCTTGACAACTCTCATGAGATGAGGAATGTCAGGGGTAGTAACTGGAAAGACTGGGGTCATTTCTATTTATAATATATAGTATATTTAAGGAAAAATGCTCCAAAATATAGAGAAAAACCTTCTTCAGAAAGCATAGTCCCTGTATTTTGAATAATAGATCGGTGATAAATGATTTCTCAACCTCTTGGTCACAGTGAATTGACCACACTATGTGTGTGTGTGTGTTAGGGAATTTAGATTGTAAGCTTCAATGGGGCAGGGACTGATGTGAGTGAGCTCTCTGTACAGCGCTGCGGAATTAGTGGCGCCATATAAATAGCTGCTGATGATGATGATGACACAAGTGTTGTTTTCTGGTGGTGCAATGCAATAGATTTTTTTCTATTCTTCTCCCCTGTCCCTCTCCCCTGTCTCCCTGCACATTCTTCTCCCCGTCCCTCTCACATTTTTCCTCGCACCATCTTCTCCCCTGCTCCTCTCACGTCTCCCTGCACCATCTGCTCCCCTGTCCATCACATATGTCTCCCTGCACCTTCTTCTCCCCTCTCCCCTGTCTCCCTGCACCTTCTTCTCCCCTGTCCCTCCCACATATCCCCCTGCACCTTCTTCTCCCATGTCTCCCTGCACCATCTACTCCCCTGTCCCTCTCACATATCCCCCTGCACCTTCTCCCCTGTCCCTCTCACATGTCTTCCTGCACCATCTTCTCCCCTGTCCCTCTCACATATCTCCCTGCACCATCTTCTCCCCTGTCCCTCTCACATATCCCCCTGCACCTTCTTCCCTGTCCCTCTCACATGTCTTCCTGCACCATCTTCTCCCCTGTCCCTCTCGCGAATCTCCCTGCAACTTCTTCTCCCCTGTCCCTCTCACATGTCTACCTGCACCTTCTTCTCCACTGTCCTCACATGTCTCCCTGCACCATCTACTCCCCTGTCCCTCCCATATATACCACTGCACCTTCTTCTCCCCTGCCCTCTCACATGTCTTCCTGCACCATCTTCTCCCCTGTCTCTCTCACATATCTCCCTGCACCATCTACTCTTCTGTCCCTCTCACATATCCCTCTGCACCTTCTTCTCCCCTGTCCCACTCACATGTCTCCCTGCACCTTCTTCTCCCCTGTCCCTCTCACATGTCTCCCTGCACCATCTACTCCCCTGTCCCTCTCACATGTCTCCCTGCACCATATTCTCCCGTCCCTCTCACATGTCTCAGTGCACCATCTTCTCCCTGTCTCCCTGCACCTTCTTCTCCCCTGTCCCTCTCACATGTCTCCCTGCACCTTCCTCTCCCCTGTCCCTCTCACATGAGAACATGCCACAAAACTTGCTGCTTTGGAGATGCTCTGACTCAGTCGTATAGTCATCACAATTTGACCCTCGTCAAAGTAGCTTAGATCCTTATGCTTGCCCAATTTTCCTGCTTCCGAGACTTGAACTTCAATAACTGGCTGTTCACTTGCTGCCTAATATATCCCACCCCTTGACAGCTGTAATTGTAGCAAGATACTCAAAGTTATTCACTTGTCAGTGGTTTTAATGTTGTGACTGATTTGTTTATGAAGCATTCAGCACTTACATGACCTGTATGGCCCGCCCCCATCAGTCAGCCAGCCGCTCAAAGCTTTCAGTCTATAGCTGACCTTCTCCTCTGCATCAGAAACTTGAAATTGCTCATCATGCTAATCTGTTTAAAGTATAAGATGATGCAGCAGTAGGGATCAACCTGAAATAGAGTAGCCAACACGGCCAGCCAACCAAAGATGTCTGGAGCTGCAGGAGAGACAAGCATAACATACACTATACTAGAGACTGTATATAGCAAAAAGGTTGAGATGGGATAGGGGTTATAGAGCGATTGGGTCTCATTTATAGTTGAATGCAATGTTGCAGGCCAAATGTAAAAATAGGATACACCTGCACATTTGCCTTCCTACTTGTGTATTTTGAATTGCACATATCTTAAAATAAGATAAATTTAGTTGAAAATTATCTCCAGACAACACAGAGCCACAACCAGCAAAAGTTCTCAGGCATAGAATAAATGTCATATCAGCCCCACAAGATTAGTGGCACCAATCAGGCATTGAAAAAAGCTGGTTACCCTCCTTGTACCCTTCTCTGCCAGCATATGAACCAGAGAGAGATTTAATAGATCACACTTGAAGTCGCAAGAGTGTGTTGAATTAATTTTCAGAATAAATCAATATTGTCCAATCCAATTGTAGATTTTGCAACAAAAAGAGATTTTAGATCTTAAGTTACATAGTTACCAAAGAGAGAGTTCAATTCCCATACAGCCTGCAGACCCATGATTTCTTGGTAGAGAGTGTGTGTCCTCTGTTGGCTGCAGACCAGCTTAAAAACTTTTATAATGGTGGGTGTGTTTACAAAATGATGTCATCACAGAGGTCACATGGATGGTTTACAATGAATCAGCATTAACTTCACGGATCTACTTTCTTAAAAGAGATATTTGCACAAGATGTAGTTCCTAGCTTTTTCACAGTATTTTACCAGCAATTCCTCAAAATAGTAATATGTATTATAACAATAATATATAATAATATTGCAAATCAGGTTGCTGACAATAAATTTTAATTTTTTCATATATACAACTTTAACAGTCCACTCTCTTGTAGTACCCAAAACTACAATAATTTTAAAAAGTGTATTAAAAATAATAATAAAAACATTCTTCCCTTGATTTTACCATGTAGTGCTTAACCCAATTTGTCCTAACCTAAGTATGACCCTTTCCCTGTACCAGATGTTTCTATTAGTATGTATTTCACCATTGATTATTCTATGAATTTCCGTTTTTGTCTTTTTTATATATATTATTACATATTTCAGGAACAGATCAGTAAGAACCACTAATAAAAGTTTCCCCAATGCAGACATATTTTCTTTTTGATCAATTTCTTATTTTGGTCATCTGTTCAACCAGTGAGATATGCTCAATATATCATCCCAAATCTAATCTCTAAACTAATGAATTTCATTTAAATTTGTGGACAGAACAAAAGAAATTAACTGGACTTCACTTGTTACCTTTTTAAAACCTTAACAGCATTTTCAGAATCACTATCAAAACCACTTTCTGTGTTGAAAATAGATGATGCTGGAACATATAGAAATCAATGAGGAGGAAAACAAACACGTGGTGGCCACCATGTACGGCTAATGCTTCTTCACTGATTCGCTTTTCTTGCACCAATCAATCTTTCACTTCCTGGAACACATTCTCAAGCTGTGGAAGTATTTCTCCCTCTTCTGCTTGGTCTTTTGGGGGCTTGGTGTTCTTCTTACAAATTGTAGAGTGTCTCTTTTCACAACGTTCAGTAATGTGGTAGCAGTCTTTAACACCTGGTAATATCCTTCCCATTGCTTTATTACACAACCAAAACAGAGTACATTTCTACTTGTAATAGTCAGTGGTTCACAAGTCTGGGGAGAGGATCTTCAAAATCCCTTTTTTTTCTTTCAGTTGTTTGACTTATGGTAATCAAATATTTGACAGTCACTTCATTGTTACAGTTCAAATGTCATTACATGTGGCTGCTTCCCCAAACAAAAATGTTTTAAAAAAAAAAATGAAAAGTTAGATAGAGGTCTGAAAGTGATTATGATGCTGTGCAAAACCAAAAGATAACCCTCTGGCCACAGCTTGGCTCAGTCATTACTTTGCTCAATTCTAACAGCAGTACCTAATATATATAGTCAATAATTGATCATAATTCCCTTGTCCTTCATTAAACTAAGGTGCATGCTATCTTTCTTAAAACAATTAAATCAATACATTTTTCTTAAGGTATTAAAACAAAAAACTAACTTTAACCCTTCTAAACAATCTTACTTTTATCCCTCGCCTAATTTACACTGTTCACAATATATATCCAGTACTATGTTATATAAATCCGGATGTAATCACATGTAAAGACATAATGATAACCTTCTGAACTAAATTGTAATAGAACATCAAGATATGACAACCTACTTAACATTTTCTAAATCTATTATACAGCAAAACATTTTACTGATCAGGTCTACATAATGAATCCTTTACTTTATATATATATATATATATATATATATATATATACCACTAGACTATAAAAATATACTGTACTATATACATACGTTTTCACAAATCCCACACCCTACATAAATGATGAGAAATTCTAAGGCAGTAATCTGTGCGGGCAATATCACAAGTGACAAAGATGCAATCAGATATCTACTCAATAATTTCGAATACAAATATAGATCGTCCAGAATGTGTCTGTGTGCATTTTGTTGACTATTGTTGACTCAAAGATATACATATAATACAATTTTGAATTTAGTTGTGGTAATACAGATACATTTTTACGATTCACAGTAATATTTGATTATAGAAGAAGAGACAAAATGTCTTCAAACTCATTCCACTATGCAGAGATAAAACAAACACGTCTGCCTTATTTTGCTTCTGACACCAGGCAGATTTGAACAACTCCTAATTAAGCTATATCTTATCCCTGTCAAAAACGTCTAAGAGAATATTTTCTTTCATTGTTGTGACATCATGATGTCAAACTTTGGCAAGGTAAGATGGAGTCTTGTCATTCGTCCAAAAATCGCAGATTTTAGCATCTTCTTATTACAACTTTTCAAACCCCCCCATTTTTCTCCTAATATCTATTGGGGAGGAGAAAAACAAACAACAAAACAAGAATTTCAAATTTATATATAATAGAGAAAAAATATGAGAATTCATAATACACGTTATTCCTTTACACATTACACTAATATCATTTTCCCAGGACACGCATACTATATATGTGGATTTTTCATTTAGAACATTTGATAATGACAGTTCCCCTACAATCTGTTTTATAAACAGTTTAACTTGTAAATAATCCTTACGCACTAAACACTGGCGCAACTATATTTTGTTTCGATTTCAAGATGTGGCCATATTTCTAAACAATAATTTACCTCTAATTACAACTCGCATGAGTTGATTCTACATATTTTAGCATTTACAATTTTTGTACTATTCACTATTGTAATTACTGTTAACCTCTTTACTTGTAGCCATGCTTTGTGTACTTAACTCAGATGTCCCAACTTCCTGATGGTCAACCATAGTTTTGGGGCTGAGCCGTGCACTGCTTCTCCCCTCTGCTCTGGTCGGCCACTTTGGCTGTGAAGCACAAGGCTATTGTCGGACGCATACTGCCAAAAATTAAAACACGCAATTATGTTTAAGTCACAATTTTTTTTTTGTGAACTTTTTTTTAAATTTGCTTTAAACTTTCCTGCTTGCGCTCGCTTCATTTTGCTGCGCTACCGTTCGCTTTGCATGCTATCCTGCTACATGCTCCCTTGAAGTTGCCACAGTTTTAAACAGTCATCATTTTCAATTCTCACTTTTGTTGATTTAATCAACCGTACCTTATCTCTAATATTATTAAACACCTCTGAATCAAAACTACCGATCTTTGGAAAAGGTCTCAAACAATCCTTGGTCATCTTGACCCATTTGTCGCAAAACGCCGTTGTGTATTGTTATGCACGTTTTGTCGCTATCCAATAACGATTGTCGAATCTCGATTTGTGTTTCCAACGCACAAATATTTATTCTCAAAAAGTAGCAGAATAATTCAGGCGAAATAATAATAAGCACAGCCGTTACTTAACGCAGGCGCTCTGGATCCAGTGAACAGTCATTCAGGTCTGAAGTCTGTGGTCAATGTGACTGAACACTAGATGAGAGCTACTGCTTATATGCAAACAGAAATACAGTGAAACAATGCAGATGTCACTCACCGGACTGTGAGTGCTGCTTCTCGTGTGTTTAGGAACCATGGCCGTCCGCCATCCTGAGGGTCTGCGCATGTGCAGCCCTTTCAAGCCTTCAGTACCTGTTCCTTTTCATTAATTGGCTGATCAGGCAACACTCCCTATTTAAAGCACCTGAGGTCAATACCTCGTTGCCTGATCTTGGAGTCTCATTCCTATGAGCCTCTGAAGGTGTTCCTGTGTTTCCTCGTGTATTCAGCTTCAGCTGATTCCTGTTATTCTTTTGTGGTTTCCAGACCACTTCAACTCTCCTGTGTTCCTCGTGTCTGCAGCAGCTGATTCCTATCCACTGCCTCCGTTGTGTCTACAGAGTTTCCAGACTCACTACAACTCTCCTGTGTTCATCGTATCTGCACCAGCTGATTCCTATCCGCTGCCTCCGTTGTTTCTACAGAGTTTCCAGGCTCACTTCAACTCTCCTGTGTTCATCGTGTCTGCACCAGCTGATTCCTATCCGCTGCCTCCGTTGTTTCTACAGAGTTTCCAGGCTCACTTCAACTCTCCTGTGTTCATCGTGTCTGCACCAGCTGATTCCTATCCGCTGCCTCCGTTGTTTCTACAGAGTTCCTGCTCACCTCAACTCCCCGGTGTTCATCGTGTCTGCAGCCAGCTGATTCCTATCCGCTGCCTCCATTGCCTCTACAGAGTTCCAGTTCATCTCAACTCTCCTGTGTTCATCGGGTCAGCGCTCCGCTGTTACCATCTCTGCTACTGGAGTTCAGACCGCCTCAACTCTCCCGTGTTCTTCATGTTCCAGTTACTTTTACTACTGCTTCCAGAGTATTGCCTCGTTCATGCTGGTTTACTTGCCGTGCGCTGCACCAACTTGATTACCGCTCCCACCTTCCAGTGGTCTCTCCTCCTGCCGGTCTACAGCCGTTCAGGTATCCCTGCACATCTCTCTGACAGCCTGCTCTCCTGAACCGCGGTATGCATACTTCTCATTGACTTTGCTTGTGATTGCATATCTAGCTGGACTGAGTTGTGTTCTCCTCCGGAGTCCTTTATCCACTGAGACTATCGCTACCATTGACTTTGTTTCCTATTTGCGTGGATTGTTATTGTGACTTTGTATACCTTAGCAGTGCTGCTCTGTTATCATTTGTATTGTGATATCATCATGGGATCAAGTCCTGTGTGCCCGTGTATACTCTGCATAGCATTCATCTCCTCGTGCTCTCCTCACATATATATTTCAGTGGTACAACTTGCTAGATGCAGACCATTGATTCCTGTTCCCTGTGACACCAGTTTCCAGTATCCTCTCACATAGCAGTGGTACAACTTGCTATCCGCAGACCACTGACTTCCCTGTTATCTACCTCCACCTGGATTCCAGTCCTTCACCTAGACAGCGGTACAACTTGCTATACGCAGACCGCTGACTCTCACTGCCTCCTTGTTACCTCTGGACATTCCTCCTCACTATAGCAGTGGTACAACTTGCTATACGCAGACCACTGACTACCCTCACGTTTCCTTGTCCATCTGGTTCCT
This sequence comes from Mixophyes fleayi, assembly GCF_038048845.1. Taxonomy (NCBI): domain Eukaryota; kingdom Metazoa; phylum Chordata; class Amphibia; order Anura; family Limnodynastidae; genus Mixophyes; species Mixophyes fleayi. The sequence goes on from NC_134405.1 coordinate 36,145,675, forward strand.
CGTGTACAGTTATATACTCATTACCAGTGCTGCTAGTCATAGACTTTTCCTGAGCATTCTCTCACCATCTGCTGTTCTTCCTGTTCCGTTGTCACCCTGCTACCAGAGTACCTATTACCACCTATATTACTCTGGTAAGCCACCATCTGGTGATTTCCTGGGTAAAGACTCCTAGTGCCCGTGACAGCAGATGGTATGGCTTGCTTCTATTGATCCAGGCTTCAGGAAGGTCCATGGGGTTGCAGATCATAGGTTAGTTTAAACTAAAGAATCCAAAAGGGGGGTTATCTCTCCAGGGGATGTGCTCCTTTCTTCCCGCCCAGACTCCAATTACAACTAGTCTATTAGCATTTTATAGTCAGCATCATATTAAAGGTTTATTCCCTAACATCAATAACTAGAGTATGCAATGTGCGATCTCTTTGCCGAATGCACCAGACAGCTGTTGATGTCTGGTCATGGGGATTAATATGATATCAGACATGACACATTTCCTTTAACCTGAACCATATGTATCACTAATATGCATAAAACTCATAATATTACACATAAATACTACTATATTTCGACATAAATAACTATGTGTTGCATCTACGATTAATGTGTACTATTTACAAATGTGTGTGTTTGTGCGAATGTATACAAAAGGTGTAAAAGCTGTTATTGCCACGTGTTGCGGCTGGATACGCCCTTGCACGCCGTAGCGTGCTCTACGCATAATTTCAGACAATGACAATCAAGTTTGCTCGATATTAATTGAAATGACTTTATCCAATTTGCTGACTTTGACAGTATGCACCATACTTCTTAAACATAAGAAACCTCGCCGAACCAATCGGTCCTTCTTTAGGCAGCACACCATCAACCATCTCTAGCATTTGCTTAGCACCCATTGTGAAAATAACCTATTTCTCAACGCTACGCAACACAGGCCTCATTAACTGTTCTCCTTTCAAACAGAGCCTACTAGAGACTTTACCCGTAAACGACTTCACAGGCTACGTCCACTCACCTCCTAACACAGAAATATCAACGTGAACCACAGGAATATCAGCTCCTCGATACCCTGCCTCTTCAACAAATCTGCTGAGTATATTACTGAACTGGTAGCATCAGCGTTTACCCGCCTTGCCAGCGTAATTCCTCCCACAGCTCCACCCAAGTCACAATCACGGTTACACAATAAACCATGCGGTCCGATCACACCGCTTAGAGATACTAGCTATCGCTAAGCTTTGCGATTACTATTGGGGAGTGTGTCTCAAAAGCCTCTTTAACTGTTCTCCTTTCAAACAGAGCTCTTGCTGCCACTATACCTGCCGGCAGCAACCATTATCCCTGTCTTTTTCAACAGTAAATCAACTTTCACTTCAGAATCATACAGTTTACAAACACATAGACCTTAGTTTTCTGCGCAGAAAATACATTTCCCAAACAATAGTAATATCTTTTCAGAAGCTTTACCAAGTGATTATACTATGCATATATAACAGACTATGAACACAACTGTTTAAACACGTGGCATCAATACTGGAAGTACACATACACAATGCAGGAAGTACATATGCGCTATGCAATGCAATACATACTAATGCTGTGTACAGCAATCACATTAGGACTATTTAAACCAATATTACCGCTGTCCCTTTAGGTACACTCAGGCACCACCGATAGACTCTCAAATCAGGAATTTGGTTTATCAATATTAGATTTAATAAAAGTATAGAAAGATATGTTCCTACCTTATCCACTCTCTGTGGATAAATCGAATTCCCCAGGTCCCCACAGTAGGGCGGTTAAAAATAAATTTCACTCAACCATATAGATCAAACCCCAGTGGAGCTGTTAGAGTGCCCCTATACACCACAGAAGGTTAATACAACATTCTTAACTCCCAATTTAATTATAAGCCAAAGGTTCTGTCATTATCAAACATTTATAATTATTTAATATTTTTATAAGCAGGTTCATTCTAAAATATATCCGGAACTTACTCAAGGGAAAGGAAAGAGAACAGATGAAGAAAACTAAAAATAAACATAATTTGGACATTTTCTGTGATATTCAATTGGTTTGCACCATCTTACTATACCTGTTTTTTTCATAAAATAGCAATATATATATATATATATATATATTGATAAAATACTAATTGAACATATATATATATATATATATATATTCAATTAGTATTTTCCTTTTAATCATTAACACACTCATATGCTTTGTTCAGATAATAGTTCTATCAATATATCTCTAAAATCACACTAGTATACTGCATTCATACATCTCATATATTTATATGTATCAGGCATATCACAAACACTGTATCTCTGCACAATTTGTAATTTCTTAAATCTGTGTGCTCAAACCTTAAAATTAACTAAGTGATAGTCCTTAAATCCTGTTGGTGTATCCTAAATGAAGTGAGAGAAAAAACATTAATAAAATATAATCAGTATATTATAACAATTTGAACTATATGTTTCAAACTAGTATCTAAATTACTTGTTTTAAAACCAAATAAATCAACAGCTTGTCTCCTGTAAAAAAAATAAACATTTGGCATTGGATCCCACCCTGTTTGGCTCTCTTGGGAACAAAGAATGAATAGGTTAATGTTTATTAAGTTAGCAAACAAAAACAAAAGATACCTTGTAACTTAATCTATATGCACAGCCTTTTGTTGAATCCACAAACATATGTTAAATACTTTGGTGTGGAAGGAAATTTTCCCATGAGAAAATACACTTGATTAACATTGAAATAGACAGTAGACTAAAATCTTAATAATAAGATAAGTTTTAAGTAAAACAATTTGAAATCTTGGAAAATGCTTTTATCAGATATGTTAGTAAAAGCTTGTTAATTTAAGACTAAACATGACTTTATAATATTATTCTCTCACTGTATGTCTATATCTATAATTTCACACTTGCACACACGTGACTATTTGTTCATTTGTTGGATATAATCTACCAAAAACATTATATAATTGTTCATTAATATTTTAGTATCATTCTAAACGCATTTATATTTATAGTCACTAGTATGCTTGCAAAATCATAGTTATATAACTTACAACACGAACCTATGACCATATGTACTGTAACTACTTAAAGTGTATTTAATAAACTAATTCATAGCTGGAATCCTTGGCCTCTGTAACAACAAAAGAATACATTTTTAGTTATACAAGAGTATTTCTAATCAGATGTTAAACACATACAGTATTCAAGATATCTGTTCACTCATAAACAGTCCATTGTGAATTTCTGAAACTATTGGTCTGCCGGGTGGTCTACTCTCATTTTTATGTACTTTCGGAAGTACATAAAACGTACCGCTGCTTCTCACACTAATGCAGCTGTATTTATAGTTCTCTGGAAGCAGTGAGGTGATATTACTGAGCAGATCGGACACTTGCACAGGTTCCGTCAAAATTCGCTGAACAAAGCTGTAACTATTCTATTTTGCCCTCAGTTCCTTTTCCTTGGGAGCCTCCAATTTTATTACTTACCCCCTATGTCATCCACCTTAAAAACTTACTTTGAATCTCTAAAACCCTCCACTTCCTTATAAGTCCAGGACCCAACCAACCTCAGTGTATCCACCAGTATGATCTTACCCTGCTACTTTCTTGATCTTCATACTAATGTATACAAAGCGGAGGAAAGTGCTGTTTATTATATGTAGAGGCCCACTCTTATACTGGGAAATATAAAAATATAAAACTTATATAATTCTTTTGGTAATATTAAAATGTTCAATCCCCCCACTGAACATTAATTAGTCTAAAAGCAGCAACATAATTTACAATTGATAGTCAAGAAGGTGTATCAGAAAGAAGAATAGTGAACCATATAAAAATGCCAAAGGGAAGAATTGATTTGATCTGATTTCATATTTTTTGTGTCTATTGAATATATAATACTTAGGACTATTTCCCTATATCATATAATCAATTCCTGAATCTCTTCTTCAATATTCACATGTTTCTAAATCATTCAGATTGTTATAACCTATTTTTATAGGTTATTCGTTCAAACAATATATGGCCATATTTATTTTAACGTATTTCGCCATTGTCTTAAACATAAATGCATGTATGATTCTTTGTTTATTCAGTTCAGCTAGTACAGGGTTATTGTATGAAATATATAGAATATGATTGCTACTTCTTCACATCTTGGCAGCACTCGTTCCGAATGTTCAGAGACTAGATACTGACACTGGTCTCCTCTAACCAATAAATTGGCTGCTGTCTCCGGGAGGTAAACACCTGAGTGACTTTTTAGTAAATTTCTGTCCTATATCCTAATTCCCCAGTATTCTTATATATTAATATACTTTGCAATAATATTACTTCTTATGTTTCTAAAACATTATTGACTCCATGAGATGTGTTTCTCATTTGTGTGGAGTCAGTAATCACCTCAAAATAGCTAAATCTGAACAAAAGAGAATATTGTGGCTCTCTCTGCCTCGACAATAGGAGAATCTTAAACAAAAGTTCCATTTGTTGACATAACAGGATGTCAGAGACTGCTGTGATCTAATTAGAAAGGAAGATGTTACCACCTGCCAAAATCTAATTACAATTCTCGTTTGTTGTAAGTGACCTTAAGAATGTTTATACCTCATTTACATATCAAGGAGGTTTACATGAGAAACTAAAGCTGCTCTGGTGAAATAATTTAATTTTATGAGAGACTAATTTAAATGTCAACTGAAGACAATTAGTGTGAGAATAAGTTTTGGTCATCCCGGGAACTATTGAAGAGAGATGGGAAGTAATGACTATAAATAGGCTGTATCAGGCTGGTGTTAGTTAGTTGGTGGCTGGAGAGCTGGAAGGATGGAACAGTAAGAATGAGCATGAGGAAAAGAGACTGAAGGATAAATATACAGAATAAGGTAACTATATTATGCATTAGAATGTATTGATCCATACACAAGTGATTGCTGATTTTGTGATTTATTACTGTTTGTATTCTTGTCTTAGTAATACTTATATAGCTAATATTGCAATCTAACAATCATAAATATAATATTAAGAGCACACTATCGTGAATTCTTTTTCTATCAGTACTGTGGTGTCATGTGTGCAAGTTTTCTCTATCAGTGCTGTGGTATCAAATGTATAATATATATTGATATATTCACTATTAGTACTATGGGATTATAGAGGATATTTTCACGAGCACTTTGGTAAAGTAATTCAGCACTAAAACTTTCATGTTCATTTAAATATCAAAGAGGGAAACAATGATTCATTGAGTGATTCCACATTTAATCTTTTATAAATCTGATACACAGGATTTGTTTTTTCCATTGTGTGTGTATCACTTCTATCTCATGATTACAGTTATCCAGAACATATTACACTATTTATATTCCTTTTCTATTTGAATGTATAACTTTTGATCTGGAGTCCACACCAGGAAGGAGCTTTGGAATCTCTCCAGAGATAATCAGATAAACCTGATTCATGTTATGCACATTGGTGTGAGGCTGATTCACATTGTGTTTTTTGCATACTTTGGGATGTTGTCAGTTTTGATTTGGAAATTACTGCACTACTAGGCGCCTTTTTGTTTTGATCTTTCCTTTTTACTATATATATGTCTGAAATAAGAATGTACTCCAAGATAAAAAAAAAATCAAAATTTCTTAATTATGTACAATCCATTCTCAACAGCTTATAAACAAGAGGGAAATATTACATTCGTATGATTTTGGTATAAAATATATATATTTTTTGTAACAGGTGGATTGATGAGCAGGATTCCCTCTAGCAACAGAAGAGGACACCCATAGATCAACATTCTATACTAAATATCTGAGTCACCCACAAGTCATATCGACTACAGGAGTCAACTCTTATAAAACTTGAGGATTCCCACAAGCTATTTTCATTTTCTGAATAGAAGCAGCCTTCTATAGCTTGTTACTCATTAAACACACAATGAGTCTCACAGGAGAGAGACCATATCAATGCTCTGAGTGTGATAAAATGTTTAGATGGAAGTCACAGCTGATTATACACTTGCGGATTCACACAGGCGAGCAGCCATTTTCATGTTCTGAATGTAGTAAATGTTTTAGTACCAATTTAAAATTAATCATACACCAGAGGAGTCACACAGGAGAAAAAATGTTTAGTTGTTCTGAATGTAACAAGTGTTTTACTTCCAAGTCACTTCTTGTTGAACATCAGAGGATCCACACAGGAGAAACCCCATTTTCATGTTCTGAATGTAGTAAATGTTTTAAACGGAAGTCACACCTTTTTAGACACCAGAGGATTCACACTGGAGAAAAACCATATTCATGCTCCGAATGTAGTAAATGTTTTGGGTCCAATTCAAACTTAATCCTACATCAGAGGTTTCATACAGGAGAAAAACCATATTCATGCTCTGAATGTAACAAACATTTTCGTACCAATTCACATTTAATCATGCACCAGAGGATTCACACAGGAGAAAAACCATTTTCATGCTCTGAATGTAACAAATGTTTTAACCAGAAGTCAAACCTTGTTAGACACCACATGATTCACACTGGAGAGAAGCCCTTTTCATGTTCTAAATGTAGCAAGTGTTTTAAGACTGATTCACACCTTGTTAGTCATCAGAGAACCCACACAGGATAGAAACCATTTATGTGCTCTGAATGTAACAAATGTTTTAAACAAGAGATAACACTTCTTACTCACCAGAGAAGTCACACAAGAAAGTCACTTGTTTCCGAATAGAGCATGTATTTCATAGACAAGTTAACTTGTTTAATGATTATAATATTCACAAAGGAGAGAATCAATTTTCATTTACTGGATGTGGCAAATGTATGTAAAATCAAATATTTTTTAGACTGGAACGACTAACATTTAGACTTAGGAATTTTTCCACTGGGATGGTCTCCCTGTAATCAAGAGCAACTGTATACCAATCCTGCTTATCTTTCTAGACCTCTGCACAACTAGACACCATTGACCACCCTCTCCTCCAGCAAACTCTCCTCTTCATCATCTTCCGTGAAAACTGCCCTTATATGGTTTAACTGCTACTTCACCAACCACTAATTTTGGGTCTCTATTTCTGTCTATATTTTCCCTCCTCTGCCACTACCTGTCACCATCCCCCATGGATCTGTTCTCGTCCCCCTCCTCTCCCTCTATAATAATTTCCTCTGTAATGGTATCAGCTCCTTTGGCCTCCATTACCATCTCTATGCTGCTGACACCCACGTAAGGCCCTCCTTCCAAGTGTTTTCTTTATGTTATATTACAGGGTATAATAGTGTAAGCTTGTTGCCTGTACGTATACAATTTTATTGTTCACGTACATATAATTTTATTTTTTTGGTTGTCAAACTTGTTCTGGTGCCTTAGAAATAAAGAATTTTTTGAATATTCCATGTGACGATTATTTGTCTGTCAACCTTTTTATTACATTGTTTGGAGTTCAATATGGAGGTTATAAATGTATCCAATTTAAAGTATAGGATGAGACGTAATCTCTTCCAGCTCTGAGCTGGTGCAAAACTCAGGTCCTTATGCAGACTGGAAATAATCGTGCACCTTCCACACAGCAAACAACAGCGAGAGTGTGCCGATGGCCATCTTGAACTACAAAATGAAATTTCGTCTCTGCAAAACAATGTGCACTGTATGCTTACTCTGTACTGTGTGCGGAACACCCTCACTCCTCCCAGGTCCTCTCCTTGCCATGTACAATCTTCAACAAAGTTGAAAGGAAAAAATAGGTGCACATTGGTTCTCAATATTAAAGGATATTAACTTTTAAAACGTAACTTTTATTGTTTAGATTAAATCAGAGATATATAAAACTATATCTTCAATAAAATCACTGTGTGTAATCAAAAGTGACTGGGTGCACCAGGTAACTTGCCTTAATATAATGGGGAGTATAATATATAATAGAGGTAGAGCAATACCCACATTTCATATCTCCAAATACATTGGCTGTGAATAATCTCATTAAATGCATATATGATAATGACACCAGTGTTACTCACTATTCTCTTGATCAGCTTTAGTAATACACGGAGATGATTTGCTATTTACCTAGAGACGTTCTACACTAACTAGGATTTGTTGGAGCGAGTCACAGTTTTTTATATTACACATCTGATGTGGATGGTCTCGTGATTATATATAGCAGTAACATTATTATTACTCGCTAGTCTCTCAATTAGCTCCCATTCATCTTAGATCCATATACCACATCAGGTAAAAGATAGTCTCATTTGTTAGATATGTAGTGGTAGTGCCAGTATTGTTTGTTATATCAGCTTCCAGTTATGTAGTGGTAGTGGCGCCAGTATTATTAATTATACTCTCAAACAGCTTTCAATTATACAGCGGCGGCTAACTATCTGCCTAAAAAAAGCTCCAGAATATCTCTTGTTTTGTTGGAGCAATTCCTCGTTTCTTCTTTCCCCTAAGGTCAGGTATAATCTAGTGCACCCAGCGATACAACGACACGCGTTTCGCTGTGTGCTTATTCAAGGCAAGCCGAGAAACTGTTCTGACAGTTAATAAATACTGTCAGTGTGGGGCTAACCTCATGACGTGAGGGTGTCTCCGCCTATCAGAAAGAGTGTTTATCAAAGTGATTGCCAAAATGATAGCCAATATCTGATGGTTACATTCTAAACTCCTCCCATTCGGATTTCTATTGGTCCAAATGCATTGCATTGCCGATAATAAGGAAGGGAATAATAAATAAACTTAATAATATGGTTTAATAATACGGGATTTACTATAGTTGCTACCAGGTCTAGCAGATCTTAATCATACATAATCAAGTAAGCCATAATTAATCACGATCACTAAAGATCGGTGAGTTAGATCTATATATTGTTTTTGGTGATATAGAATTCAGATATGTACCATAATGAATTTATGAATCAAATTAAAATAAAAAAGAAAATAAAGTGCTATGATGCTAAAACGTGTTGAAGATTAGGGATTAAAGTATCTAAATTAAACTATAATAAGGGATTGTTATATCCAAAGTGAGGTAAGTGATGATGTGACTAATATTAATAGTGTGTTATTTTGTTATAACATATTCATTAATTTGTGCAATAATTGTTAATATTTTTGAATATTTTTTATATTTAATTTTTTAAAATTTTTAATTATTCATTTTTTTTTATTAATTAATATTTATTTTATATATTATTATTTTATTTTTTTTACATTTTTTACATTTTTAGTTTTTATTTATATTATTTAATTTATTACTTTTCATTTTTTGTTCTTTATATTAGTTTTTTGTGATATTAAGTGACAAAAACTATATTATAATAATAATGACATTTTTCTTATTTTAACAATTACATAAATCTAAATTAAGTATACTCTTATACATGCCTCCCTATAAGACACTAAAAAGTGTAGATTATATATAATTGTAACTAAATCAGTAAGAGTTTATTGTATCTTAATATATATAACTCATTATGTAACTATAGTTCCACCCCAATATATTAATATTAGCAGTTAAAGTCAAATAAAAATCCTGTATAATAATCCCTTGCATAATTTATTATGGCTGTGGTTTCACCTAAATGTATCAGTATTAGCAAATGAAATATAATGAGGGTCAGTATGATAATCCCATTAGATCTAATTATATCACTCCATCAATCAGAGTAAAGCTGTATAATTATTGTTGTCATTTAATCCCTTAGGATAAATTGTCCCCATTAAGAAGATCATTTTCGCTTCATGCTTCAACGTCTGTTTAATATCGCCACCTCTAGTTCCAAGATTTAATTTTTCCATTCCATAAGCTACTAAGTATTTTGGGTTGTTGTTATGTGCCTTTAAAAAATGTCTGGCTACAGAAGTTCAAGTTTTCATTCTCTTGGCATCTTGTTCGTCATTACAAATGTTGCCTTCATGTTCTAGCAGTCGATGTTTAAATGGTCTGCTAGTCATCCCGATATAGCTTAACTCACAAGGACAGGTGAAACATTATATGACACCTTTTGTGTCACAATTAATAAAGCTTTTAATGGTGTGGCGATTAGTAAATTTGTCCACAAATTGGTGGGTCTTCTTCGTATACTTGCAGGCTTTACATTTCCCACAAGGGTAAAATCCAGTTATTGTTTTTCTAATTGTCATCTGTTTTGAATTGTGATGAAAATGACTATGTAGAAATAAGTCACGTAGATTCTTCGATCTCCTCCAGCTGGTAAGTATTCTGTTTCCCATTATCTCTTGCAGATCTGGATCTAATTTCAAGATGTGACTATGTTTTTGTAGGATAGATTGAATTTGCTGCCACTGATTGTTGAATGTACTAACAAATCTAATGATTGTATTTTCTGATTTATGTTGTTTTTGTGGAAAGATTTAAGAATCTCTTTTAATAGTTCTAGTTTCTCTATATGCTTTTTTGATCGAATTATGGCTGTACCCTATTTTCAGGAGTCTTTTCACGTAACTCCATTGCTCTTTTGTCAAAAATCGTAAGGTCTAGAAAGGTTATCTTGTCAGAATTTAGATCAAAAGTGAGTTTAAGATTAATTTGATTGACATTCAGATGGTTAATAATTTTATGAGAATCTCCTTATCTCCTTCCCAAATGAGGAATATGTCATCTATGAATCTTAGCCATAAAAAAACATGCCATGTGTAGATCTCATTTTCGATGGTGAACACTATCTCTCTTTCCCACCACACAATGTAGAGATTGGCATAGCTTGGGGCACAAGTCATCCTCATCGCCTGGCCCCTCACCTGTAAGAAGAACTTGTCATCAAATGTAACAAAAGTTCTTTGTCAGGACAAATTCTAATAGGTTTAGAACAAAGCTATTACGTTCATTTCTCACTTTGGTCTCAAAAAATTGTCTGGCAGCTTCTAAATATTTTTGATGCTCAATACTAGTGTATAGCGCCTCCACATCACATGTACATAACCAAGTGTTCTCATGTACTGTGATATGTTGTATTTTACCAAGGATATCTAAGGTGTCTCGTACATATGAAGGCAAGGAGAATACAAATTCTCTCAAATAGATGTCAACATTTATACTAGCTTTCTCCGTTAGGTTGTCTAGACCTGAAACTATTAGTCTGCCGGGTGGTCTTCTCTCATTTTTATGTACTTTCGGAAGCAAAAAAAATGTACCGCTGCTTCTCACACTAATGCAGCTGTATTTAAAGTTCTCTGGAAGCAGTGAGGTGATATTACTGAGCAGATTGGACACTTGCACAGGTTCTGTCAACATTCACTGAGCAAAGCGGTAACTATCCTGGGGGTAAATGTATCAATCTGCGCATTCTGTAAATCGCCAATATTTGGAGATTTGGCAGGGCTGAATTAAAATGGCAATGTCATTACAGGCAAAACTTGCCTTTAAAGACATTGTCATTTTACATTCCACTGGAAAGTTGCCGAATATCGCTGATTTGCAGAATGCACAGATTGATACATTTACCCCTTGGCCGTGGATCTGCAAGCATTCAGCTTCTCTGGTAATTAGTTCATCTGTCTCTCTTCCTCCCACCATCAACTCTTTTGCCCACTTGTGCTCAGTTCCTTCTGTTTGGGAACCTCCAATTTAATTACTTACCCCCTTTCACATCCACCTTAAAAAACTTACTTTGAATCTCTAAAACCCTCCACTTCCTTATAAGTCCAGGACCCAACCAACCTCAGTGTATCCTCCAGTACGATCTTACCCTGCTACTTTCTTGATCTTCATACTAATGTATACAAAGCAGAGGAAAGTGGTGTTTATTATATGTAGAGGTCCACTCAGATACTGGGAAATATAAATATATAATACGTATATAAGTTTATTGGTAGTGTTAAGATGTTCAATCCCCCCACTGAACATTAATTAGTCTAAAAACTGCAACATATTTTACAATTGATAGTCAAGAAGGTGTATTAGAAAGAAGAATAGTGCCATATATAAATATGGCAAAAGGAAGAATTGATTTGATATGATTTAATATTTTTGTGTCTATTGAAGATTTAAGAATTAGGACTATTTCCCTATATCATATAATCAATTCCTGAACCTCTTCTTCAATATTCACATGTTTCTAAATCATTCAAATTGTTATAACCTATTTTTATAGGTTATTCATTCAAACAATATATAGCCATATTTATTTTAACGTATTCCGCCATTGTCTTAAACATAAATGCATGTATGATTCTTTGTTTATTCAGTTTAACTAGCACAAGGTAAATGTATGAAATATATAGAACATGATTGATACTTCTTCAAATCTTGGCAGCACTCGTTGCGAATGTTCATAGATTAGATACTGACACTGGTCTCCCTCTAATCAATAAATTGGCTGCTGTCCCAAGTATTTCCGGGGTGTAAACACCTGAGTGACTTAATAGTAAATTTATGTCCTATATGCTAATTCCCCAGTAACCCTATATATTAATATACTTCACAATAATATTACTTCCTATGTTTCTAAAACATTAATGACTCCATGAGATGTGTTTCTCATTTGTGTAGAGTCTGTAATCACCTTAAACTAGCTAAATCTGAACAAAAGAGAAGATTGTGGCTCTCTCTGCCTCGACAATAGGAGAATCTTAAACAAAAGGTCCATTTGTTGACATAACAGGATGTCAGAGACTGCTGTGATCTAATTAGAAAGGAAGATGTTATCAACAGCCGAGATCTAATTACAATTCTCTTTTGTTGTAAGTGACCTTAGGAATGTTTATACCTCATTTACATGTCAAGGAGGTTTACACCAGAAACTGAAGCTGCTCTGATGAAATAATTTGATTTTATGAGAGACTAACTTAAATTTCACCTGATGACAAATAGTTTGAGAATAAGTTTTGGTCATCCCGGGAACTATTGAAGAGAGATGGGGAGGAATGACTATAAATAGGCTGTATCAGGCTGGTGTTAGTCAGTTGGTGGCTAGAGAGCTGGAAGGATGGAACAGTAAGAATGAGCATGAGGAAAACAGACTGAAGGAGAAACCTACAGAGTAAGGTAACTATATTATGCATTAGAATGTATTGATCCATACACAAGTGATTGCAGATTTTGTGATTTATTACTGTTTGTATTCTTGTCTTAGTAATATTTATATAGCTAGTATTGTAATCTAACAATCATACATATAATTATAGGAGTACACTACTTTGAATTATTTTTCTATCAGTACTGTGGTGTCATGTGTGCAATTTATCTCTATCAGTACTGTGGTATCAAATGAAAAATATATATTGGTATATTGACTAATAGTACTATGGGATTATTTAGGATATTTTCATGAGCACTTTGGTAAACTAATTCAGCACTAAAACTTTCATGTTCATTTAAATATCAAAGAGGGGGACAATGATTCATTGAGTGAATGTTCAGTTATTTGTACAAATATGATCTCATTGTCACTGTTTGATTCCCCATTTAATCTTTTGTAAATCAGATACACAGGATTTGTTTTATCCATTATATATGTATTACAACTTATGATTACATTTATCCAGAACATATTACACTATTTGTATTCCTTTCCTTTTGGAATATATGTCTTTGTATCTGGAGACCACAACAGGAAGGCGCTTTGGAATATCTCTAGAGGTAATCAGATAAACCTGATTCATGTTGTGCACATTGGTATGAGGCCGATTCACATTGTGTTCATGAGCATATTTTGGGACGTTGTCAGTTTTGATTTGGAAATTACTGCACTACTAGGTGCCTCTATGTTCTGATCTTTCCTTTTTGCTATATATAAGTCTGAAATCAGAATGTATTCCAAGATGATTTAATCAAAATATCTTAATTATGTACAATCCATTCCCAACAGCTTGCAAAGTAGGTGTACAATTTACATTCATATAACTTTGGTATCAAATATATATATATATTTTTTAACAGGTGGATTAATGAGCAGGATTCCCTCTAGCAGCAGAAGAGGACACCCATAGAACGACATTCTATACTGAATATCTGAGTCACCCACAAGTCATATCAACTACAGAAGTCAGCTCTTATAAAACTTGAGGATTCACAAAAGCTATTTTAATTTTCTGAATAGAAGCAGCCTTCTATAGCTTGTTACTCATTAAACACACAATGAGTCTCACAGGACAGAGGCCATATCAATGCTCTGAGTGTGATAAAATGTTTACATGTAAGTCAAAGCTGATCATACACCTGAGGGTTCACACCGGCGAGAAGCCATTTTCATGTTCTGAATGTAGTAAATGTTTTAGTACCAATTCAAACTTAATCCTACACCAGAGGAGTCACACAGGAGAAAAAATGTTTAGTTGCTCTGAATGTAACACGTGTTTTACTCATAAGTCAGATCTTGTTAGACATCAGAGGATCCACACAGGAGAAACCCCATTTTCATGTTCTGAATGTAGTAAATGTTTTAAACAGAAATCACAACTTATTTGTCACCAGAGGATTCACACTGGAGAAAAACCATATTCATGTTCTGAATGTAACAAATGTTTTAAACAGAAGTCATTACTTGTTAGTCACCAGAGAACTCACACGGGAGAGAAATCATTTTCATGCTCCGAATGTAGTAAATGTTTTAAACAGAAATCACACCTTATTAGTCACCAGAGGACTCACACTAGAGAGAAATCATTTTCATGCTCCGAATGTAGTAAATGTTTTGGGTCCAATTCAAAATTAATCATGCACCAGAGGATTCACACAGGAGAAAAACCATTTTCATGCTCTGAATGTAACAAATGTTTTAAACAGAAGTCAAACCTTGTTAGACACCACATGATTCACACCGGGGAGAAGCCCTATTCATGTTCTAAATGTAGCAAGTGTTTTAACACTAATTCACACCTTGTTAGGCATCAGAGAAGCCACACAGGAGAAAAACCATTTATGTGCTCTGAATGTAACAAATGTTTTAAACAAGAGATAACACTTCTTATGCACCAGAGAAGTCACACAAGGAAGTAATTTGTTTCCGAATAGAGCATGTATTTCATAGACAAGTTAACTTGTTTAATCATTATAATATTCACAAAGGAGAGAATCAATTTTAATTAACTGGATGTGGCAAATGTTGTAAAATCAAATCTTTTTTAGACTTGAACGACTAACATTGAGACTTAGGAAATTTTCCCTTGGGATGGTCTCCCTGTAATCGAGAGCAACTGTATATCAACCAACAATGACAAAGAAGTCCCAAGGTGTCTTGTGGTTTATTAAGATACTTATGAAGTTGAATGTTTATTATTATGTTCTTATTTTAAACCAGTGGCACATTTAAAGTGTCCATGTCACTTACACACAGTGGAGGTCATTTACAAAGTACATTCGATTCACTCTGCAAACCGATTAAATAATCATAAGAGGGACTGGTAATAGGGGCTACAACCATATCACTATCTTCCTTTCCTCCCACTCCCTTTCTTGATCCGCTTCAATCTGTTTTTTATTCCCTCCACTCCAATGAAGCCACCCTCACTAAGGTCACATCTAAGTGTTTTTTCATCCTGCTTATCTTTCGAGACCTCTGCACAACTAGACACCATTGACCACCCTCTCCTCCAGAAAACTCTCCTGTTCATCAGCTTCCGTGAAACAGCGCTTATCTGGTTCGATTTCTCCTTCACCAACCACTAATTTTGGGTCTCTATTTCTGTCTCTATTTTCCCACCTCTCCCACTACCTATCAGAATCCCCCATGGATCTATTTTCGCCCCCCCCCCTGCTCCTCTCCCTCTTCACTTCTTCCCTCTGTGATGGTATCAGCTCCTTTGGCCTCCATTACCATCTCTATGCTGCTGACACCCACGCAAGGCCCTCTTTCCAAGTGTTTTCTTTATGTTATTTTACAGGGTATAATTGTGTAAGCTTGCTGCCTGTAAGTATACAATTGTATTGCTCACGCACATATTATTTTATTTTGCTGGTTGTCAAACTCGTTCTGTTTCCTTAGAAATAAAGGATTTTTTGAATATTCCATGTGACGATTATTTGTCTGTCAACCTTTTTATTTCAATGCTTGGAGTTCAATATGGAGGTTTTAAATGTATCCAATTTAATGTATAGGATGACACGTAATCTCTTCCAGCTCTGAGCTGGTGCAAAACTCATGTCCTTATGCAGACTGGAAATAATTGTGCACCTTCCACACAGCAAACAACAGCGAGAGTGTGCCGATGGCCATCTTGAACCACAAAAGGAAATTTCGTCTCTGCAAAACAATGTGCACTGTATGCTTACTCTGTACTGTGTGCGGAAAACCCTCACTCCTCCCAGGTCCTCTCCTTGCCATGTACAATCTTCAACAAAGTTGAAAGGAAATAAATAGGTGCACATTGGTTCTCAATATTAAAGGATATTAACTTTTAAAACTTAACTTTTATTGTTTAGATTAAATCAGCGATATATAAAAGTATATATTCAATAAAATCACTGTGTGTAATTAAAAGTGACTGGGTGCACCAGGTAACTTGCCTTAATATAGTGGGGAGTATAATATACAATATAGGTAGACTAATACCCACATTTCATATCTCCAAATACATTGGCTGTGAATAATCTCATTAAATGCATATATGATAATGACACCAGTGTTATTCACTATTCTCTTGATCAGCTTTAGTAATACACGGAGATGATTTGCTATCTACCTAGAGAGGCTCTACACTAACTAGGATTTGTTGGAGAGAGTCATAGTTTCTATATTACACACCTGATGTGGATGGTCTCGTGATTATATATAGCAGTAACATTAATATTACTCGCTAGTCTCTCAATTAGCTCCCATTCTTTTTAGATCCATATACCTCATCAGGTAAAAGATAGTCTCATTTGTTAGATATGTAGTGGTAGTGCCAGTATTGTTTGTTATACTCTCAATCAGCTTCCAGTTATGTAGTGGTAGTGGAGCCAGTATTATTAATTATACTCTCAAACAGCTTTCAATTATACAGCGGCGGCTAACTATCTGCCTACAAAAAGCTCCAGAATATCTCTGATTTTGCTGGAGCAATTCCTCGTTTCTTCTTTCCCCTAAGGTCAAGTATAATCTAGTGCACCCAGTGATACAACGACGCGCGTTTCGCTGTGTGCTTATTCAAGGCAAGCCGAGAGACTGTTCTGATGGTTAATAAATACTGTCAGTGTGGGGCTAACCTCATGACGTGAGGGTGTCTCCACCTATCAGAAAGAGTGTTTATCAAAGTGATAGGCATAATATACAGCCAATCTCTGATGGTTACAATCCAAACTTCTCCCATTCGGATTTCTATTGGTCCAAATGCATTGCATTGCCGATAATAAGGAGGGGAATAATAAATAAACTTAATAATATGGCTTAATAATACGGGATTTACTATAGTTGCTACTAGGTCTAGCAGATCTTAATAATACGTCATCAAGTAAGCCATAATTAATCACAATCACTAAATATCGGTTAGTTAGATCTATATATTTTTTTGGTGATATAGAATTCAGATATGTACCATAATGAAATTATGAATTAAATTAAAACAAAAAAGAAAATAAAGTGCTATGATGCTAAAAAGTGTTGAAAATAAGGGATTAAAGTATCTAAATTAAACTATAATAAGGGATTGTTATATCCAAAGTGAGGTAAGTGATGATGTGACTAATATTAATAGTGTGCTATTTTGTTATAACATATTCATTAATTTGTGCAATAATTGTTAATAATTTTGAATATTTTTTATATTTAATTTTTTTAAATTGTTAATTATTCATTGTTTTTTTATTTTTATTATTAATTAATTTTTTTTTTATATATTATTATTATTTTTTTAAT
Source organism: Mixophyes fleayi (assembly GCF_038048845.1). Lineage (NCBI taxonomy): Eukaryota > Metazoa > Chordata > Amphibia > Anura > Limnodynastidae > Mixophyes > Mixophyes fleayi. The sequence goes on from NC_134405.1 coordinate 36,163,492, forward strand.
TTTTTACATTTTTAGTTTTTTATTTATATTATTTAATTTATTACTTTTCATTTTTTTGTTCTTTATGTTAGTTTTATGTGATATTAAGTGAAAAAACTATATTACAATAATAATGTCATTTTTCTTATTTTAACAATTACATAAATTCAAATTAAGTATACTCTTATATATGTCTCCCTATAAGACACTAAAGAGTGTAGATTATATATAATTGTAACTAAATCAGTAAGAGTTTATTGTATCTTAATATATATAACTCATTATGTAAGTATAGTTCCACCCAGATATATTAATATTGGCAGTTAAAGTCAAATAAAAATTCTGTATAATGGTCCCTTGCATAATTTATTATGGCTGTGGTTCCAACCAAATGTATCAGTATTAGCAAATGAAATACAGTGAGGGTCCATATGATAATCCATTTGGATCTAGTTATATCACTCCATCAGTCAGAGAAAAGCTGTATAATTATTGTTGTCATTTAATCCCTTAGGATAAATTGTCCCCATTAAGAAGATCATTTTCGCGTCATGTTTCAACAACGTCTGTTTAATATCGCCACCTCTAGTTCCAAGATTTATTTTTTCCATTCCATAAGCTACTAAGTATTTTGAGTTGTTGTTATGTGCCTTTAAGAAATGTCTGGCTAGTGAAGTTAAAGTTTTCATTCTCTTGGTATCTTGTTCGGCATTCCAAATGTTGCCTACATGTTCTAGCAGTCGATGTTTAAAAGGTCTGCTTGTCATCCCGATATAGCTTAACTCACAAGGACAGGTGAGATAATATATGACACCTTGTGTGTCACAATTAATAAAGCTTTTAATGGTGTGTCGATTAGCAAATTTGTCCACAAATTCGTAGGTCTTCTTTTTATACTTGCAGGCTTTACATTTCCCACAAGGGTAAAATCCAGTTATTGTTTTCTAATTGTCATCTGTTTTGAATTGTCCTGAAAATGACTATGTACAAATAAGTCACGTAGATTCTTTGATCTCCTCCAGCTGGTTAGTATTCTGTTTCCCATTATCTCTTGAAGATCTGGATCTAATTTCAAGATGTGATTATGTTTTTGTAGGATAGATTGAATTTGCTGCCACTGATTGTTGAAGGTACTAACAAATCTAATGATTGTATTTTCTGATTTATGTTGTCTTTGTGGAAAGATTAAAGAATCTCTTTTAATAGTTCTAGTTTCTCTATATGCTTTTTTGATCGAATTATGGCTATACCCTCTTTTCAGGAGTCTTTCACGTAACTCCTTAGCTCTTTTATCAATAGTAGCTAAATTACCACAGTTTCTTCTCATACGGAGAGATTCTCCTTTAGGGATACTACGAATTGTAGAAGGGAGATGAGAGCTAGATGCATGGAGAATACTGTTTGTTGCTGTTTTCTTCCTAAAAATGTCACTAGAAAGTTCTTTCTGATCTGTAACAGAAATTGTAAGGTCTAGAAAGGTTATCTTGTCAGAATTGATATCAAAAGTGAGTTTAAGATTAATTTGATTGACATTCAGATGGTTAATAATCTTATGAGAATCTCCTCATCTCCTTCCCAAATGAGGAATATGTCATCTATGAATCTTAACCATAAAACAACATGCTGTGTATAGATCTCATTTTCGGTGGTGAACACTATCTCTCTTTCCCACCCCACAATGTAGAGATTGGCATAGCTTGGGGCACAAGTTGTCCCTATTGCCGTGCCCCTCACCCGTAAGAAGAATTTGTCATCAAATGTAAAAAAAGTTCTTTGTCAGGACAAATTCTAATAGGTTTAGAACAAAGCTATTATGTTCATTTCTCACTTTGGACTTAAACAATTGTCTGGCAGCTTCTATATCTTTTTGATGGTCAATACTAGTGTATAGAGCCTCCACATCACATGTACATAACCAAGTGTTCTCATGTACCGTGATATGTTGTATTTTACTAAGGACATCTAAGGTGTTTCGTACATATGAAGGCAAGGAGAATTCAAATTCTCTCAAATAGGTGTAAACATATATACTAGCTTTCTCCGTTAGGTTGTCTGGACCTGAAACTTTTGGTCTGCCGTGTGGTCTTCTCTCATTTTTATGTACTTTCGGAAGTACATAAAATGTACCGCTGCTTCTCACACTTATGCAGCTGTATTTATAGTTCTCTGGAAGCAGTGAGGTGATATTACTGAGCAGATCGGACACTTCCACAGGTTCCGTCAAAATTCGCTGAATAAAGCTGTAACTATCCTATTTTGCCCTCTTGTGCTCAGTTTCTTCTCCTTGGGAACCTCCAATTTTATTACTTACCCCCTTTGTCATCCACCATAAAAAACTTACTTTGAATCTCTAAAACCCTCCACTTCCTTATAAGTCCAGGACCCAACCAACCTCAGTGTATCCTGCAGTAGGATCTTACCCTGCTACTTTCTTGATCTTCATACTAATGTATACAAAGCAGAGGAAAGTGCTGTTTATTATATGTAGAGGCCCACTCTTATACTGGGAAATATAAAACTTATATAACTTTATTGGTAATGTTAAAATGTTCAATCCCCCCACTGAACATTAATTAGTCTAAAAGCAGCAACATAATTTACAGTTGATAGTCAAGAAGGTGTAACAGAAAGAAGAATAATGAACCATATAAAAATCCCAGTGGGAAGAATTGATTTGATCTGATTTCATATTTTTTTGTGTCTATTGAAAATATAATAATTAGGACTATTTCCCTATATCATATAATCAATTACTAAATCTCTTCTTCAATATTCACATGTTTCTAAATCATTCAAATTGTTATAATCTATTGTTATAGATTATTTGTTAAAACAATATATGTCCATATTTATTTTAACGTATTCCGCCATTGTCTTAAACATAAGTGCATGTATGATTCTTTGTTTATTCAGTTCAGCTAGTACAGGGTAAATGTATGAAATATATAGAATGATTGATACTTCTTTAAATCCTGGCAGCACTCATTGCGAATGTTCAGAGATTAGATACTGACACTGGTCTCCCTCTAACCAATAAATTGCTGCTGTCACAAGTTTTTCCGAGAGGTAAACACCTGAGTATCTTATTAGTAAATTTTTGTCCTGTATCCTAATTTCACAGTATTCTTATATATTATTATACTTCACAATAATATTAGTTCTTATGTTTCTAAAACATTATAGACTACATGAGATGTGTGGAGTCAGTAATCACCTCAAACTAGCTAAATCTGAACAAAAGAGAAGATTGTGGCTCTCTCTGGCTAGACAATAAGAGAATCTTAAACAAAAGTTCCATTTGTTGACATAACAGGATGTCAGAGACTGCAGTGATCTAATTAGAAAGCAAGATGTTACCACCTGCCAAGATCTAATTAGAATTCTCCTTTGTAGTAAGTTAAATTAGGAATGTTTATATCTCATTTACAAGTCAAGGAGGTATACAGGAGAAACTGAAGCTGTTCTGATGAAATAATTTAATTTTATGAGAGACTATTTTAAATTTCACCTGAAGACAAACAGTGTGAGAATAAATTTTGGTCACCCGGGGAACTATTGAAGAGAGATGGGGAGGAATAACTATAAATAGGCTGTATCAGGCTGGTGTTAGTCAGTTGGTGGCTGGAGAGCTAGAAGGATTGAACAGTAAGAATGAGCATGAAGAAAAGAGACTGAAGGATAAATATACAGAATAAGGTAACTATATTATGCATTAGAATGTACTGATCCATACACAAGTGATCGCAGATTTTGTGATTTATAATTGTTTGTATTTTTGTCTTAGTAATACTTATATCGCTAATATTTCAATCTAACAATCATAAATATAATATTAAGAGCACACTAACGTGAATTCTTTTTCTATCAGTACTGTGGTGTCATGTGTGCAAGTTTTCTCTATCAGTGCTGTGGTATCAAATGTATAATATATATTGATATATTCACTATTAGTACTATGGGATTATAGAGGATATTTTCATAAGCACTTTGGTAAACTAATTCAGCACTAAAACTTTCATGTTCATTTAAATATTAAAGAGGGAAACAATGATTCATTGAGTGATTCCCCATATAATCTTTTATAAATCTGATACACAGGATTTGTTTTTTCCATTGTGTGTATATCACTTCTATCTCATGATTACAGTTATCCAGAACTGACGCGCGTTTCGCTGTGTGCTTATTCAAGGCAAGCCGAGAGACTGTTCTGACGGTTATTAAATACTGTCAGTGTGGGGCTTAACCTCATGACGTGAGGGTGTCTCCACCTATAAGAAAGAGTGTTAATCAAAGTGATTGGCATAATATACAGCCAATCTCTGATGGTTATAATCCGAACTCCTCCCATTCGGATTTTTATTGGTCCAATTTTTTAAAATTGTTAATTATTCTTTTTTTTTTTTTTAATATTAATTAATATTTATTTTATATTTTGTATTTGTATTTCATTTTTTATTTTTTACATTTTTAGTTTTAATTTATATTATTTAATGTATTACTTTTCATTTTTGTGTTCTTTATGTTAGTTTTATGTGATATTAAGTGACAAAAACTATATTATAATAATAATGACATTTTTCTTTTTTTAAACAACTGCATAAATTCAAATTAAGTATACTCTTATATATCTCTCCCTATAAGACACTAACAATTGTAGATTATATATAATTGTAACTAAATCAGAAAGAGTTTATTATATCTTAATATATATAACTCATTATGTAACTATAGTTCCACCCCAATATATTAATATTGGCAGTTAAAGTCAAATAAAAATCCTGTATAATGGTCCCTTGCATAATTTATTGTGGCTGTGGTTCCACCCAAATGTATCAGTATTAGCAAATGAAATACAATGAGGGTCAGTATGATAATCCCATTAGATCTAATTATATCACTCCATCAATCAGAGTAAAGCTGTATAATTATTGTTGTCATTTAATCCCTTAGGATAAATTGTCCCCATTAAGACGATCATTTTCGCTTCATGTTTCAACAACGTCTATTTAATAGAGCCACCTCTAGTTCCAAGATTTAATTTTTCCATTCCATAAGCTACTAAGTATTTGGGGTTGTTGTTATGTGCCTTTAAGAAATGTCTGGCTACTGAAGTTCAAGTTTTCATTCTCTTGGCATCTTCTTCGTCATTACAAATGTTGCCTTCATGTTCTAGCAGTCGACGTTTAAATGGTCTGCTAGTCATCCCGATAAAGCTTAACTCACAAGGACAGGTGATACAATATATGACACCTTGTGTGTCACAATTAATAAAGCTTTTAATGGTGTGGCGATTAGCAAATTTTTCCACAAATTTATGGGTCTTCTTCGTATACTTGCAGGCTTTACATTTCCCACAAGGGTAAAATCCAGTTATTGTTTTTCAAATTGTCATCTGTTTTGGATTGTCCTGAAAATGACTATGTACAAATAAGTCAAGTAGATTCTTCGATCTTCTCCAGCTGGTAAGTATTCTGTTTCCCATTATCTCTTGCAGATCTGGATCGAATTTAAAGATGTGACTATGTTTTTGTAGGATAGATTGAATTTCCTGACACTGATTGTTGAAGGTACTAACAAATCTAATGATTATATTTTCTGATTTATGTTGTCTTTGTGGAAAGATTAAATAATCTCTTTTAATAGTTCTAGTTTCTCTATATGCTTTGATCGAATTATGGCTATACCCTCTTTTCAGGAGTCTTTTACGTAACTCCTTAGCTCTTTTGTCAAAAGTAGCTAAATCACCACAGTTTCTTCTCATACAGAGAGATTCTCCTTTAGGGATACTACGAATTGTAGAAGGGAGATCAGAGCTAGATGCGTGGAGAATACTGTTTGTTGCTCTTTTCTTACTAAAAATGTCACTAGAAAGTTCTTTCTGATCTGTAACAAAAATCGTAAGGTCTAGAAAGGTTATCTTCTCAGAATTGATATCAAAAGTGAGTTTAAGATTGATTTGATTGACATTCAGATGGTTAATAAATCTTATTAGAATCTCCTTATCTCCTTTCCAAATGAGGAATATGTCATCTATGAATCTTAGCCATAAAAAAAATGCCATGTGTAGATCTCATTTTCAGTGGTGAACATTATCTCTATTTCCTACCACCCCATGTTGAGATTTGCATAGGTTGGGGCACAAGTCGTCCCCATCGCCGTGCCCCTCACCTGTAAGAAGAACTTGTTATCAAATGTAAAAAAAAGTTCTTTGTCAGGACAAATTCTAATAGGTTTAGAACAAAGCTATTATGTTCATTTCTCACTTTGGTCTCAAAAAATTGTCTGGCAGCTTCTAAATCTTTTTGATGCTCAATACTAGTGTATAGAGCCTCCACATCACATGTACATAACCAAGTGTTCTCATGTACCGTGATATGTTGTATTTTACTAAGGACATCTAAGGTGTCTTGTACATATAAAGGCAAGGAGATTTCAAATTCTCTCAAATAGGTGTAAACATATATACTAGCTTTCTCTGTTAGGTTGTCTACACCTAAAACTATTGGTCTGCCGGGTGGTCTTCTCTCATTTTTATGTACTTTCGGAAGTACATAAAACGTACGGCTGCTTCTCACACTAATGCAGCTGTATTTATAGTTCTCTGGAAGCAGTGAGGTGATATTACTGAGCAGATCGGACACTTGCACAGGCTCCGTCAAAATTCGCTGAACAAAGCTGTAACTATCCTATTTTGCCCTCTTGTGCTCAGTGTCTTCTCCTTGGGAACCTCTAATTTTATTACTTACCCCCTTTGTCATCCACCATAAAAAACTAACTTTGAATCTCTAAAACCCTCCACTTCCTTATAAGTCCAGGACCCAACCAACCTCAGTGTATCCTCCAGTATGATCTTACCCTGCTACTTTCTTGATCTTCATACTAATGTATACAAAGCGGAGGAAAGTGGTGTTTATTATATGTAGAGGTCCACTCTTATACTGGGAAATATAAAAATATAAAACTTATATAATTCTTTTGGTAATGTTAAAATGTTCAATCCCCGCACTGAACATTAATTAGTCTAAAAGCAGCAACATAATTTACAATTGATAGTCAAGAAGGTGTATCAGAAAGAAGAATAGTGAACCATATAAAAATGTCAAAGGGAAGAATTGATTTGATCTGATTTAATATTTTTTGTGTCTATTGAAAATATAATAATTAGGACTATTTCCCTATATCATATAATCAATTCCTGAAGCTCTTCTTCAATATTCACATGTTTCTAAATCATTCAAATTGTTATAACCTATTGTTATAGATTATTCGTTCAAACAATTTATGTCCATATTTATTTTAACGTATTTCGCCATTGTCTTAAACATAAATGCATGTATGATTCTTTGTTTATTCTGTTCAGCTAGTACAGGGTAAATGTATGAAATATATAGAATATGATTGATACTTCTTCAAATCCTGGCAGCACTCGTTCCAAATGTTTAGAGATTAGATACTGACACTGGTCTCCCTCTAACCAATAAATTGGCTGCTGTCACAAGTTTTTCCGAGAGGTAAACACCTGAGTATCTTATTAGTAAATTTATGTCCTGTATCCTAATTTCACAGTATTCTTATATATTATTATACTTCACAATAATATTAGTTTTTATGTTTCTAAAACATTATAGACTACATGAGATTTGTTTCTCATTTGTGCTGAGTCAGTAATCAACTGAAACCAGCTAAATCTGAACAAAAGAGAAGATTGTGGCTCTCTCTGCCTAGACAACAGGAGAATCTTAAACAAAAGGTCCATTTGTTGACATAACAGGATGTCAGAGACTGCAGTGATCTAATTAGAAATCAAGATGTTACCACCTGCCAAGATCTAATGAAATTAGGAATGTTTATATCTCATTTACAAGTCAAGGAGGTATACAGGAGAAACTGAAGCTGTTCTGATGAAATAATTTAATTTTATGAGAGACTAATTTAAATTTCACCTGAAGACAATTAGTGTGAGAATAAATTTTGGTCACCCGGGGAACTATTGAAGAGAGATGGGGAGGAATGACTATAAATAGGCTGTATCAGGCTGGTGTTAGTTAGTTGGTGGCTGGAGAGCTGGAAGGATGGAACAGTAAGAATGAGCATGAGGAAAAGAGACTGAAGGATAAATATACAGAGTAAGGTAACTATATTATGCATTAGAATGTACTGATCCATACACAAGTGATCGCAGATTTTGTGATTTATAATTGTTTGTATTCTTGTCTTAGTAATACTTATATCGCTAATATTGCAATCTAACAATCATAAATATAATATTAAGAGCACACTATCGTGAATTTTTTTTTCTATCAGTACTGTGGTGTCATGTGTGCAAGTTTTCTCTATCAGTGGTGTGGTATCAAATGTATAATATATATTGGTATATTCACTATTAGTACTATGGGATTATAGAGGATATTTTCACAAGCACTTTGGTGAACTAATTCAGCACTAAAACTTTCATGTTCATTTAAATATCAAAGAGGGGAACAATGATTCATTGAGTGATTCCTCATTTAATCTTTTATAAATCAGATACACAGGATTTGTTTTTTCCATTGTGTGTGTATCACTTCTATCTCATGATTACAGTTATCCAGAACATATTACACTATTTGTATTCCTTTTCTATTTGAATGTATAACTTTTGATCTGGAGTCCACACCAGGAAGGCCCTTTGGAATCTCTCCAGAGATAATCAGATAAACCTGATTCATGTTATGCACATTGGTGTGAGGCTGATTCACATTGTGTTTTTTAGCATACTTTGGGATGTTGTCAGTTTTGATTTGGAAATTACTGCACTACTAGGCGCCTTTTTGTTTTGATCTTTCCTTTTTACTATATATATGTCTGAAATAAGAATGTACTCCAAGATAAAAAAAAATCAAAATTTCTTAATTATGTACAATCCATTCTCAACAGCTTACAAACAAGAGGGAAATATTACATTCGTATGATTTTGGTATAAAATATATATATTTTTTTAACAGGTGGATTAATGAGCAGGATTCCCTCTAGCAACAGAACAGGACACCCATAGATCAACATTCTATACTGAATATCTGGGTCACCCACAAGTCATATCGACTACAGAAGTTAGCTCTTATAAAGCTTGTGGATTCACACAAGCTATTTTCATTTTCTGAATAGAATCAGCCTTCTATAGCTTGTTACTCATTAAACACACAATGAGTCTCACAGGAGAGAGACCATATCAATGCTCTGAGTGTGATAAAATGTTTAGATGGAAGTCACAGCTGATTATACACCTGCGGATTCACACAGGCGAGATGCCATTTTCATGTTGTGAATGTAGTAGATGTTTTAGTACCAATTTAAAATTAATCATACACCAGAGAAGTCACACAGGAGAAAAAATGTTTAGTTGTTCTGAATGTAACAAGTGTTTTACTTCCAAGTCACTTCTTGTTGAACATCAGAGGATCCACACAGGAGAAAACCCATTTTCATGTTCTGAATGTAGTAAATGTTTTAAACGGAAGTCACACCTTATTAGACACCAGAGGTTTCACACTGGAGAAAAGCCATATTCATGCTCTGAGTGTAACAAATGTTTTAAAGAGAAATCATACCTTATTAGTCACCAGAGGCTTCACACTGGAGAGAAGTCATTTTCATGCTCCGAATGTAGTAAATGTTTTGGGTCCAATTCAAACTTAATCCTACATCAGAGGTTTCATACAGGAGAAAAACCATATTCATGCTCTGAATGTAACAAACATTTTTGTACCAATTCACATTTAATCATGCACCAGAGGATTCACACAGGAGAAAAACCATTTTCATGCTCTGAATGTAACAAATGTTTTAACCAGAAGTCAAACCTTGTTAGACACCACATGATTCACACCGGAGAGAAGCCCTTTTCATGTTCTAAATGTAGCAAGTGTTTTAAGACTGATTCACACCTTGTTAGGCATCAGAGGAGCCACACAGCAGAGAAATAATTTCTGTGCTCTGAATGTAACAAATGTTTTAAACAAAAGATAACACTTCTTACTCACCAGAGAGGTCACACAAGGAAGTCACTTGTTTCCGAATAGAGCATGTATTTCATAGACAAGTTAACTTGTTTAATCATTATAATATTCACAAAGGAGAGAATCAATTTTCATTTACTGGATGTGGCAAATGTTGTATGTAAAATCAAATATTTTTTAGATTGAAACGACTAACATTGAGAATTTTTCCCCTGGGATGGTCTCCCTGTAATCGAGAGCAACTGTATATCAACCAACAATGACATAGAAGTCCCGAGGTGTCTTGTGGTTTATTAAGATACTAATGAAGTTGAATGTTTTTTATTATGTTCTTATTTTAAACCAGTAGCACATTTAAAGTGTCCATGTCACTTACACACAGTGGAGGTAATTTACAAAGTGCATTCGATTCACTCTGCAAACCGATTAAATAATCATGAGAGGGACTGGTAATAGGGGCTACAACCATATCACTATCTTCCTTTCCTCCCACTCCCTTTCTTGATCCTCTTCAATCTGGTTTTTATCCCCTCCACTCCAATGAAGCCACCCTCACTAAGGTCACATCTAAGTGTTTATTCATTCCACTACCTATCAGAATCCCCCATGGATCTGTTCTCGTCCCCCGGCTCCTCTCCCTCTATAATTCTTCCCTCTGTGATGGTATCAGCTCCTTTGCCCTACATTACCATCTCTATGCTGCTGACACCCACGCAAGTCCCTCTTTCCAAGTGTTTTCTTTATGTTATATTACAGGGTATAATAGTGTAAGCTTGCTGCATGTACGTATACAATTTTATTGCTCACATACATATTATTTTATTTTGCTGGTTGTCAAACTCATTCTGGTGCCTTAGAAATAAAGGATTTTTTGAATATTCCATGTGACGATTATTTGTCTGTCAACCTTTTTATTACATTGTTTGGAGTTTAATATGGAGGTTATAAATGTATCCAATTTAATGTATAGGATGAGACGTAATCTCTTCCAGCTCTGAGCTGGCGCAAAACTCAGGTCCTTATGCAGTCTGGAAATGATCGTGCACCTTCCACACAGCAAACAACAGCGAGAGTGTGCCGATGGCCACCTTGAACCACAAAATGAAATTTCGTCTCTGCAAAACAATGTGCACTGTATGCTTACTCTGTACTGTGTGCGGAACACCCTCACTCCTCCCAGGTCCTCTCCTTGCCATGTACAATCTTCAACAAAGTTGAAAGGAAATAAATAGGTGCACATTGGTTCTCAATATTAAAGGATATTAACTTTTAAAACGTAACTTTTAATGTTTAGATTAAATCAGCGATATATAATAGTATATCTTCAATAAAATCACTGTGTGTAATTAAAAGTGACTGGGTGCACCAGGTAACTTGCCTTAATATAACGGGGAGCATAATATATAATAGAGGTAGAGTAATACCCTTATTTCATATCTCCAAATACATTGGCTGTGAATAATCTCATTAAATGCATATATGATAATGACACCAGTGTTACTCACTATTCTCTTGATCAGCTTTAGTAATACACGGAGATGATTTGCTATCTACCTAGAAAGGCTCCACACTAACTAGGATTTGTTGTAGCGAGTCATAGTTTCTATATTACAGACCTGATGTGGATGGTCTCGTGATTATATATAGCAGTAACATCAATATTATATAACTCGCTAGTCTCTCAATTAGCTCCCATTCTTCTTAGATCCATATACCACATCAGGTAAAAGATAGTCTCATTTGTTAGATATGTAGTGGAAGTGCCAGTATTGTTTGTTATACTCTCAATCAGCTTCCAGTTATGTAGTGGCAGTGGCGCCAGTATTATAAATTATACTCTCAAACAGCTTTCAAGTCTACAGCGGCGGTCAGTGTGGGGCTAACCTCATGACATGAGGGTGTCTCCACCTATCAGAAAGAGTGTTATCAAAGTGATTGGCATAATATACAGCCAATCTCTGATGGTTACAATCCGAACTCCTCCCATTCGGATTTCTATTGGTCCAAATGCATTGCATTGCCGATAATAAGGAACGGAATAATAAATAAACGTAATAATACGGCTTAATAATACGGGATTTACTATAGTTGCTACTAGGTCTAGCAGATCTTAATCATAGATGATCAAGTAAGCTATAATTAATCACGATCACTAAAGATCAGTGAGTTAGATCTATATATTGTTTTTGGTGATATAGAATTCAGATATGTACCATAATAAAATTATGAATCAAATTAAAGCAAAAAAGAAAATAAAGTGAAAATAATGTATAAATAAAGTGCTATGATGCCAAAAAGTGTTGAAGATAAGGTATTAAAGTATCCAAATGAAACTATAATAAGGGATTGTTATATCCAAAGTGAGGTAAGTGATGATGTGACTAATATTAATAGTGTGTTATTTTGTTATAACATATTCATTAATTTGTGGAATAATTGTTAATATTTTTGACTATTTTTATATTTAATTTTTTTAAATTAATTATTCATTATTTTTTATTTTTATTATTAATTAATATTTATTTTATATATTATTATTTTATTTTTTTTACATTTTTTGTTTTTATTTATATTATTTAATTTATTACTTTTCATTTTTTTGTTCTTTATATTAGTTTTATGTGATATTAAGTGACAAAAACTATATTATAATAATAATAATGACATTTTTCTTATTTTAACAATTACATAAATTCAAATTAAGTATACTCTTATATATGTCTCCCTACAAGACACTAAATAGTGTAGATTATATATAATTATAACTAAATCATTAAGAGTTTATTGAATCTTAATATATATAACTCATTATGTAACTATAGTTCCACCCAGATATATTAATATTGGCAGTTAAAGTCAAATAAAAATTCTGTATAATGGTCCCTTGCATAATTTATTATGGCTGTGGTTCCACCAAAATGTATCAGTATTAGCAAATGAAATACAGTGAGGGTCCATATGATAATCCATTTGGATCTAATTATATCACTCCATCAATCAGAGAAAAGCTGTATAATTATTGTTGTCATTTAATCCCTTAGGATAAATTGTCCCCATTAAGAAGATCATTTTTGCGTCATGTTTCAACAACGTATGTTTAATATCGCCACCTCTAGTTCCAAGATTTATTTTTTCCATTCCATAAGCTACTAAGTATTTTGGGTTGTTGTTATGTGCCTTTAAGAAATGTCTGGCTAATGAAGTAAAAGTTTTAATTATCTTGGCATCTTGTTCGGCATTCAGAATGTTGCCTACATGTTCTAGCAGTCGATGTTTAAAATGTCTGCTAGTTATCCTGATATAGCTTAACTCACAAGGACAGGTGAGACAATATATGACACCTTGTGTGTCACAATTAATAAAGCTTTTAATGGTGTGGCGATTAGCAAATTTATCCATAAATTGGTAGGTCTTCTTTGTATACTTGAAGACTTTACATTTCCCACAAGGGTAAAATCCAGTTATTGTTTTTCTAATTGTCATCTGTTTTGAATTGTCCTGAAAATGACTATGTATAAATAAGTCACGAAGATTCTTCGATCTCCTCCAGCTGGTAAGTATTCTGTTTCCCATTATCTCTTGAAGATCTGGATCTAATTTCAAGTTGTGATTATGGTTTTGTAGGATAGATTGAATTTCCTGCCACTGATTGTTGAAGGTACTAACAAATCTAATGATTGTATTTTCTGATTTATGTTGTCTTTGTTGAAAGATTAAATAATCTCTTTTAATAGTTCTAGTTTCTCTATATGCTTTTTTGATTAAATTATGGCTATACCCTCTTTTCAGGAGTCTTTCACGTAACTCCTTAGCTCTTTTGTCAATAGTAGCTAAATCACCACAGTTTTCTTCTCATACGGAGAGATTCTCCTTTAGGGATACTACGAATTGTAGAAGGGAGATGAGAGCTAGTTGCGTGGAGAATACTGTTTGTTGCTGTTTTCTTCCTAAAAATGTCACTAGAAAGTTCTTTCTGATCTGTAACAAAAATTGTAAGGTCTAGAAAGGTTATCTTCTCAGAATTGATATCAAAAGTGAGTTTAAGATTCATTTGATTGACATTCAGATGGTTAATAAATCTTATGAGAATCTCGTTATCTCCTTTATATGAATCTTAAAAATAAAACAACATGATGTGTGTAGATCTCATTTTCGGTGGTGAACTCTATCTCTCTTTCCCACCACACAATGTAGAGATTGGCATAGCTTGGGGCACAAGTCGTCCCCATCGCCGTGCCCCTCACCTGTAAGAAGAACTTGTCATCAAATGTAAAAAAAGTTCTTTGTCAGGACAAATTCTAATAGGTTTAGAACAAAGCTTTTATGTTCATTTCTCACTTTGGTCTCAAAAAATTGTCTGGCAGCTTCTAAATCTTTTTGATGCTCAATACTAGTGTATAGAGCCTCCACATCACATGTACATAACCAAGTGTTCTCGTGATATGTTGTATTTTACTAAGGACATCTAAGGTGTTTTGTACATATGAAGGCAAGGAGAATTCAAATTCTCTCAAATAGGTGTAAACATATATACTAGCTTTCTCCGTTAGGTTGTCTAGACCTGAAACTATTGGTCTGCCATGTGGTCTTCTCTCATTTTTATGTACTTTCGGAAGTACATAAAATGTACCACTGCTTCTCACACTTATGCAGCTGTATTTATAGTTCTCTGGAAGCAGTGAGGTGATATTACTGAGCATATCAGACACTTGCACAGGCTCCGTCAAAATTCGCTGAACAAAGCTGTAACTATTCTATTTTGCCCTCTTGTGCTCAGTTCCTTCTCCTTGGGAACATCCAATTTTATTACTTACCCCCTTTGTCATCCACCATAAAAAACTTACTTTGAATCTCTAAAACCCTCCACTTCCTTATAAGTCCAGGACCCAACCAACCTCAGTGTATCCACCAGTAGGATCTTACCCTGCTACTTTCTTGATCTTCATACTAATGTATACAAAGCGGAGGAAAGTGCTGTTTATTATATGTAGAGGCCCACTCTTATACTGGGAAATATAAATATATAAAACTTATATAATTCTTTTGGTAATGTTAAAATGTTCAATCCCCCCACTGAACATTAATTAGTCTAAAAGCAGTAACATAATTTACAATTGATAGTCAAGAAGGTGTATCAGAAAGAAGAATAGTGAACCATATAAAAATGTCAAAGG
Organism: Mixophyes fleayi; assembly: GCF_038048845.1. Lineage (NCBI taxonomy): Eukaryota > Metazoa > Chordata > Amphibia > Anura > Limnodynastidae > Mixophyes > Mixophyes fleayi. The sequence continues at coordinate 36,178,640 of NC_134405.1, forward strand.
GAAGAATTGATTTGATCTGATTTCATATTTTTTTGTGTCTATTGAAAATATAATAATTAGGACTATTTCCCTATATCATATAATCAATTCCTGAATCTCTTCTTCAATATTCACATGTTTCTAAATCATTAAAATTGTTATAACCTATTGTTATAGATTATTCGTTCAAACAATATATGGCCATATTTATTTTAACGTATTCCGACATTGTCTTAAACATAAATGCATGTATGATTCTTTGTTTATTCTGTTCAGCTAGTACAGGGTAAATGTATGAAATATATAGAATATGATTGATACTTCTTCAAATCCTGGCAGCACTCATTGCGAATGTTCAGAGATTAGATACTGACACTGGTCTCCCTCTAACCAATAAATTGCTGCTGTCACAAGTTTTTCCGAGAGGTAAACACCTGAGTATCTTATTAGTAAATTTTTGTCCTGTATCCTAATTTCACAGTATTCTTATATATTATTATACTTCACATTAATATTAGTTCTTATGTTTCTAAAACATTATAGACTACATGAGATGTGTGGAGTCAGTAATCACCTCAAACGAGCTAAATCTGAACAAAAGAGAGGATTGTGGCTCTCTCTGCCTAGACAATAGGAGAATCTTAACCAAAAGTTCCATTTGTTGACATAATAGGATGTCAGAGACTGCTGTGATCTAATTAGGAAGCAGGATGTTTCCACCAACCAAGATCAAATTACAATTCTCCTTTGTTGTAAGTGACCTTAGGAATGTTTATACCTCATTTACATGTCAAAGAACTGTACAACAATACACCAGAAACTGAAGCTGCTCTGATTAAATAATTTAATTTTATGAGAACCTAATTTAAATTTTACCTGAAGACAAACAGTGTGGGAATAAGTTTTGGTCATCCCGGGAACTATTGAAGAGAGATGGGGAGGAATGACTATAAATAGGCTGTATCAGGCTGGTGTTAGTTAGTTGGTGGCTGGAGAGCTGGAAGGATGGAACAGTAAGAATGAGTATGAGGAAAAGAGACTGAAGGAGAAATCTACAGAGTAAGGTAACTATATTATGCATTAGAATATATTGATCCATACACATGTGATTGCAGATTTTGTGATTTATAATTGTTTATATTCTTCTCTTAGTAATATTTCTATAGCTAATATTGCAATCTAGCAATCATAAATATAATAATAAGAGTACACTATCGTGAATTCTTTTTCTATCAGTACTGTGGTATCATGAGTACAATTTTTCTCTATCAGTGCTGTGGTATCAAATGTATAATATATATTGATATATTCACTATTAGTACTATGGGATTATATAGGATATTTTCATGAGCACTTTGGTAAACTAATTCAGCACTAAAACTTTCATGTTCATTTAAATATCAAAGAGGGGAACAATGATTCATTGAGTGAATGTTCAGTTATTTATACAAATATGATCTAATGTTTATTGTTTGATTCCCCATTTAATCTTTTATAAATCAGATACACAGGATTTGTTTTTATCCACTGTGTATGTATCACTTCTATCTTATGATTACAGTTATCCGAAGCTTATTACACTATTTGTATTCCTTTTCAATTTGAATGTATAACTTTTGATCTGGAGTCCTCACTATGAAGAAGCTTTAGAATCTAGAGATAATCAGATAATCCTGATTCATGTTGTGCACATTGGTATGAGCACATTTTGGGACGTTGTCAGTTTTGATTTGGAAATTACTGCACTACTAGGCGCCTTTTTGTTCTGATCTTTCCTTTTTACTATATATATATGTGTCTGAAATCAGAATGTACACCAAGATGAGATAATCAACATTTCTTAATTATGTACAATTTATTCCCAACAGCTTACAAACAATGTGTACAATTTACATTTATATAACTTTGGTATAAAATATATATATTTTTTAACAGGTAGATTAATGAGCAGGATTCCTTCTAGCAGCAGAAGAGGACACACATAGAATGACATTCTATACTGAATATATGAGTCACCCATAAGTCATATCGACTACAGAAGTCAGCTCTTATAAAACTTGAGGATTCACACAAGCTTCTTTAATTATCAGAAAAGGAGCAGCCTTTTATAGCTTGTTACTCATTAAACACACAATGAGTCTAACAGGAGAGGGGCCGTATCAATGCTGTAAGTGTGATAAAATGTTTACACAGAAGTCAAAGCTGACCATACACCAGAGGATTCACATTTAAGTGTTTTTTCATCCTGCTTATCTTTCTAGACCTCTGCACAACTAGACACCATTGACCACCCTCTCCTTTAGTAAACCCTTCTCTTAATTTGCTTCTGTGAAACTGCCCTTATATGGTTCAACTTCTACTCACCATCCACTCCTTATGGGTCTCTATTTCTGTCTCTATTTTCCCTCCTCTGCCACTACCTGTCACCCAATAATCTGTTCTCGTCCCCCTCCTCTCCCTCTATAATTCTTCCCTCTGTGATGGTATCAGCTACTTTGGCCTCCATTACCATCTCTATGCTGCTGACTCCCACGCAAGTCCCTCTTTCCAAGTGTTTTCTTTATGTTATTTTACAGGGTATAATAATGTAAGCTTGCTGCCTGTACGTATACAATTTTATTGCTCATGTACATATTATTTTATTTTGCTGGTTGTCCAATCCGTTCTGGTGCCTTAGAAATAAAGGATTTTTTTTTAATATTTCATGTGACGAGTTTTTGTCAATCAACCTTTTTATTACATTGTTTAAGTTCAATATGGAGGTTTAAAATGTATCCAATTTAAAGTACAGCATGAGACGTAATCTCTTCCAGCTCTCAGCTGGTGCAAAACTCAGGTCTTTATTCAGACTGTAAATGGTCGTGCACCTTCCACACATAAAACAACAGAAAGAGTGTACCGATGGCCACCTTGAACTGCAAGATGAAATATCCTCTCTGCAAAACATGTACAACAGCTGCCTCCATAACACTTGATGATGCATAAAGATTGAGATGTGGATGAATGTGCAGATTCTTTTTTATTTTTGGAATTAATATATTTTTTCATTGTTAGTAAATATTTTACATTCTTATGCATTTTAGAAGCTGAAAACAGAGTTGATATTTGATGCAGGGCTGACAATCTGGCACCCAACAACCAAAATACCCACAAACACCAGTTATCCATGTTAATATACAGCAAATGTATTAACTATGAATTTTTCAACCTGTACTGAAATGTAAACATTTGGCTTTATTATTATTATTATTATTAATTTTTATTTATAAGGCACTACAAGGTGTCCGTAGCGCCGTACAGGGACAAACAAATTACAATACAATGGGAGACAGCACAGTACAGTAAAGAGTAAGCACAGTAACTCAATAAGCTCAATGCACAGCTTGAGAGGGCGGGGAAGGGGGAGGCAGGATCCGCCCAAGAGGAGGCCCCAAGAAGGAGGGCTCAGAAGACAGGGAGACCCCCAGGGGGGAGGAGGGAAGGAGAGTGGACGTGGGGTGGAGGACCCTCGAGGAGGAGGGGGAATAAGTACCTGGAGAGCAGAGTTAGAACTGGTGGAAACAGGAGGAGAGAAGGACCTGCTTAGAGCAGCGTACAATCTAAGAGGAGGGGTGGACAGACAGAGAGAGACGCAGGGGAGAGAGGGAGAGTAGGGGGACGAAGGCAGAAGATAAGGTAGGAAGTTAAGTGGGAGACAGAAAGGCTTTAAAAAAAAGAGGAGTTTTTAGGGCCCGTTTGAAACTGGACAAATTAGGGGAAGTTCTGATGGAGGGAGGGAACTTGTTCCAGTGGAGGGGGGCAGCGCGGGCGAAGTCTTGGATACGTGCATGGGAGGAGGTTATATAGGGGGAAGAGAGGCGACGTCAGAGGCAGAACAGAGAGGGCGGGATGGAGCATGAATAGAGAGGAGGGTGGAGATGTAGGGCGCAGTGGAGTTGGCGAGGGCCTTGTAGGTGAGTGTGAGGAGCTTAAAGGGGAATGGGAGCCAGTGAAGGGCTAGGTAGAGGGGGTAGACAGAAGAGGAGCGCCGAGAAAGGAAAATAAGCCTAGAAGCATCGTTAAGAACAGATTGAAGGGGAGCAAGATGAGAGCGGGGGAGACCAGTGAGGAGGAAGTTGCAGTAGTCCAGGCGGGAGATGATCAGAGAGTGGATAAGGAATTTGGTGGCATCTTGGGAGAGGAAGGGCCGGATGCGAGCGATGTTACGCAGCTGGAAGTGGCAGGATTTAGCAAGAGAGAGGATGTGGGGGCCAAAGGAGAGAGAGGAGTCGAGGATGACACCAAGGCAGCGAAGTTGGGGGACAGGGGAGAAAGAGGTGTTGTCGACAGTGATGGAGAGGTCAGAAGGGGATGAGGTATGAGAGGGAGGAAAAACTATGAGCTCAGTTTTGGCAAGGTTAAGTTATAGGAATCGAGAGGACATCCAGGAGGAGATGGCAGAGAGGCAGGCGGACACCCTAGAGAGGAGGGAGGGAAAGAAATCAGGAGAGGAGAGGTATAGTTGAGTGTCATCAGCGTAAAGGTGGTAGCTGAAGCCAAAGGAGCTGATGAGTTCACCCAGGGAGGAGGTGTATATAGATAAGAGTAAGGGTCCCAGAACAGAGCCCTGAGGGACCCCAACTGGAAGGGTGGACGGGGGGAAGAGAGACCCAGAGGTGGTGACAGAGAAGGATCGGTGAGTAAGGTAAGAGGTGAACCAGGACAGGACTGGGCCGGAGAGGCCGAAAGACTGGAGATTGTGAAGGAGGAGGGGGTGTTCAATGGTGTCAAAGGCTGCAGAGGGGTCAAGGAGGATGAGAAGGGAGAAGTGGCCCCTGGATTCAGCAGAGAGGAGGTCATTGGTGACTTTAGCCAGGGCATTTTCAGTGGAGTGGAGGGGGCGGAAACCAGACTGGAGAGGATCAAGGAGGGAGTGTTCAGAAAGGTAGGAGGTGAGACGGCTGCAGACGAGCCTCTCGAGAATTTTGGAGGCAAAGGGGAGAAGAGATATGGGGCGATAGTTCGAGAGAGAAGTGGGGTCAAGATTAGGTTTCTTTAGAATGGGGGATACGAGAGCATGTTTGAAGGAGGAGGGGAGTGGAGAGGGAGAGATTAAAGAGGTGAGCGAGGTGGGAGCAGGTGGTGGGGGAAAGGGACCGAAGAAGGTGGGAGGGGATGGGATCCAGGGGACAGGTAGTGGGGGGGGATGAAATGAGAGAATGGACTTCCTCGCCGATGGTGGGGCGGAAGGAGTGGAGGAAAAAGTGGTTGGGAGGGAGGACGGAAGAGTGGGAGGGGTGGAAGAGGGGATTTCAAGTCGGATGGCCTGGATTTTAGAGAAGAAGGAGGCGAAATCGGAGGCAGTCAGGGAGGAGGGGGGGGGGAAGGGAGGGGGCCAGGAAAGTGCTGAAGGTGGCGAAGAGGCGGCGGGGGTTAGAGGACTGGGAAGAGATTCGGGATTTAAAGAAAGATTGTTTAGCGAGTGAGAGTGCAGAGCTGTAGGATGAAAGGATAAATTTAAAGTGGAGGAAGTCAGCCAGGGAGCGGGATTTTCTCCAATGACGTTCGGCGGTACTGGAGCATTTTTAGAGGAAGCGGGTAAATTTGGAGTGCCAGGGTTGGGGAAGCCAGCTAGCAAAGTTGTCAAGGAAGAGGGAGGTGGGGCCAAGGGGGGCGGTAGATGACAGTGACGCGGAGGTGAATGGGGTAGAAGAGGCGGATGGAGTGAGCTTCAAAGGAGGAGAAAGAGAGAGAGGGTTCAGGGTGAATGAAACGAAAAGTACAGGTGGAGGAGAGGAGGAGGCCTACTCCACCGCCTGGGCGGGCACCAGGCCTGGCGGAGTGGGTGAAGGAGAGGCCACCATAGGAGAGGGCAGCGGGGGAAGTAGTATCAGAATCGGAGAGCCAGGTTTCAGTAACGGCAAGAAGGTTAAAGGAGATCGTGGATAGCAGTTAGTTTGCTGCGGACGGATCTGGCATTCCAGAGGGCACAGAAGAAAGGGGGAGAAGAGAGGGGGGAAATGGGGATGAAATGGGGATGAGGTTAGCAAGATGAGCAGCGTGCAGGGGAGGGCGGGGAGGAACGGGAGAGGTAGGGCGGGGGGAGAGTATGGGTATGGAGTGAGAGCGGGGAGGCATAGTAGGGAGAGAGAGTAACAGAACAGTGAGATAGTGGGGACAGTGAAAAACAGGTAAGAACAATGGCAGGAAGACAATGACAAGGTGGAAGACAATAACGAATTAGGGCGTGGAGGGCATGGAACAACAGTACAGTGAGATATTAAGGACAATGAAAACAGGTAAGAATGATAGCAGAACAGTCAGATAATAAGGACAGCGGATAACAGGTAAGAATAAGCAGGGAGACAATAGCAAGATGGAGGACAACAACCAATTAGGGCGTGGAAGGCAAGGAATAACAGAAGGAGAGGTAATAAGGACAATGGAAATAGGCAAGAATAATAACAGGTAAAAGTAGTTGCTGGTAAATATAAAATCAGGAAAAACAAGATAAATGCATATAAATAGTAGAATAATAACAGGAGGGAGGGGGAGGACGGAAGAGTGGGAGGGGTGAAAGAGAGAGTGGAGGAGGAGATTTCAAGTCGGATGGCCTTGATTTTAGGGGAGAAGAAGGAGGCGAAATCGGAGGCAGTCAGGGAGGAGGGAGGGGGGGGGAGGGGAGGGGGCCAAGAGAGTGCTGAAGGTGGCGAAGAGGCGGCGGGGATTAGAGGGTTAGGGGTTAGTTACATATGTTACTTTACAGACAATTGTTAATAAAAACTTTGATTTATACAGCATTAACATATTCCACAGCACTTTATAGTTGGTCACGAACAAGACAGGTGATTGACAAAGCTGTATGGAAGTCATGCTCACACATTTGCAGTTTATAGCAAAATAGGAGTTTATACATGATGATAAGTGTATCAGAGTGTATATTGGATCTAACAGATTAAAATAGAAAAAGTGATTAGTGGAACTAAATGTGTTCACAATGTAGTTTGGTTTGTGGGTCAGAGGGTTGTTAGAGAATAATTGTAAGTTTAGCCCAGAAATAGTCGGATGGACTTGATAAGTACTTGCTTCAACGGATCTTTCTGTATTGTCTTTAAGGAGAAGTGTCCCCGGAGAGTTTGTATAACTCTGACCGACTATTTTCATTATCAGAGGAAGAATGTGTACTTGGGTCTCAGTCCAAATAAGAAAGAGCTCAAACCGAACTAGGGAGTTCCTCCCGAGAAGGAGATTCACTATGTCTCGATCCCCCCTGAGTAGACCAATCGTTGGAAATGTGGGTTCTAGCTTTGGGATCAGACTGTATAACCGGAAGGTTCCAGGAAATTAGGAGCTTTGTCCCTTCCTCAACTGAGTTTATGATATGTAGCACGTTGTGTCTGTAGATTAATGGTTTCACTGGGAAACCCCATCTGTAGGAAATATCATTACTTCTTAGAGCTCTAGTGACTGATTGGAAAGCTCTTCGCTTCGCCAATGTGTGTTGGGAAAAATCTGGGAGCACTTGAATATCCTGTAGGAGATCTGTGCCCTATGCTTCCCTGGCTGCCCACAGGATACGTTCCTTAATATGGAAGAAGTGGATGCATAATAAGGTATCTCTGGGAACGTTGTCCGGAACTCTCTTATTTTTAGGGAGCCGGTGTATGCGGTCAATGTTTAAGTCTAATATGGAAGCAGAAGGGAGAAGTTTCTGAAACAGATTTGTGGCAAAGGATGGTAAATCTGCATTTGAGATCTGCTCTGGTATTCCCCGAATTTTGAGGTTGTTGCGACGCGATCTATCCTCCATATCCTCCATCTTATCCCTCATGGTGGCAACCTCTGCCCCCAGTTGTTCATGAGATGTAATTAGCTCATTATGTGAGGAGACCACCTCTTCTGACTTGTTCTCTAGCTGGACCATCCTGGAACCTAATGCAGCCACATCTGCTTGAATGGCTTTCATGGAAGCTCTAAGTTCCGATGATAAGTCGGCTTTCAAAGAAGGTAATAAGGATTGCATTGACTTAAGCAAAATCGGTGCCTCAGGATCGGTCATACGAATAGGGGACTCAGAAGGTGGGGTAGATGTCGAGGTAATATCCAGCTGTTTAGAGTCATCACCCCATCCACTTCCCGCTTCCCGAAGGGGGGACATAGATCGCTGTTTGTTTTGTCTAAAGAAGGGAAGCTGCGCAGTTGTGCTAGGCGGGTTAAGCTTTTTGATCCTTCTTGGAGCCATCTGGGTACATTGTCAGGGCACTTAGTTTAATGGGAGTGTCAATCAGATATGCAGACTCAACTTTGCAGAAGCTCTGGAGGGAGGTAACCAGACGGAGCTCTATATTGTTATAGATAAGGAGGTCAGTTAATTACCGGGTGATCCTTCCACGTTACACTATTGACACAACATGAGGTTTGATCCTATGATTTAGTCGTGCTCAATCTCGTATAGTAGGACACATGCGGGCGGTGGTCAGAACATCTGGTAATTTACATGCGAATATTAGCTAAAACTGGATTCACTGTCATCTGGCAGCTGTCACCCAGTCAATACATTGCAATAAAACATATGACCACTAGATGGCGGCAACCCGCAGCAAATAGGACTGATAGTGGGTCTATAGATAAATTACAGCCTGGGTACTGAAAGTGTTGGAGCAACTGAGTAAAGCAGATGATTTTGATTTTAGCTGATCAGGATCTGCAGCAGGTAGATAATAGAGGCTGGGGTGGATAGTTTTACTCTCAGCTTGGCATAAGCTACACAGGCAACACAGGCATTCAGTAAACTTTTCAACTGTGGGGATCCTTGGTATCAAGTTGAATGTAGATCCCTCTCTGAAAGCCCCAGACTGACCTGTAGCGCAGCGCTGTCAGGATGATCAGCCAATCCTGGTCACAGTTCCCACTCTGAATACGTTTCACTGAAGAGAGCAGTGAACAGCCTCGGTGGCTCCAAGGGGATGTCAGGAGCAGCGCTGGGCGATCAGCAACTCTCTTGGGGAGTATCTCAGGAGTCCTCCTCAATCCCTCACTTCACTTCTAGAGTCAAAAAGCCGTGCCCCTTTCTCTTTCGGTTATATACACTTGACAGTCATGATATTGTGTTCTATATTTATTGTAAATCCCAACTGAATATATCAGATGGTTTGACGATGTATGTTACACATTATAGACTGCATTACAACATTAAGCTCTGGTAACGATACGCCACTTTTGGTGATCTGAGTTCTACAGTGCATAAAGTCATGAAATTATGTTTTATGTTTTATATTTAATGTATATTTCTACCCAATATGTCAGATGTATTAGCGATATATATCATGCACTGTGGATTATATTGATATCAGTGAGGGCTAGTAGCGATACGTCACATCCGATTTTTGACATTTGGAGCCCTGTATGAAGTGTGAACTACATTTCCCAAGATTCCCACTGATATTGATACGCCATATCCGGTTTAGTTACGATGGATTTATTATTTTTAAGAGATGTAGATATCTGAATTGTATTTTATGTCTCATTTTATGCCCATCGGAACATATTGCATTATTTAGCACATCGAATATACAATTTCATTTATATTTAACATAGCGTGACATATTGATATCATAACTATTCCGGATTGGCTACATCCGGTTTAAGTAGCTATGGGTTTTATTATCAGTCATATCTCCTTGACAAATACCGCAAGACGGTTGAAACACGTCGGAGCGGTATGACTGATTTATGAAGACATTTTAACAGCTTGCTAGAGATTGACTGTATGGCATAAAAGTGAAGAAAAATAGCCCGGGATCAATAACATCTGATTTCTTCCCTATATGCGATAAAGACCATATCTCTGGTAGGAGTATTCACTTATTATTGTGATTTTATGTGTAGTTTTAATACATTTTGGAAAATTTAAACGATATCACGCCAGATTCTGTTTATTTCCCTTTTGTGAATTGGAACTGATGTCATCCATGTTGGAGAGGAGATGAACAGCGAGATATTTGTTATACAGGAATTCTAAGTTGGGAGAAGTCCTCTAAATACTTACAAGCTCACATTATTCTACAATCTGGTAGGAGTCCATCTTATATTATTACCACGAAGGTGATGGGGAGGTGCTTATTTCTTTGAAATAAACTACTTATGATGTGAAAAGATCATCATTAACATCTCTGCAAGATAGAGACGAATATATGAACTGTTCTACAATACTTGTTAATGAAGGGCTGAACAAGTTTGCATTGTGATTAAGGTGGAGTTTATCTGCACCTATTCTTGTGTTTCGTGAGAACCAGATAGCGCTGAATGTCTTAGCATATTACAGTTGTTACCTGAGGCCCAGGCTTCTGAACCGGAATTAGGCCCCCGCACTAACTAAGGCGACCAGCGATGTCCTGACCCCGGCGGAGGCTCGTTTGCCGGTAAGTTGTACAGCAGGAGAGGGGCTATTTACAGGGAAGATGCAACCCGGCCGGGTTCCGATGTCCACAGTGTACTATCTTTCCGTCCGACGGGTCCAGCAGTCACACTTGAGCCCAAGTGCACTCTAACGCCTCCCAGTTCCACCAGGACCCGATTTGGCCAGCCAGAATACGGGTATTTTAAGGGAAAGAGGGTTTTTCCTAGAGTGGATCGAGGAGCTCTTAGAAAATGCTGCCAGCTACTATGGCGTCCAGGCCACGCCCCTTACGGTGCATTTTCTATGAATCATCAAACAAAATTCTCTGAGCAAGGCTGTAATTGCCCTGGGGGTAAATGTATCAATCCACACATTCTGAAAATCGCCAATTCTTGCAGACTTTACAGGGCAGATTTAAAATGGCAATGTCATTACCGGCTGTCATGACTCTGAATGAATTAATAGATCCCTTGTCTCTGCCGAGATGGACCTCGCCCATTAGTGTGGAGTCTAATGGGTAGGAGGTCTTTGCCAGTGATCCCCACAAGGGAATATGGACTTCACTGCTCCTGTCCCGCAGGTCGCGGTCTCCCAAACGAGTGCTGGCAGATGGTAGTGGAGTTTTAGACACGATGGATAAACAAGAGAATTCAAATACAAGAGTTAAAAGTTCATAGCTCACTGGTAACACAGGTAGCAGTAGTACTGAGAAATAGTAGCTACAGACTAGGGGGTGCTGCCAAGTAATAGTAATGGATACTGGTATAATTGAATGATAGGATAACTTGAGATAACGGCAAAGACTGAACACACAGCAACTTGGTCAGGGTGAAGTGATGAGTCACAACACGCTACTTCATAGTTGGTAACCCTTGACAACTGCAGGGAGTGAGCAGAGCAACAGTTCAACGCTGAAGATGACGGAGGGAGAATAGCTAGATCCAATATTAGTAACTCACAGCATAGAAGGCGAATCACTAATACAGAGACAGTTCGAACAGAATGATAGTTTAGAACTAGCTGATCCGTAAACGAAGATAATTCAACGTAGCAGGGGAGTTACTGGCATAGTGGTAATTCCTGTTGTAGAAAAGGCAAAAGCGTTGAACCCGTTGATCCACAGATAACAATCCCAAGCAGCAGAGATGAATACAGGGATATCAGGTATATCAAACAGTTCGTTACCTAGGAGTAGCGAAGAAGGGAATTGTAGCTGAGCAGTTCGTGGAACTACAAGTGGTAAGCAATTTGGTAGTAGTCCTGATAGTGAGGCAATAACAGTGTTAAAACAGCTGGACCGAACAAGGTGCTACAAGACGAGTTGTTCAACCGCTATTATGAGTCCAGGTGAAACAAACAGTAGCAGTGAAGAGTACAGCTGATTCCAGACGTTCAACGGATAATAGGTAAGTCAGACCTATGGAAGTCAAATCCTCGTACTGAGTGGGTAACACGAAGAACAGACAAAGAACAGAGAACCATGGGAGGTTTAAATAGTGCTCCAAAATACCTGAACCAATGAGAATAGGGAGGAGGCCCAAAACAAATTAACAAGGAGCACATGTGTTAAAGTCAAGTCTCAGAACAAAGAAGTAGGTTCAATCACCACTTACAAGAGGAAAGTAACATAGTGGGTACCTGTTTATGGGACTGGCGTGTGACAAAACTTGCCTTTGAAGACATTGCCATTTTAAATCCTGCCACAAAGTCGCTGAATATCGTCGACTTCAATATTCCGCAGATTGATATGTTTACTCCTTTTCGTGAATCTGCAAACATTCAGCTTCTCTGGTAATTAGCCCATCTGTCTCCCTTCCACCCAACATTGACTATTTTGCCCTCCTGTGCTCAGTTCCTTCTCTTTGGGAACCTCTAATTTTATTACTTATCCCCTTTGTCATCCATATTAAAAAGCTTACTTTGAATACCTAAAATGCTCCACTTTCCTATAGGTCCAGGACCCATCCAAACTTAGTATATCCTCCAGTACGATCTTACCCTGCTACTTTCTTGATCTTCATACTAATGTATACAAAGCAGAGGAAAGTGCTGTTTATTATATGTAGAGCCCCACTCTTATACCGGGAAATATAAAAATATAAAACTTATAGAATTCTTTTGGTAATGTTAAAATGTTCAATCCCCCCACTGAACATTAATTAGTCTAAAAGCAGTAACATAATTTACAATTGATAGTCAAGAAGGTGTATCAGAAAGAAGAATAGTGAACCATATAAAAATGCCAAAGGGAAGAATTGATTTGATCTGATTTAATATTTTTTTGTGTCAATTAAAAATATAATAATTAGGACTATTTCCCTATATCATATAATCAATTCCTGAAGCTCTTCTTCAATATTCACATGTTTCTAAATCATTCAAATTGTTATAAACTATTTTTATAGATTATTCGTTCAAACAATATATGGCCATATTTATTTTAACGTATTCCGCCATTGTCTTAAACATAATGCATGTATGATTCTTTGTTTATTCTGTTCAGCTAGTACAGGGTAAATGTATGAAATATATAGAATATGATTGATACTTCTTCAAATCCTGGCAGCACTCGTTCCAAATGTTCAGAGATTAGATACTGACACTGGTCTCCCTCTAACCAATAAATTGGCTGCTGTCACAAGTTTTTCCGAGAGGTAAACACCTGAGTATCTTATTAGTAAATTTATGTCCTGTATCCTAATTTCACAGTATTCTTATATATTATTATACTTCACAATAATATTAGTTCTTATGTTTCTAAAACATTATAGACTACATAAGATGTGTGGAGTCAGTAATCACCTCAAACTAGCTAAAACTGAACAAAAGAGAAGATTATGGCTCTCTCTGCCTAGACAATAGGAGAATCTTAAACAAAAGTTCCATTTGTTGACATAACAGGATGTCAGAGACTGCTGTGATCTAATTAGAAAGCAAGATGTTATCACCTGCCAAGATCTAATTACAATTCTCCTTTTAGTAAGTGACCTTAGGAATGTTTATATCTCATTTACATGTCAAGGAGGTATACACCAGAAACTGAAGCTGCTCTGATTAAATAATTTAATTTTATGAGAGACTAATTTAAATTTCACCAGAAGACAAATAGTGTGAGAATAAGTTTTGGTCATCCCGGGAACTATTTAAGACAGAGATGGAGAGTAATGCATATAAATAGGTTGTATCAGGCTGGTGTTAGTTAGTTGGTGGCTGAAGACCTGGAAGGATGGAACAGTAAGAATGAGCATGAGGAAAAGAGACTGAAGGAGAAATCTACAGAGTAAGGTAACTATATTATGCATTAGAATGTACTGATCCTTACACAAGTGCTTGCTGATTTTGTGATTTATAATTGTTTGTATTCTTGTCTTAGTAATATTTATATAGCTATTAATGCAATCTAACAATCATAAACATAATATTAAGAGTACACTACTGTGAATTATTTTTCTATCAGTACTGTGGTGTCATGTGTGCAAGTTTTCTCTATCAGTGCTGTGGTATCAAATGTATAATATATATTGATATATTCACTATTAGTACTATGGGATTATATAGGATATTTTCATGAGCACTTTGGTAAACTAATTCAGCACTAAAACTTTTTATGTTCATTTAAATATCAAAGAGGGAAACAATGATTCATTGAGTGAATGTTCAGTTATTTATACAAATATGATCTCATTTTCACTGTTTGATTCCCCATATAATCTTTTATAAATTAGATACACAGGATTTGTTTTTTCCATTGTGTATGTATCACTTCTATCTTATGATTACATTAATCCAGAACATATTACACTATTTGTATTCCTTTTCTTTTTGAATGTATAACTTTTGATCTGGAGTCCACCTTAGCAAGGAGCTTTGGAATCTCTCCAGAGATAATCAGATAAACCTGGTTCATGTTATGCACATTGGTATGAGGCTAATTCACATTTTGAGCATATTTTGGGACGTTGTCAGTTATGATTTAGAAATTACTGCACTACTAGGCGCCTTTTTGTTCTGATATTTCCTTTTTACTATATATGTGTCTGAAATCAGAATGTATTCCAAGATGAAATAATCAAAATTTCTTAATTATGTACAATCCATTGTCAACAGCTTACAAACAACGTGTAAAATGTACATTCATATAATTTTGGTATAAAATATATTTATTTTTTCAACAGGTGGATTAATGAGCAGGATTCCCTCTAGCAGCAGAAGAGGACACCCATAGAACGACATTCTATACTGAATATCTGAGTCACCCACAAGTCATATCCACTACAGAAGTCAGCTCTTATAAAACTTGAGGATTTACAAAAGCTATTTTCATTTTCTGAATAGCAGCAGCCTTCTATAGCTTGTAACTTAATAAACACACAATGAGTCTCACAGGACAGAGGCCATATCAATGCTCTGAGTGTGATAAAATGTTTACACGGAAGTCAAACCTGATCATACACCAGAGGATTCACACAGACGAAAAGCCATTTTCATGTTCTGAATGTAGTAAATGTTTTAGTGCCAATTCAAAATTAATCCTACACCAGAGGAGTCACACAGGAGAAAAAATGTTTAGTTGCTCTGAATGTAACAAGTGTTTTACTCATAAGTCAGATCTTGTTACACATCAGAGGATCCACACAGGAGAAAACCCATTTTCATGTTCTGAATGTAGTAAATGTTTTAAACAGAAATCACACCTTATTAGTCACCAGAGGATTCACACTGGAGAGAAATCATTTTCATGCTCCGAGTGTAGTAAATGTTTTAAACAGAAATCACACCTTATTAGTCACCAGAGGAGTCACACTGGAGAGAAGTCATTTTCATGCTCCGAATGTAGTAAATGTTTTGGGACCAATTCACACTTAATCCTGCACCAGAGGTTTCACACAGGAGAAAAACCATATTCATGCTCTGAATGTAACAAACATTTTCGTACCAATTCAAAATTAATCATGCACCAGAGGATTCACACAGGAGAAAAACCATTTTCATGCTCTGAATGTAACAAATGTTTTAAACAGAAGTCACACCTTGTTAGACACCACATGATTCACACTGGAGAGAAGCCCTTTTCATGTTCTAAATGTAGCAAGTGTTTTAACACTGATTCACACCTTGTTAGTCATCAGAGAAGCCACACAGGAGAGAAACCATTTATATGCTCTGAATGTAACAAATGTTTTAAACAAAAGATAACACTTCTTACGCACCAGAGAAGTCACACAAGGAAGTCACTTGTTTCCGAATAGAGCATGTATTTCATAGACAAGTTAACTTGTTTAATCATTATAATATTCACAAAGGAGAGAATCAATTTTTATTTACTGGATGTGGCAAATGTTGTTTGTAAAATCAAATATTTTTTAGACTGGAACGTCTACCATTGAGACTTAGGAATTTTTCCCCTGGGATGGTCTCCCTGTAATTGAGAGCAACTGTATACCAACCATCAATGACAAAGAAGTCCCAAGGTGTCATGTGGTTTATTAAGATACTAATGAAGTTGAATGTTTTTTATTATGTTCTTATTTTAAACCAGTAGCACATTTAAAGTGTCCATGTCACTTACACACAGTGGAGGTAATTTACAAAGTGCATTCGATTCACTCTGCAAACCGATTAAATAATCATGAGAGGGACTGGTAATAGGGGCTACAACCATATCTCTATCTTCGTTTCCTCCCACTCCCCTTTTTGATCCTCTTCAATCTGGTTTTTATCCCCTCAACTCCAATGAAGCCACCCTCACTAAGGTCCCATCTAAGTGTTTTTTCATCCTGCTTATCTTTCTAGACCTCTGCACAACTAGACACCATTGACCACCCTCTCCTCCAGCAATCCCTTCTCTTCATTAGCTTCTGTGAAACTGCCCTTATATGGTTCAACTGCTACTCACCATCTACTCCTTATGGGTCTCTAGTTCTGTCTCTATTTTCCCTCCTCTGCCACTACCTGTCACCATCCCCCAGTAATCTGTTCTCGTCCCCCTGCTCCTCTCCCTCTATAATTCTTCCCTCTGTGATGGTATCAGCTCCTTTGGCCTCCATTACCATCTCTATACTGCTGTCACCCACGCAAGTCCCTCTTTCCAAGTGTTTTCTTTATGTTATTTTACAGGGTATAATAGTGTAAGCTTGCTGCCTGTACGTATACAATTTTATTGCTCACGTACATTTTATTTTATTTTGCTGGTTGTCAAACTCGTTCTAGTGCCTTAGAAATAAAGGATTTTTTGAAAATTCCATGTGACGATTATTTGTCTGTCAACCCTTTTATTACATTGTTTGGAGTTCAATATGGAGGTTTTAAATGTATCCAATTTAAAGTATAGGATGAGACGTAATCTCTTCCAGCTCTGAGCTGGTGCAAAACTCAGGTCCTTATGGAGACTGGAAATGGTCGTGCACCTTCCACACAGCAAACAACAGCGAGAGTGCGCCGATGGCCATCTTGAACCGCAAAATGAAATTTCGTCTCTGCAAAACAATGTGCACTGTATGCTTACTCTGTACTGTGTGCGGAACACCCTCACTCCTCCCAGGTCCTCTCCTTGCCATGTACAATCTTCAACAAAGTTGAATGGAAATAAATAGGTGCACATTGGTTCTCAATATTAAAGGATATTAACTTTTAAAACGTAACTTTTATTGTTTAGATTAAATCAGCGATATATAAAAGTATATATTCAATAAAATCAATGTGTGTAATTAAAAGTGACTGGGTGCACCAGGTAACTTGCCTTAATATAATGGGGAGTATAATATATAATAGAGTTAGAGTAATACCCACATTTCATATCTCCAAATACATTGGCTGTGAATAATCTCATTAAATGCATATATGATAATGACACCAGTGTTATTCACTATTCTCTTGATCAGCTTTAGTAATACACGGAGATGATTTGCTATCTACCTAGAGAGGCTCTACACTAACTAGGATTTGTTGGAGCGAGTCATAGTTTCTATTTTACACATCTGATGTGGATGGTCTCGTGATTATATATAGCAGTAACATTAATATTACTCGCTAGTCTCTCAATTAGCTCCCATTCATCTTAGATACATATACCCCATCAGGTAAAAGATAGTCTCATTTGTTAGATATGTAGTGGTAGTGCCAGTATTGTTTGTTATACTCTCAATCAGCTTCCAGTTATGTAGTGGTAGTGGCGCCAGTATTATTAATTATACTCTCAAACAGCTTTCAATTATACAGCGGCGGCTAACTATCTGCCTACAAAAAGCTCCAGAATATCTCTGGTTTTGCTGGAGCAATTTCTCGTTTCTTCTTTCCCCTAAGGTCAAGTATAATCTAGTGCATCCAGCGATAGAACGACTCACGTTTCGCTGTGTGCTTATTCAAGGCAAGCCGAGAGACTGTTCTTACAGTTAATAAATACTGTCAGTGTGGGGCTAACCTCATGACGTGAGGGTGTCTCCACCTATCAGAAAGAGTGTTATCAAAGTGATTGGCATAATATACAGCCAATCTCTGATGGTTACAATCCCAACTCCTCCCATTCGGATTTCTATTGGTCCAAATGCATTGCATTGCCGATAATAAGGAACGGAATAATAAATAAACTTAATAATACGGCTTAATAATACGGGATTTACTATAGTTGCTACTAGGTCTAGCAGATCTTAATCATAGATGATCAAGTAAGCCATAATTAATCACGATCACTAAAGATCAGTGGGTTAGATCTATATATTGTTTTTGGTGATATAGAATTCAGATATGTACCATAATAAAATTATGAATCAAATTAAAACAAAAAAGAAAATAAAGTGAAAATAATGTGCTATGATGCCAAAAAGTGTTGAAGATAAGGTATTAAAGTATCCAAATGAAACTATAATAAGGGATTGTTAGATCCAAAGTGAGGTAAGTGATGATGTGACTAATATTAATAGTGTGTTATTTTGTTATAACATATTCATTAATTTGTGCAATAATTGTTAATATTTTTGAATATTTTTATATTTAATTTTTTTAAATTAATTATTCATTGTTTTTTATTTTTATTATTAATTAATATTTAATTTATATATTATTATTTTATTTTTCTTACATTTTTTACATTTTTAGTTTTTATTTATATTATTTAATTTATTACTTTTCATTTTTTTGTTCTTTATATTAGTTTTATGTGATATTAAGTGACAAAAACTATATTATAATAATAATGACATTTTTCTTATTTTAACAATTACATAAATTCAAATTAAGTATACTCTTATATATGTTTCCCTACAAGACACTAAATAGTGTAGATTATATATAATTGTAACTAAATCATTAAGAGTTTATTGAATTTTTATATATATAACTCATTATGTAACTATAGTTCCACCCAGATATATTAATATTGGCAGTTAAAGTCAAATAAAAATTCTGTATAATGGTCCCTTGCATAATTAATTATGGCTGCGGTTCCACCCAAATGTATCAGTATTAGCAAATGAAATACAGTGAGGGTCCATATGATAATCCATTTGGATTTAATTATATCACTCCATCAATCAGAGAAAAGATGTATAATTATTGTTGTCATTTAATCCCTTAGGATTAATTGTCCCCATTAAAAAGATTATTTTCGCGTCATGTTTCAACAACATCTGTTTAATATCGCCACCTCTAGTTCCAAGATTTATTTTTTCCATTCCATAAGCTACTAAGTATTTTGCGTTGTTGTTATGTGCCTTTAAGAAATGTCTGGCTACTAAAGTTAAAGTTTTCATTCTCTTGGTATCTTGTTCGGCATTCCAAATGTTGCCTACATGTTCTAGCAGTCGATGTTTAAAAGGTCTGCTAGTCATCCCGATATAGCTTAACTCACAAGGACAGGTGAGACAATATATGACACCTTGTGTGTCACAATTAATAAAGCTTTTAATGGTGTGGCGATTAGCAAATTTGTCCACAAATTCGTAGGTCTTCTTTGTATACTTGCAGGCTTTACATTTCCCACAAGGGTAAAATGCAGTTATTGTTTTCTAATTGTCATCTGTTTTGAATTGTCCTGAAAATGACTATGTACAAATAAGTCACGTAGATTCTTCGATCTCCTCCAGCTGGTAAGTATTCTGTTTCCCATTATCTCTTGAAGATCTGGATCTAATTTCAAGATGTGATTATGTTTTTGTAGGATAGATTGAATTTGCTGCCACTGATTGTTGAAGGTACTAACAAATCTAATGATTGTATTTTCTGATTTATGTTGTCTTTGTGGAAGGATTAAAGAATCTCTTTTAATAGTTCTAGTTTCTCTATATGCTTTTTTGATCGAATTATGGCTATACCCTCTTTTCAGGAGTCTTTCACGTAACTCCTTAGCTCTTTTCTCAATAGTAGCTAAATCACCACAGTTTCTTCTCATACGGAGAGATTCTCCTTTAGGGATACTACGAATTGTAGAAGGGAGATCAGAGCTAGATGCGTGGAGAATACTGTTTGTTGCTGTTTTCTTCCTAAAAATGTCACTAGAAAGTTCTTTCTGATCTGTAACGGAAATTGTAAGGTCTAGAAAGGTTATCTTGTCAGAATTGATGTCAAAAGTGAGTTTAAGATTAATTTGATTGACATTCAGATGGTTAATAAATCTTATGAGAATCTCATCTCCTTCCCAAATGAGGAATATGTCATCTATGAATCTTAACCATAAAACAACATGCTGTGTGTAGATCTCATTTTCGGTGGTGAACACTATCTCTCTTTCCCACCCTACAATGAAGAGATTGGCATAGCTTGGGGCACAAGTCGTCCCTATTGCCGTGCCCCTCACCTGTAAGAAGAATTTGTCATGAAATGTAAAAAAAGTTCTTTGTCAGGACAAATCCTAATAGGTTTAGAACAAAGCTATTATGTTCATTTCTCACTTTGGACTTAAACAATTGTCTGGCAGCTTCTAAATCTTTTTGATGGTCAATACTAGTGTATAGAGCCTCCATATCACATGTACATAACCAAGTGTTCTCATATACCGTGATATGTTGCATTTTACTAAGGACATCTAAGGTGTCTTGTACAGATGAAGGCAAGAAGAATTCAAATTCTCTCAAATAGGTGTAAACATATATACTAGCTTTCTCCGTTAGGTTGTCTAGACCTGAAACTATTGGTCTGCCGGGTGGTCTTCTCTCATTTTTATGTACTTTTGTAAGTACATAAAACGTACCGCTGCTTCTCACACTAATGCAGCTGTATTTATAGTTCTGTAGAAGCAGTGAGGTGATATTACTGAGCAGATCGGACACTTGCACAGGTTCCGTCAAAATTCGCTGAACAAAGCTGTAACTATCCTATTTTGCCCTCTTGTGCTCAGTTACTTCTCCTTGGGAACCTCCAATTTTATTACTTACCTCCTTTGTCATCCACCTTAAAAAACTTACTTTGAATCTCTAAAACCTTCCACTTCCTTATTGTCACGGATCTCAAACAGAAGTACAGCTAGGAGTCACGAATTTGGTGAAAACACTCAGTGTTTATTTGCAGAGAGGTATTAACAACAGGTAATAAGGAGCAGTGATAAATACCAGGTTCCAGCTGATGCAGAAAGTAGCATGAATGTCCAGCAACAATCAGGTAAGGACAACAGGAAATTACATCAGGATTGGACAACAGGAAAGGACATCACAGGATGGGACAACAATAACCAGCCCTGTGTGCTGGGAGTGACAGGTATATAAAGGGAAAACCACACCCAGGTGCATGGGATAATTGGTGAACAAGTTAACCCCTAAGGCAAACAAGAAAGGCATAATAGCAGCACCTCTGGTAATCAGAGGTACTGCTGCAATACAATTCAATAATAGGACACAAAGGGCAGGAGCTGCCATGCAAAGCAGCATGTAATACATAAGCTGAGGGCAGATCGTGACACTTATAAGTCCAGGACCCAACCAACCTCAGTGTATCCTCCAGTACGATCTTACCCTGCTACTTTCTTGATCTTCATACTAATGTATACAAAGCAGAGGAAAGTGGTGTTTATCATATGTAGAGGTCCACTCAGATACTGGGAAATATAAATATATAAAACGTATATAATTCTTTTGGTAATGTTAAAATGTTCAATCCCCCCACTGAACACTAATTAGTCTAAAAGCAGTAACATCATTTACAATTGATAGTCAAGAAGGTGTATCAGAAAGAAGAATATTGAACCATATAAAAATGCCAAAGGGAAGAATTGATTTGATCTGATTTCATATTTTTTTGTGTCTATTGAAAATATAATAATTAGGACTATTTCCCTATATCATATAATCAATTCCTGAAGCTCTTCTTCAATACTCACATGTTTCTAAATCATTCAAATTGATATAACCTATTGTTATAGATTATTCGTTCAAACAATATATGGCCATATTTATTTTAACGTATTCCGCCATTGTCTTAAACATAAATGCATGTATGATTCTTTGTTTATTATGTTCAGCTAGTACAGGGTAAATGTATGAAATATATAGAACATGATTGATACTTCTTCAAATCCTGGCAGCACTCATTGAGAATGTTCAGAGATTAAATACTGACACTGGTCTCCCTCTAACCAATAAATTGGCTGCTGTCACAAGTTTTTCCGAGAAGTAAACACCTGAGTATCTTATTAGTAAATGTATGACCTGTATCCTAATTTCACAGTATTCTTATATATTATTATACTTCACAATAATATTAGTTATTATGTTTCTAAAACATTATAGACTACATGAGATGTGTGGAGTCAGTAATCACCTCAAACTAGCTAAAACTGAGCAAAAGAGAAGATTGTGGCTCTCTCTGGCTAAACAATAGGAGAATCTTAAACAAAAGTTCCATATGTTGACATAACAGGATGTCAGAGACTGCTGTGATCTAATTAGAAAGCAAGATGTTACCACCAGCCAAGATCTAATTACAATTCTCCTCTGTTGTAAGTAGGGATGAGCGCGCTCGGATTTCTGAAATCCGAGCCCACCCGAACGTTGCGGATCCGAGTCGGATCCGAGACAGATCCGGGTATTGGCGCCAAATTCAAAAGTGAAACTGAGGCTCTGACTCATAATCCCGTTGTCGGATCTCGCGATACTCGGATCCTATAAATTCCCCGCTAGTCGCCGCCATCTTCACTCGGGCATTGATCAGGGTAGAGGGAGGGTGTGTTAGGTGGTCCTCTGTGCTGTTTAGTTCTGTGCTGTTTAGTTCTGTGCTGTTTAGTGCTGTGCTGTGCTGTGCTGTTTAGTGCTGTGCTGTGCTGTGCTGTGCTGTGCTGTGCTGTGCTGTGCTGTGCTGTGCTGTGTTCTGCAGTATCAGTCCAGTGGTGCTGTGTGCTGTGCTCTGTCCTTCTGAGGTCAGTGGTGCTGCTGGGTCCTGTGCTGTGTCCTGTTCAGTCCAGTGGTGCTGTGTCCTGTGCTCTGTGCTTCTAAGGGCATAGTTATTTCCCCAATATTCCCCTGTGTTTAAAAAAATAAAAAAAAGTTTTTTTTATAAAATACCAAAAACTACTTTAATATTTTTTAATTACCACAAAATTTTCACAACCAATCCTGCAGTATAAGCCCATTGGTACTGCAATATTACCAAGTTCACACATTCAGCAGTAAAAGTCCAGTGGTACTGCAATATTACAAAGTTTACACATTCTGCAGTATCAGTCCAGTGGTGCTGTGTCCTGTGCTCTGTCCTGCTGAGTTCCGTAGTGCTGCTGGGTCCTGTGCCGTGTCCTGTTCAGTCCAGTGGTGCTGTGTCCTGTGCTCTGTGCTTCTAAGGGCATAGTTATTTCCCCATTATTCCCAAGTTTGTAAAAAATAAAAAAAAAGTAAAAAAAAAAAAAAAATTAAAAAAAAAAAAAAATATATAATAATTATAACCAAATTTGCAAAACCAATCCAGCATTATAAGTCCATTGGTACTGCAATATTACCAAGTTCACACATTCAGCAGTAAAAGTCCAGTGGTACTGCAATATTACAAAGTTTACACATTCTGCAGTATCAGTCCAGTGGTGCTGTGTCCTGTGCTCTGTCCTGCTGAGTTCCGTAGTGCTGCTGGGTCCTGTGCCGTGTCCTGTTCAGTCCAGTGGTGCTGTGTCCTGTGCTCTGTGCTTCTAAGGGCATAGTTATTTCCCCATTATTCCCAAGTTTGTAAAAAATAAAAAAAAAGTAAAAAAAAATAAAAAATTAAAAAAAAAAAAAAATATATAATAATTATAACCAAATTTGCAAAACCAATCCAGCATTATAAGTCCATTGGTACTGCAATATTACCAAGTTCACACATTCAGCAGTAAAAGTCCAGTGGTACTGCAATATTACAAAGTTTACACATTCTGCAGTATCAGTCCAGTGGTGCTGTGTCCTGTGCTCTGTCCTGCTGAGTTCCGTAGTGCTGCTGGGTCCTGTGCCGTGTCCTGTTCAGTCCAGTGGTGCTGTGTCCTGTGCTCTGTGCTTCTAAGGGCATAGTTATTTCCCCATTATTCCCAAGTTTGTAAAAAATAAAAAAAAAGTAAAAAAAAATAAAAAATTAAAAAAAAAAAAAAATATATAATAATTATAACCAAATTTGCAAAACCAATCCAGCATTATAAGTCCATTGGTACTGCAATATTACCAAGTTCACACATTCAGCAGTAAAAGTCCAGTGGTACTGCAATATTACAAAGTTTACACATTCTGCAGTATCAGTCCAGTGGTGCTGTGTCCTGTGCTCTGTCCTGCTGAGTTCCGTAGTGCTGCTGGGTCCTGTGCCGTGTCCTGTTCAGTCCAGTGGTGCTGTGTCCTGTGCTCTGTGCTTCTAAGGGCATAGTTATTTCCCCATTATTCCCAAGTTTGTAAAAAATAAAAAAAAAGTAAAAAAAAATAAAAAATTAAAAAAAAAAAAAATATATAATAATTATAACCAAATTTGCAAAACCAATCCAGCATTATAAGTCCATTGGTACTGCAATATTACCAAGTTCACACATTCTGCAGTATCTTGTGCTACATATAATGGAGACCAAAAATTTGGAGGATAAAGTAGGGAAAGATCAAGACCCACTTCCTCCTAATGCTGAAGCTGCTGCCACTAGTCATGACATAGACGATGAAATGCCATCAACGTCGTCTTCCAAGCCCGATGCCCAATCTCGTAGTACCGGGCATGTAAAATCCAAAAAGCCCAAGTTAAGAAAAAGTAGCAAAAAGAGAAACTTAAAATCATCTGAGGAGAAACGTAAAGTTGCCAATATGCCATTTACGACACGGAGTGGCAAGGAACGGCTTAGGCCCTGCCCCGTGTTCATGACTAGTGGTTCAGCTTCACCCACGGATCTTAGCCCTCCTCCTCCTCCCCCCCCCTACAAAAAATTGAAGAGAGTTATGCTGTCAGCAACAAAACAGCAAACAACTCTGCCTTCTAAAGAGAAATTATCACAAATCCCCAAGGCGAGTCCAAGGGTGTTGGTGGTTGTCAAGCCTGACCTTCCCATCACTGTACGGGAAGAGGTGGCTCGGGAGGAGGCTATTGATGATGTAGCTGGCGCTGTGGAGGAACTTGATGATGAGGATGGTGATGTGGTTATTGTAAATGAGGCACCAGGGGGGGAAACAGCTGATGTCCATGGGATGAAAAAGCCCATCGTCATGCCTGGTCAGAAGACCAAAAAATGCACCTCTTCGGTCTGGAGTTATTTTTATCCAAATCCAGACAACCAATGTATGGCAATATGTAGCTTATGTAAAGCTCAAATAAGCAGGGGTAAGGATCTTGCCCACCTAGGAACATCCTCCCTTATACGTCACCTGAATAACCTTCATAGTTCAGTGGTTAGTTCAGGAACTGGGGCTAGGACCCTCATCGGTACAGGGACACCTAAATCCCGTGGTCCAGTTGGATACACACCAGCAACACCCTCCTCGTCAACTTCCTCCACAATCTCCATCAGATTCAGTCCTGCAGCCCAAGTCACCAGCCAGACTGAGTCCTCCTCAATACGGGATTCATCCGAGGAATCCTGCAGCGGTACGCCTACTACTGCCACTGCTGCTGTTGCTGCTGTTAGTCGGTCATCTTCCCAGAGGGGAAGTCGTAAGACCGCTAAGTCTTTCACCAAACAATTGACCGTCCAACAGTCGTTTGCCATGACCACCAAATACGATAGTAGTCACCCTATTGCAAAGCGTATAACTGCGGCTGTAACTGCAATGTTGGTGTTAGACGTGCGCCCGGTGTCCGCCATCAGTGGAGTGGGATTTAGAGGGTTGATGGAGGTATTGTGTCCCCGGTACCAAATCCCCTCGAGATTCCACTTCACTAGGCAGGCGATACCAAAAATGTACAGAGAAGTACGATCAAGTGTCCTCAGTGCTCTTAAAAATGCGGTTGTACCCACTGTCCACTTAACCACGGACATGTGGACAAGTGGTTCTGGGCAAACGAAGGACTATATGACTGTGACAGCCCACTGGGTAGATGCATCCCCTTCCGCAGCAACAGCAACAGCTGCATCAGTAGCAGCATCTACAAAATGGCTGCTCATGCAAAGGCAGGCAACATTGTGCATTACAGGCTTTAATAAGAGGCACAACGCTGCCAACATATTAGAGAAAATGAGGGAAATTATCTCCCAGTGGCTTACCCCACTTAGACTCTCATGGGGATTTGTGGTGTCAGACAATGCCAGTAACATTGTGCGGGCATTAAATATGGGCAATTTCCAGCACGTCCCATGTTTTGCCCACACCATTAATTTGGTGGTGCAGCATTACCTGAAGAGTGACAGGGGTGTGCAGGAGATGCTTGCGGTGGCGCGCAAAATTGCTGGACACTTTCGGCATTCAGCCAGTGCCTACCGCAGACTAGAGGCACATCAAAAAAGCTTGAACCTGCCCTGCCATCACCTCAAACAAGAGGTTGTGACGCGCTGGAACTCCACCCTCTATATGCTGCAGAGGATGGAGGAGCAGCAAAAGGCCATTCAGGCCTACACAGCCACCTACGACATAGGCAAAGGAGTGGGGATGCGCCTGAGTCAAGCGCAGTGGAGACTGATTTCCGTGTTGTGCAAGGTTCTGCAGCCATTTGAACTTGCCACACGAGAAGTCAGTTCCGACACTGCCAGCTTGAGTCAGGTCATTCCCCTGATCAGGCTGTTGCAGAAGCAGCTGGAGAAAGTGAGGGAGGAGCTGGTAAGCCATTGCGATTACAGCAAGCATGTAGCTCTTGTGGATGTAGCCCTTCGTACGCTTTGCCAGGATCCGAGGGTGGTCACTCTTTTAAAGTCAGAGGAATACATTCTGGCCACCGTGCTCGATCCTCGGTTTAAAGCGTATGTTGTGTCTCTGTTTCCGGCGGACACAAATCTACAGCGGTGCAAAGACCTGCTGGTCAGGAGATTGTCCTCTGAAGAGGACCGTGACATGCCAACAGCTCCACCCTCATTTTCTTCCACATCTATGGCTGCGAGGAAAAAGCTCAGTTTTCCCAAAAGAGGCACTGGCGGGGATGCTGATAACATCTGGTCCGGACTGAAGGACCTGCCAACCATTGCAGACATGTCTACTCTCGCTGCATTGGATGCTGTCACAATAGAAAAAATTGTGGATGATTACTTTGCTGACACCATCCAAGTAGACATGTCAGACAGTCCATATTGTTACTGGCAGGAAAAAAAGGCAGTTTGGAAGCCCCTGTACAAACTGGCTCTATTTTACCTGAGTTGTCCCCCCTCCAGTGTGTACTCGGAAAGAGTTTTTAGTGCAGCGGGGAACCTGGTCAGTGAGCGGCGAAGGAGGTTGCTTCCTCACAACGTTGAAAAAATGATGTTTATAAAAATGAATAATCAATTCCTCAATGAAGTACAGCACTGCCCTCCAGATACTACAGAGGGACCTGTGGTTGTGGAGTCCAGCGGGGACGAATTGATAATGTGTGATGAGGAGGAAGTACACACTGTAGGGGGAGAGGAATCAGAGGTTGAGGATGAGGACGACATCTTGCCTCAGTAGAGCCTGTTTAGTCTGTACAGGGAGAGATGAATAGCTTTTTTGGTGTGGGGGCCCAAACAAACCAATCATTTCAGTCAAAGTTGTTTGGTAGGCCCTGTCGCTGAAATGATTGGTTTGTTAAAGTGTGCATGTCCTATTTCAACAACATACCTCTCAACTGCAGCTCATCCCTCCTCTGCGGGGATAATGTCTCCTGTGCTCTGACACGTCACTCTGTGTACTCTCAGCCTCAGGATCTGACACTACAGCTACCATGCCTCTTGTAGCAGCCCTCACTCCAGGGCCTCTTCCATGTGCAGTGTCCCCCTCTCTCTTGGGTTCACTATAGTGGCATGGAGTTCTCCCCCTCATCCAGGGCACACATTCCTTGCCCTGGCTCAGTCACCACGCTCAGACTTCCAGGCAATGCTGGGGGAGCCTGGGAGCTTCCACCCCAGGTCCCCAGCTACAACTCTCCTCTCCTGTGTCTTCTCTCTCTTTCTGACACTTTAAAGATCGTGCCTTTAAATGAAAAAGTCAGTCTTCATTGCACGACTATGTGCAAGTGCAACAGGGACATTTTTTTGGGTTTACAAAGTCAAACAATAACACTACGACCCTGTCTGTCTGGGGTCTGTCAATGACGAATTGTCTGGAGCATGTTTTGAGGAGGTATTGTGGCCCCGGTATCAAATTGGGTACCGGGGCCACCCCACTATGCAGTCCAGATACTTGTTTTGTGGAATTCCGACACGTGGAGGGTTTTTTAATTATATTGTGGCCTCGGTACCAAAAAGTGTACCGGGGCCACCACACTACGCAGTCAAGATACTTGTTTGGTGGAATTCAGACCAGTTGAGGGTTTTATTATTATATTGTGTGGACCACTCTATCTATACCACACTACAACTCTATACCACTCTATTTCCTACTTTAATTCTATTTAATTCTATTTCCTACTTTAATTCTATTACTAATTAATTAACATAAAGAGGAACAAAAAAAACCAATTTTACCAAAAGTATAATATGACTTAGACTTACAAACACTACACTTGAAAGATCGTGCCTTTAAATGAAAAAGTAAGTCTTCATTGCACGACTATGTGCAACAGGGACAGTTTTTTTCTTTACAAAGTCAACTAATAACACTTGGACCCTGTCTGTCTTTAACATACTTAATGGGATCTCAATGACGAATTGTCTGTAGCATGTTTGGAGGAGGTATTGTGGCCCCGGTATCAAATTGGGTACCGGGGCCACCCCACTACGCAGTCCAGATACTTGTTTGGTGGAATTCTGACACGTGGAGGGTGTATTTATTTTATTGTGGCCCCGGTATCAAGTTGGGTACCGGGGCCACCCCACTACGCAGTCCAGATACTTGTTTGGTGGAATTCTGACACGTGGAGGGTTTTTTAATTATATTGTGGCCTCGGTACCAAATTGTGTACCGGGGCCACCACACTACGCAGTCAAGATAGATAGATGCGTATCATAGATAAAGTACATTCAGTGGTGTGGGGCAAATTGAAAAATATTCAAAATGCACTGACATTATCAAAAACAAGAGGTTGTCACACGCTAAAACTCCAACATGTATATGATGGAGAGGATGGAGGAGCAGCCGTATGTGTAGTGTAATGCAGACCTGTTGAAGGTTTTTTATATATTTTATTGTGGTGCCCAGTGCCCACTCCTCTACGCAGTCCAGGTACATTTATTGGTGCGATTCATAAAAGTTCAGGGTTTTTAATATATTGTGGTGACCCACTCCTCTACGCAGTCCAGGTACATTTATTGGTGCGATTCATAAAAGTTCAGGGTTTTTAATATATTGTGGTGACCCACTCCTCTACGCAGTCCAGGTACATTTATTGGTGCGAATCAAACAAGTTGATGGTTTTCTTATTATATATATTGTGGTGACCCACTCCTCTACGCAGTCCAGGTACATTTATTGGTGCGATTCATAAAAGTTCAGGGTTTTTAAGATATTGTGGTGACCCACTCCTCTACGCAGTCCAGGTACAATTATTGGTGCGATTCATAAAAGTTCAGGGTTTTTAATATATTGTGGTGACCCACTCCTCTACGCAGTCCAGGTACATTTATTGGTGCGATTCATAAAAGTTCAGGGTTTTTAATATATTGTGGTGACCCACTCCTCTACGCAGTCCAGGTACAATTATTGGTGCGAATCATAAAAGTTCAGGGTTTTTAATATATTGTGGTGACCCACTCCTCTACGCAGTCCAGGTACATTTATTGGTGCGAATCAAACAAGTTGATGGTTTTCTTATTATATATATTGTGGTGACCCACTCCTCTACGCAGTCCAGGTACATTTATTGGTGCGATTCATAAAAGTTCAGGGTTTTTAATATATTGTGGTGACCCACTCCTCTACGCAGTCCAGGTACAATTATTGGTGCGAATCATAAAAGTTCAGGGTTTTTAAGATATTGTGGTGACCCACTCCTCTACGCAGTCCAGAAAGATACCTTTTTGCAACGTTTTGGACTAATAACTATATTGTGAGGTGTTCAGAATACACTGTAAATTAGTGGAAATGCTTGTTATTGAATGTTATTGAGGTTAATAATAGCTTAGGAGTGAAAATAAGCCCAAAAACTTGATTTTTAAACTTTTTATGTTTTTTTCAAAAAAAATCCGAATCCAATACCTTAAATCCGAACCGAGACCTTTCGTCAAGTGTTTTGCGAGACAAATCCGAACCTCAAAAATAACGAAAATCCGGATCCAAAACACAAAACACGAGACCTCAAAAGTCGCCGGTGCACATCCCTAGTTGTAAGTGACCTTAGGAATGTTTATACCTCATTTACAAGTCAAGGAGGTTTACACCAGAAACTGAAGCTGCTGTGATTAAATAATTTAATTTTTGGAGAGACTAATTTAAATTTCATCTGTGGACAAATAGTGTGAGAATACATTTTGGTAATCCAAGAAACTATTGAAGAGAATTGGGGAGGAATGAATATAAATAGGCTGTATCAGGCTGGTGTTAGTTAGTTGGTGGCTGGAGACCTGGAAGGATGGAACAGTAAGAATGAGCATGAGGAAAAGAGACTGAAGGAGAAATCTACAGAGTAAGGTAACTATATTATGCATTAGAATATATTGATCCATACAGAAGTGATTGCAGATTTTGTGATTTATAATTGTTTGTATTCTTGTCTTAGTAATATTTATATAGCTAGTATTGCAATCCAACAATCATACATATAATTATAAGAGTACACTACTGTGAATTATTTTTCTATCAGTACTGTGGTGTCATGTGTGCAATTTTTCTCTATCAGTGCTGTGGTATCAAATGTTTAATATATATTAATATATTCACTATTAGTACTATGGGATTATAGAGGATATTTACACGAGCACTTTGGTAAACTAATTCAGCACTAAAACTTTCATGTTCATTTAAATATCAAAGAGGGGAACAATAATTCATTGAGTGAATGTTCAGTTAATTATATAAATATGATCTCATTTTCACTGTTTGATTTGTTTTTCCCATTATATATGTATTACTACTATCTTATGATTACATTTATCCAGAACATATTACACTATTTGTATTCCTTTTCTATTTGAATGTATAACTTTTGATCACAGGAACTAAAAGTCAAGTTTATAGAAAAAGGGTACAATAGGGAAGAACTAGAACGAATGAATGAACAAGTTGAGAAGATTAATAGAGATCAATTGCTTATCCCTAAAACAAAAGATAAGAATCCCAAATATAAAGACTTGGGAATCCCATTCATCTCCCAACATTGCTCACACTCAAAGGAGTTCAAAAAAATCATAAAAGGCCATTGGCCTATCCTCATGAGAGACCCGATGCTAAATGGGGTCATTCAACAATATCCCAAGTTTATATACAGAAGAGCTCCCACCATCAAAAACCATGTAGTAAAAAGTTGTTTGAAACAAAAACAGAAAATGACCATTAAATCACAAGGTTTTTTTAGGTGTGGAATGTGCCTATCCTGTCGTACAGTTAAGGGGAATGGGAAAAAATGTGAAGAAGTAAGATCCTCTGTTGCAGATTACGTGCATAATATAAAAGATTTTATTACGTGTAATACTACAAACTGTATTTACGTGGTGGAATGCACTTGTAATAGACAGTATGTTGGGAGAACATCTAGAAAACTTAGAGAACGATGGAGCGAGCATATTAGAAACATTAAAAAAGGTTATGAACAACACTCACTATCGTTACATTTTAAGGAACATCATAATTGTGACACAAAAGGAATAAAAATTTTCTGTGGGATACAGAAGATATGGGGAGATTGGAGAAAAAAAGACTCAGCAGTACAGCTAGCACAAGCAGAAATGAGAATTATATACCATATGGATTCTCTTATCCCTAGGGGTCTTAATAAAGATTTTGAGACTAAATGGTTTTTAATGTTATTCTAATATACAGATTTTCCCCCACTATATGTGTGTTATTTAACAGATTCTGCACATTTTCTATATATTTGTTTTAATATCTGTTTTTTATTCTGTTCATTATGCCTAACATATATGGAGGCTTGGCATAATATATTGCCGTTGGTTTGCATATTTTAAATAGGGTGTGTATTCTATTGATTATATTAAGGATATGTCCATATAGATATATTGCATCATGGATTGTTATGGGTACTGATTATACACCACACCCGTGGATAAACTCAGTTCCTTCCTTTTTAAGCTTTTGAGACCATTGGGATATGTGTATTTTATTGATTATATTAAGGATATGTCCATATAGATATATTGCATCATGGATTTTTATGGGTACTGATTATACACCACACCCGTGGATAAACTCAGTTCCTTCCTTTTTAAGCTTTTGAGACCATTGGGAATTATAGAATATGTCTTTTTATATATGATTTCATACATATGTGCTGTTTAGACTATTTAAGGTGATTGATATTATTACCTTTCCATGTAGCGTATATCGGATGAACCGCCTTAATTCACGGGCTCTACGAGAATTACTTTTATGCAGGTCATACACAACACCTGCAGATAAGATTACCCATTAGTATAAATAGTAAGGAAGAACCCACCCTCCATAAGCCTTGAGAAAGATCCATACTGAATCGAAATGCGTTGGCTGGAGGTTCACTGTGCATATCCCTTACCTTATATAGCTGTTCCCGTGAGTTGCCGGCGATTCTGAGGACATATATATATTGCATATATACCATCTTATGCTGGTAAGGGTACATCGGATGAGAGGAGCATTTATTGTATTTTATGTATGTCTATTTTTTATTGAATAAACTGTTTTATATAAGAAGATAATGCACTATTAGCATTTCCTTATATCCCCCGTTTCATATCATATGCGGTGGATCTATACTATGGAGGATTCGCTATACCTGAACCGAGGCAAGTGATTGCGGGATACATACATATATTTCATCTACTGAGGTCATTCAAGGAAAAGAGTGATTTAAATACAGAGGATCGTGGATCGATGAAAGAACGGGAGACGCGACCACTCCCCCTTCTGTCCGTGCCTGATGATTGGGTTTGCAATAGAGGGCGTCATCCTGATCGCAGCTCGTGGAGGAGTTCACGGCATAAACGGAATGTCCGTAGGAGAGTGATACATGCTGATGTACTACCTATTTCTGGTGAGTACATCTCCCTGAGGGGGATTTCTTTTCATAAGGATCCGGATGAAATGTATCATCATAAAGAAGAGTCATACACTGTGAATTAAACGGCTTTCAAGAGCTGATTTTGTTTAAGACTATTTACTAACTGTTATTTCCGTGAATAGCTTGTATGTTACGATATTAGGCGCCGTTAGTTGTGACACGATATCTGACAGAATGTTTGTATGTCGGCTGATTGGAGGTTTTTTTATGCAATCATCAGGCCAGTGTGCAGCTTAAATATATGGTAATTCTTTACAGACAGAGCTAAATATACTCTTATTTTAAAGAAAACAACATTTGAATTGCATTTTCAAATAGAACAGTAGACATTTAGTGAATAATTTAATGATTACAAAAGATAGGAACAGCTTCTGTTGATTAAAGACAGAACATCAAATGGATACATATAAAGCACAGAAGATAATCTGACTTCAGAAAACATTATGCATTGTAGCGCTACGTGGGAGAAACTTAATTGTCCTTAAACATAAATCTAAAAATAGAGTAAAAGCAAGTTCTTGTGCACAAGACCACAGAGAGAAGGGGGTGAGATAAATGTATGGGTCACATTAAGAATGAACCATTGTAAACCTGTGACTTAATGGTGTGGCGGAGAGGGAGAAAAATAGTGTAGTACAGAGTATATACCAGGAAGATAGGGACATGGGGCCTGATTCAATAAGGATCTTAACTTGAGAAACTTCTTATTTCAGTCTCCTGGACAAAACCATGTTACAATGCACGTCTTCCAACTCCCTCTTTCAGGTTCCCCGTGGGCCAAAGATGCCAGCACAGGACACGTAGTGTGGTTGGTGGCTGGCCCCTTTCCCAAGACCAGACTCCTTTCTTTTTAGTGGCCGTGGTCACCTCCTTCTCCCTATGTGTGGCCACAGAGGTCACATAGCTGTCTGCCTCTGGACGGAGAGCCTTCAGGACAGATCAATAATATTTTGGTGCGACAACATGTGGGTGGTCCAGGCTATTAACAATATGCCTCATCCTCCCCGACTATTTGGTTGTTGCTTCATTTCGTGCTGCGATGTTTGCATTTTAATATTGTTTTCCGTGCTGTTTGTTTTGGGGGTTGAGAATTCTATAGCTGACTCCCTGTCCAGGTTTTAGTGGGATAGGTGTAGAGGGCTGGCGCCCCATGCCACAGTTACCAGTGTGCCATGTCCCCCTTATGTTTGGCAGATGGTCTGTCTGGCTTAGCATATCAGAAAAATCCCTGGCTCTAACCACGCACAGGATGTATGGTGCAGTTTGGAGAGACTGGTTGGCTTTCAAGGACAGCGAGGTAAAGGGCTGCAGCACTGTAGGTCTGCCATTATCTGGGACTGTTTCCAGTGGGGTATGTTTAAGGGTGCCATGTCCACAGCCTTAGTGGGAATCTCCATTTACTCTAACTTACAGGGTCAGTGTGATGTTACTAAGGGTTTCTGGTTTGGAAAACGTTAAAGGGAGGGGCTAGGGAACAGCTGGTAGCGGAGGATAGTCAGAGGCCCATTGATGAGTCCATGCTAGCTGATATGAGGGCATGTTTGGAGGGTGTCACCACTGGCTACTTTAAACTGGCACTGAGCCAAAGGAGGGGGTGAAGAGGAGGCACAGATAGGTACTGCTTTATTTATTTGTAGTGTTTTAGCAGATCGGTGCTCTGTTATTTTCACGCCACCAATTTTTTTTACGTTTTGGAGGGAAAAAGACCGAAAGTTAATGTAAGGAAGAACTTTTTTTTTTACCAAACGAGCGATAGATGCATGTAGTAATCTTTCAACATGGTGGCTTAGTGGTTAGCACTTCTGCCTCACAGCACTGGGATCATGAGTTCGATTCCCGACCATGGCCTTATCTGTGTGGAGTTTGTATGTTCCCCCCATGTTTGCGTGGGTTTCCTCCGGGTGCTCTGGTTTCCTCCTACACGCCAAAAACATACTAGTAGGTCAATTGGCTACTATTACATTGACCCTAGTCTGAGTGCGTGTGTGTATGTGTGTTAGGGAATTTAGACTGAAATCTCTATTTGAGCAGAGACGGATGTGAGTTCTCTGTACAGCGCTGCGGAATTAGTGGTGCTATAAAAATAGCTGATGATGATACAGTAAAATAATTTAAGAGATACAACAGATAAATAGAATGCTGTTTACCTTTTTATTAGAATATTAAATTAATAGCACAATGAGAATTATAAACGGACAGCAAATCATAACGGCTGTCTCTGATTGATTGGTATTTGGGAAAACGGCTGATTGGAAGTAAAATCTAAAATAGACATTATTAGGTGTCTACGGTTTGTGCTAATGGTATTGGGCAGTAGAACTATTTCTTAGTAATTACAGAGAAGTGTCCCCAGGTTAAAGTATGTTGAGGCCTTTGGGGGTGAGTATGCCTAGGTTGTGTGTCTAATTTCCTTTTTCTCTTGAGAACTAGGCCATGTAGTGCCCCCCCCCCTCCCAGATTGTATTACTTTATTTCTACCTATGAAGGATGATACAAGGTCATCATGGCTTTGATATTTTTAAGGTTAATCTTAAAATGTTGGTAAATAAAATGCAACTGCTATAAAAATGATCCACCACATTTATCTCCCTGTAATGGCGGATCTCGTATCTCTTTGACAACTTCTTCAGACCAGGAATGTGATTAATATGTAAAACATCAATCCCTCTGGTATTGTCTGGCCCAGAGAACACAGTCTTACCTGTCATCCATACTGTTTCAATCATACGTGCAGGTTGAATTAGCATATGGGTATCCTCCATGTGAGCATTAACGCCATGCCAAGGCGTCAACCATTGTTACTGAACATTTACACACCTTTCATGTCTCCTGTCGCTGACTGAGTCACACACTGCTCTCACTGCATTCTCCACTACACCCGTGTCACTCCCCCAGTTCATATACATAAACAATTTTGGGCAGAAAGCTAAGACACGACACTGGAATTGTTCTAATCTGCTGTGTTTGTGCTTTCTTTGCTAGGTATCTTATGTGCTCTGCAGTTCTCGTCTCCAGATTATTGTTTGGCCCACGTACGAAAGGCCACATGGTCACTGTTGGAGGCATACGGCTATAGTTCTGGATGTTATTTTTTCCTTAATGTTGTGTTTTTAGTGGTAGAAGTGAATTCTGTTATATATTGAGTGCTTTTGTTCTTTGCTGTTTTGCAGGCAATGCATAGTTGCCTACATCTGAGTCTGCCCTGAATCTAGTGACTATCCGTTGCTGCGTGAGCCAGCTCTGGGTACAAGTGAACCATATTGATGTTCCAGAGACACATACAGATTGAATTAGCACATGGATAGCCTCCAGGTGAGCCATAACACCACGCCAAGGCTTCAACCATTGTTAGACCCAATCATAATGTATCTAGTTCTAATATATGGATGTTATTCTGTCATTGCTAATGTAGAGGTACGTGAGAAACATGTCATTGTATTTGTATAGGCTCCCATCCCTCTTCTGTATAGATGAATCATATTGTAAGCCCTAACCAGCAATATTCATCTCATTAGATTGTGATCTCCTACGAGCAGGGCTCCCTCCCCTCTTCTGTATAGATGAATGAAATTGTAAGCGTTAGTGGGTAAGATTCATCTCATCAGAATGTATGCTCTGGAAGGTGAAGAAAACCCCGGGAGACATTTCATTTTTCTCAAAGAGGGAACAATAATTCCTTACTGACTCCACAAAGAGGAATTATTTTTCCCTCTTTGAGAAAAATTAAATGTCTCCGGGGGTTTTCTTCACCTGCCACTGGATCTATAGAGCAGTAATCCCGAAACAAGATCCCAGGAAGCCCCAAACATAACCAGAACAATGGCTATTATTACAGATATATTTGGAGAATTGGTTAAAATGACTGCACCTAGATATTTGGGGTTCCCTGGGTGCTAGCAGTGTTTGTTAATAAATAAAATTTTATTGTTAAAAAATTTTTTTTAAAATAAACTTTGTCTGATTCTTGTTTAAAGTAAGCTACACACACACTTAAATACAATTATCAAATTAGGTATAGCTAGGTAACTAGTTGGTTATCAATGGGTTTCCATCAGGGGAGGTAATGATTGTGTAAGGACGCATAGGGCTCTGGCCACACCTCCGGTCCCATCAAAGCCTGATTCTGGGGAGAGTGACTGGGAAAACTAATAGTTTCTTACTGGTCTGCATGGTCACCCCCATAAGCCAAGACTAAGGGGTGCCCATAAGAAGCACATGCACAGGGGCCCTGGAGTCGGGTTGGGTATGGGTTATCGGTGTTGAATATTCTGAAACCGAGGACTCCTCCAATAAAAATCCAAATCTGTAAAAAAAGGATTTAAAGAAAAGCAGACTTACCTGCATCTCAATGTTGGAGATGTCCGATGGGCGAAGGATGCTGACCGCAAGTGACTCCGACTACTGAGGTGTCCGTCAGGAGACTTTAACATCATTGCGACTTCTATCCCTTTTAATTTAAAGCGGCAATGTTGGTTAAATGTTTAAACACTTAAACAATGTCAAAGCGCTTTAAATTAAAAGGGGTAGAAGTCGCACTGACGTTAAAGTTAATTGGAGGAGTCCTCGGTGTCGTTATGGTGGTAATCGTAAAAATGATTACCACCGCTGGAGTCCTATTAGAGGCCCTGAGTACTACGGATACAGACTGCCAGCTGATATATACGAAGGAGGCTTGTTGCTGGCCAAATAACTGGGTCAGCAGGACATGAGCTGTCCCCATGCCGCAATACACTTTGGTGCTATCTCATGTGAGGAATTCTGGGAAAGTGGTTTACTCTGCAAAAATACCAGAAGGAAATAAGAATGGAAGGAAGGATCACATGAGTACAAGTTAATAATTATGAATACAGGTACAGTTATGGGTTCTTTTACCTGGAAAACCATTAAACAGATAATAATGAAAATCAGAAAGGAAGACTGTAAATAATTATTGCTATTTGGTGATAAGGTCATGCATACAGACATGATCAGAAAGTGTCTCCTTCAGTTAATGTGAGGAGCTCTGCTTGACAACTCTCATGAGAAGAGGAATGTCAGGGGTAGTAACTGGAAAGACTGGGGTCATTTCTATTTATAATATATAGTATATTTAAGGAAAAATGCTCCAAAATATAGAGAAAAACCTTCTTCAGAAAGCATAGTCCCTGTATTTTGGATAATAGATCGGTGATAAATGATTTCTCAACCTCTTGGTCACAGTGAATTGACCACACTATGTGTGTGTGTGTGTTAGGGAATTTAGATTGTAAGCTTCAATGGGGCAGGGACTGATGTGAGTGAGCTCTCTGTACAGCGCTGCGGAATTAGTGGCGCCATATAAATAGCTGCTGATGATGATGATGACACAAGTGTTGTTTTCTGGTGGTGCAATGCAATAGATTTTTTTCTATTCTTCTCCCCTGTCCCTCTCCCCTGTCTCCCTGCACATTCTTCTCCCCGTCCCTCTCACATTTTTCCTCGCACCATCTTCTCCCCTGCTCCTCTCACGTCTCCCTGCACCATCTGCTCCCCTGTCCATCACATATGTCTCCCTGCACCTTCTTCTCCCCTCTCCCCTGTCTCCCTGCACCTTCTTCTCCCCTGTCCCTCCCACATATCCCCCTGCACCTTCTTCTCCCATGTCTCCCTGCACCATCTACTCCCCTGTCCCTCTCACATATCCCCCTGCACCTTCTCCCCTGTCCCTCTCACATGTCTTCCTGCACCATCTTCTCCCCTGTCCCTCTCACATATCTCCCTGCACCATCTTCTCCCCTGTCCCTCTCACATATCCCCCTGCACCTTCTTCCCTGTCCCTCTCACATGTCTTCCTGCACCATCTTCTCCCCTGTCCCTCTCGCGAATCTCCCTGCAACTTCTTCTCCCCTGTCCCTCTCACATGTCTACCTGCACCTTCTTCTCCACTGTCCTCACATGTCTCCCTGCACCATCTACTCCCCTGTCCCTCCCATATATACCACTGCACCTTCTTCTCCCCTGCCCTCTCACATGTCTTCCTGCACCATCTTCTCCCCTGTCTCTCTCACATATCTCCCTGCACCATCTACTCTTCTGTCCCTCTCACATATCCCTCTGCACCTTCTTCTCCCCTGTCCCACTCACATGTCTCCCTGCACCTTCTTCTCCCCTGTCCCTCTCACATGTCTCCCTGCACCATCTACTCCCCTGTCCCTCTCACATGTCTCCCTGCACCATATTCTCCCGTCCCTCTCACATGTCTCAGTGCACCATCTTCTCCCTGTCTCCCTGCACCTTCTTCTCCCCTGTCCCTCTCACATGTCTCCCTGCACCTTCCTCTCCCCTGTCCCTCTCACATGAGAACATGCCACAAAACTTGCTGCTTTGGAGATGCTCTGACTCAGTCGTATAGTCATCACAATTTGACCCTCGTCAAAGTAGCTTAGATCCTTATGCTTGCCCAATTTTCCTGCTTCCGAGACTTGAACTTCAAGAACTGGCTGTTCACTTGCTGCCTAATATATCCCACCCCTTGACAGCTGTAATTGTAGCAAGATACTCAAAGTTATTCACTTGTCAGTGGTTTTAATGTTGTGACTGATTTGTTTATGAAGCATTCAGCACTTACATGACCTGTATGGCCCGCCCCCATCAGTCAGCCAGCCGCTCAAAGCTTTCAGTCTATAGCTGACCTTCTCCTCTGCATCAGAAACTTGAAATTGCTCATCATGCTAATCTGTTTAAAGTATAAGATGATGCAGCAGTAGGGATCAACCTGAAATAGAGTAGCCAACACGGCCAGCCAACCAAAGATGTCTGGAGCTGCAGGAGAGACAAGCATAACATACACTATACTAGAGACTGTATATAGCAAAAAGGTTGAGATGGGATAGGGGTTATAGAGCGATTGGGTCTCATTTATAGTTGAATGCAATGTTGCAGGCCAAATGTAAAAATAGGATACACCTGCACATTTGCCTTCCTACTTGTGTATTTTGAATTGCACATATCTTAAAATAAGATAAATTTAGTTGAAAATTATCTCCAGACAACACAGAGCCACAACCAGCAAAAGTTCTCAGGCATAGAATAAATGTCATATCAGCCCCACAAGATTAGTGGCACCAATCAGGCATTGAAAAAAGCTGGTTACCCTCCTTGTACCCTTCTCTGCCAGCATATGAACCAGAGAGAGATTTAATAGATCACACTTGAAGTCGCAAGAGTGTGTTGAATTAATTTTCAGAATAAATCAATATTGTCCAATCCAATTGTAGATTTTGCAACAAAAAGAGATTTTAGATCTTAAGTTACATAGTTACCAAAGAGAGAGTTCAATTCCCATACAGCCTGCAGACCCATGATTTCTTGGTAGAGAGTGTGTGTCCTCTGTTGGCTGCAGACCAGCTTAAAAACTTTTATAATGGTGGGTGTGTTTACAAAATGATGTCATCACAGAGGTCACATGGATGGTTTACAATGAATCAGCATTAACTTCACGGATCTACTTTCTTAAAAGAGATATTTGCACAAGATGTAGTTCCTAGCTTTTTCACAGTATTTTACCAGCAATTCCTCAAAATAGTAATATGTATTATAACAATAATATATAATAATATTGCAAATCAGGTTGCTGACAATAAATTTTAATTTTTTCATATATACAACTTTAACAGTCCACTCTCTTGTAGTACCCAAAACTACAATAATTTTAAAAAGTGTATTAAAAATAATAATAAAAACATTCTTCCCTTGATTTTACCATGTAGTGCTTAACCCAATTTGTCCTAACCTAAGTATGACCCTTTCCCTGTACCAGATGTTTCTATTAGTATGTATTTCACCATTGATTATTCTATGAATTTCCGTTTTTGTCTTTTTAATATATATTATTACATATTTCAGGAACAGATCAGTAAGAACCACTAATAAAAGTTTCCCCAATGCAGACATATTTTCTTTTTGATCAATTTCTTATTTTGGTCATCTGTTCAACCAGTGAGATATGCTCAATATATCATCCCAAATCTAATCTCTAAACTAATGAATTTCATTTAAATTTGTGGACAGAACAAAAGAAATTAACTGGACTTCACTTGTTACCTTTTTAAAACCTTAACAGCATTTTCAGAATCACTATCAAA
Source organism: Mixophyes fleayi (assembly GCF_038048845.1). Classification (NCBI taxonomy): domain Eukaryota; kingdom Metazoa; phylum Chordata; class Amphibia; order Anura; family Limnodynastidae; genus Mixophyes; species Mixophyes fleayi. Next base: position 36,219,752 of record NC_134405.1, read on the forward strand.
ACCACTTTCTGTGTTGAAAATAGATGATGCTGGAACATATAGAAATCAATGAGGAGGAAAACAAACACGTGGTGGCCACCATGTACGGCTAATGCTTCTTCACTGATTCGCTTTTCTTGCACCAATCAATCTTTCACTTCCTGGAACACATTCTCAAGCTGTGGAAGTATTTCTCCCTCTTCTGCTTGGTCTTTTGGTGGCTTGGTGTTCTTCTTACAAATTGTAGAGTGTCTCTTTTCACAACGTTCAGTAATGTGGTAGCAGTCTTTAACACCTGGTAATATCCTTCCCATTGCTTTATTACACAACCAAAACAGAGTACATTTCTACTTGTAATAGTCAGTGGTTCACAAGTCTGGGGAGAGGATCTTCAAAATCCCTTTTTTTTCTTTCAGTTGTTTGACTTATGGTAATCAAATATTTGACAGTCACTTCATTGTTACAGTTCAAATGTCATTACATGTGGCTGCTTCCCCAAACAAAAATGTTTTAAAAAAAAAATGAAAAGTTAGATAGAGGTCTGAAAGTGATTATGATGCTGTGCAAAACCAAATGATAACCCTCTGGCCACAGCTTGGCTCAGTCATTACTTTGCTCAATTCTAACAGCAGTACCTAATATATATAGTCAATAATTGATCATAATTCCCTTGTCCTTCATTAAACTAAGGTGCATGCTATCTTTCTTAAAACAATTAAATCAATACATTTTTCTTAAGGTATTAAAACAAAAAACTAACTTTAACCCTTCTAAACAATCTTACTTTTATCCCTCGCCTAATTTACACTGTTCACAATATATATCCAGTACTATGTTATATAAATCCGGATGTAATCACATGTAAAGACATAATGATAACCTTCTGAACTAAATTGTAATAGAACATCAAGATATGACAACCTACTTAACATTTTCTAAATCTATTATACAGCAAAACATTTTACTGATCAGGTCTACATAATGAATCCTTTACTTTATATATATATATATATATACCACTAGACTATAAAAATATACTGTACTATATACATACGTTTTCACAAATCCCACACCCTACATAAATGATGAGAAATTCTAAGGCAGTAATCTGTGCGGGCAATATCACAAGTGACAAAGATGCAATCAGATATCTACTCAATAATTTCGAATACAAATATAGATCGTCCAGAATGTGTCTGTGTGCATTTTGTTGACTATTGTTGACTCAAAGATATACATATAATACAATTTTGAATTTAGTTGTGGTAATACAGATACATTTTTACGATTCACAGTAATATTTGATTATAGAAGAAGAGACAAAATGTCTTCAAACTCATTCCACTATGCAGAGATAAAACAAACACGTCTGCCTTATTTTGCTTCTGACACCAGGCAGATTTGAACAACTCCTAATTAAGCTATATCTTATCCCTGTCAAAAACGTCTAAGAGAATATTTTCTTTCATTGTTGTGACATCATGATGTCAAACTTTGGCAAGGTAAGATGGAGTCTTGTCATTCGTCCAAAAATCGCAGATTTTAGCATCTTCTTATTACAACTTTTCAAACCCCCCCATTTTTCTCCTAATATCTATTGGGGAGGAGAAAAACAAACAACAAAACAAGAATTTCAAATTTATATATAATAGAGAAAAAATATGAGAATTCATAATACACGTTATTCCTTTACACATTACACTAATATCATTTTCCCAGGACACGCATACTATATATGTGGATTTTTCATTTAGAACATTTGATAATGACAGTTCCCCTACAATCTGTTTTATAAACAGTTTAACTTGTAAATAATCCTTACGCACTAAACACTGGCGCAACTATATTTTGTTTCGATTTCAAGATGTGGCCATATTTCTAAACAATAATTTACCTCTAATTACAACTCGCATGAGTTGATTATACCTATTTTAGCATTTACAATTTTTGTACTATTCACTATTGTAATTACTGTTAACCTCTTTACTTGTAGCCATGCTTTGTGTACTTAACTCAGATGTCCCAACTTCCTGATGGTCAACCATAGTTTTGGGGCTGAGCCGTGCACTGCTTCTCCCCTCTGCTCTGGTCGGCCACTTTGGCTGTGAAGCACAAGGCTATTGTCGGACGCATACTGCCAAAAATTAAAACACGCAATTATGTTTAAGTCACAATTTTTTTTTTGTGAACTTTTTTTTAAATTTGCTTTAAACTTTCCTGCTTGCGCTCGCTTCATTTTGCTGCGCTACCGTTCGCTTTGCATGCTATCCTGCTACATGCTCCCTTGAAGTTGCCACAGTTTTAAACAGTCATCATTTTCAATTCTCACTTTTGTTGATTTAATCAACCGTACCTTATCTCTAATATTATTAAACACCTCTGAATCAAAACTACCGATCTTTGGAAAAGGTCTCAAACAATCCTTGGTCATCTTGACCCATTTGTCGCAAAACGCCGTTGTGTATTGTTATGCACGTTTTGTCGCTATCCAATAACGATTGTCGAATCTCGATTTGTGTTTCCAACGCACAAATATTTATTCTCAAAAAGTAGCAGAATAATTCAGGCGAAATAATAATAAGCACAGCCGTTACTTAACGCAGGCGCTCTGGATCCAGTGAACAGTCATTCAGGTCTGAAGTCTGTGGTCAATGTGACTGAACACTAGATGAGAGCTACTGCTTATATGCAAACAGAAATACAGTGAAACAATGCAGATGTCACTCACCGGACTGTGAGTGCTGCTTCTCGTGTGTTTAGGAACCATGGCCGTCCGCCATCCTGAGGGTCTGCGCATGTGCAGCCCTTTCAAGCCTTCAGTACCTGTTCCTTTTCATTAATTGGCTGATCAGGCAACACTCCCTATTTAAAGCACCTGAGGTCAATACCTCGTTGCCTGATCTTGGAGTCTCATTCCTATGAGCCTCTGAAGGTGTTCCTGTGTTTCCTCGTGTATTCAGCTTCAGCTGATTCCTGTTATTCTTTTGTGGTTTCCAGACCACTTCAACTCTCCTGTGTTCCTCGTGTCTGCAGCAGCTGATTCCTATCCACTGCCTCCGTTGTGTCTACAGAGTTTCCAGACTCACTACAACTCTCCTGTGTTCATCGTATCTGCACCAGCTGATTCCTATCCGCTGCCTCCGTTGTGTCTACAGAGTTTCCAGACTCACTACAACTCCCCGGTGTTCATCGTGTCTGCAGCCAGCTGATTCCTATCCGCTGCCTCCATTGCCTCTACAGAGTTCCAGTTCATCTCAACTCTCCTGTGTTCATCGGGTCAGCGCTCCGCTGTTACCATCTCTGCTACTGGAGTTCAGACTGGGGATCAAGTCCTGTGTGCCCGTGTATACTCTGCATAGCATTCATCTCCTCGTGCTCTCCTCACATATATATTTCAGTGGTACAACTTGCTAGATGCAGACCATTGATTCCTGTTCCCTGTGACACCAGTTTCCAGTATCCTCTCACATAGCAGTGGTACAACTTGCTATCCGCAGACCACTGACTTCCCTGTTATCTACCTCCACCTGGATTCTATTCCTTCACCTAGACAGCGGTACAACTTGCTATACGCAGACCGCTGACTCTCACTGCCTCCTCGTTACCTCTGGACATTCCTCCTCACTATAGCAGTGGTACAACTTGCTATACGCAGACCACTGACTACCCTCACGTTTCCTTGTCCATCTGGTTCCTCGTGTACAGTTATATACTCATTACCAGTGCTGCTAGTCATAGACTTTTCCTGAGCATTCTCTCACCATCTGCTGTTCTTCCTGTTCCGTTGTCACCCTGCTACCAGAGTACCTATTACCACCTATATTACTCTGGTAAGCCACCATCTGGTGATTTCCTGGGTAAAGACTCCTAGTGCCCGTGACAGCAGATGGTATGGCTTGCTTCTATTGATCCAGGCTTCAGGAAGGTCCATGGGGTTGCAGATCATAGGTTAGTTTAAACTAAAGAATCCAAAAGGGGGGTTATCTCTCCAGGGGATGTGCTCCTTTCTTCCCGCCCAGACTCCAATTACAACTAGTCTATTAGCATTTTATAGTCAGCATCATATTAAAGGTTTATTCCCTAACATCAATAACTAGAGTATGCAATGTGCGATCTCTTCGCCGAATGCACCAGACAGCTGTTGATGTCTGGTCATGGGGATTAATATGATATCAGACATGACACATTTCCTTTAACCTGAACCATATGTATCACTAATATGCATAAAACTCATAATATTACACATAAATACTACTATATTTCGACATAAATAACTATGTGTTGCATCTACGATTAATGTGTACTATTTACAAATGTGTGTGTTTGTGCGAATGTATACAAAAGGTGTAAAAGCTGTTATTGCCACGTGTTGCGGCTGGATACGCCCTTGCACGCCGTAGCGTGCTCTACGCATAATTTCAGACAATGACAATCAAGTTTGCTCGATATTAATTGAAATGACTTTATCCAATTTGCTGACTTTGACAGTATGCACCATACTTCTTAAACATAAGAAACCTCGCCGAACCAATCGGTCCTTCTTTAGGCAGCACACCATCAACCATCTCTAGCATTTGCTTAGCACCCATTGTGAAAATAACCTATTTCTCAACGCTACGCAACACAGGCCTCATTAACTGTTCTCCTTTCAAACAGAGCCTACTAGAGACTTTACCCGTAAACGACTTCACAGGCTACGTCCACTCACCTCCTAACACAGAAATATCAACGTGAACCACAGGAATATCAGCTCCTCGATACCCTGCCTCTTCAACAAATCTGCTGAGTATATTACTGAACTGGTAGCATCAGCGTTTACCCGCCTTGCCAGCGTAATTCCTCCCACAGCTCCACCCAAGTCACAATCACGGTTACACAATAAACCATGCGGTCCGATCACACCGCTTAGAGATACTAGCTATCGCTAAGCTTTGCGATTACTATTGGGGAGTGTGTCTCAAAAGCCTCTTTAACTGTTCTCCTTTCAAACAGAGCTCTTGCTGCCACTATACCTGCCGGCAGCAACCATTATCCCTGTCTTTTTCAACAGTAAATCAACTTTCACTTCAGAATCATACAGTTTACAAACACATAGACCTTAGTTTTCTGCGCAGAAAATACATTTCCCAAACAATAGTAATATCTTTTCAGAAGCTTTACCAAGTGATTATACTATGCATATATAACAGACTATGAACACAACTGTTTAAACACGTGGCATCAATACTGGAAGTACACATACACAATGCAGGAAGTACATATGCGCTATGCAATGCAATACATACTAATGCTGTGTACAGCAATCACATTAGGACTATTTAAACCAATATTACCGCTGTCCCTTTAGGTACACTCAGGCACCACCGATAGACTCTCAAATCAGGAATTTGGTTTATCAATATTAGATTTAATAAAAGTATAGAAAGATATGTTCCTACCTTATCCACTCTCTGTGGATAAATCGAATTCCCCAGGTCCCCACAGTAGGGCGGTTAAAAATAAATTTCACTCAACCATATAGATCAAACCCCAGTGGAGCTGTTAGAGTGCCCCTATACACCACAGAAGGTTAATACAACATTCTTAACTCCCAATTTAATTATAAGCCAAAGGTTCTGTCATTATCAAACATTTATAATTATTTAATATTTTTATAAGCAGGTTCATTCTAAAATATATCCGGAACTTACTCAAGGGAAAGGAAAGAGAACAGATGAAGAAAACTAAAAATAAACATAATTTGGACATTTTCTGTGATATTCAATTGGTTTGCACCATCTTACTATACCTGTTTTTTTCATAAAATAGCAATATATATATATATATATATATATTGATAAAATACTAATTGAACATATATATATATATATATATTCAATTAGTATTTTCCTTTTAATCATTAACACACTCATATGCTTTGTTCAGATAATAGTTCTATCAATATATCTCTAAAATCACACTAGTATACTGCATTCATACATCTCATATATTTATATGTATCAGGCATATCACAAACACTGTATCTCTGCACAATTTGTAATTTCTTAAATCTGTGTGCTCAAACCTTAAAATTAACTAAGTGATAGTCCTTAAATCCTGTTGGTGTATCCTAAATGAAGTGAGAGAAAAAACATTAATAAAATATAATCAGTATATTATAACAATTTGAACTATATGTTTCAAACTAGTATCTAAATTACTTGTTTTAAAACCAAATAAATCAACAGCTTGTCTCCTGTAAAAAAAATAAACATTTGGCATTGGATCCCACCCTGTTTGGCTCTCTTGGGAACAAAGAATGAATAGGTTAATGTTTATTAAGTTAGCAAACAAAAACAAAAGATACCTTGTAACTTAATCTATATGCACAGCCTTTTGTTGAATCCACAAACATATGTTAAATACTTTGGTGTGGAAGGAAATTTTCCCATGAGAAAATACACTTGATTAACATTGAAATAGACAGTAGACTAAAATCTTAATAATAAGATAAGTTTTAAGTAAAACAATTTAAAATCTTGGAAAATGCTTTTATCAGATATGTTAGTAAAAGCTTGTTAATTTAAGACTAAACATGACTTTATAATATTATTCTCTCACTGTATGTCTATATCTATAATTTCACACTTGCACACACGTGACTATTTGTTCATTTGTTGGATATAATCTACCAAAAACATTATATAATTGTTCATTAATATTTTAGTATCATTCTAAACGCATTTATATTTATAGTCACTAGTATGCTTGCAAAATCATAGTTATATAACTTACAACACGAACCTATGACCATATGTACTGTAACTACTTAAAGTGTATTTAATAAACTAATTCATAGCTGGAATCCTTGGCCTCTGTAACAACAAAAGAATACATTTTTAGTTATACAAGAGTATTTCTAATCAGATGTTAAACACATACAGTATTCAAGATATCTGTTCACTCATAAACAGTCCATTGTGAATTTCTGAAACTATTGGTCTGCCGGGTGGTCTACTCTCATTTTTATGTACTTTCGGAAGTACATAAAACGTACCGCTGCTTCTCACACTAATGCAGCTGTATTTATAGTTCTCTGGAAGCAGTGAGGTGATATTACTGAGCAGATCGGACACTTGCACAGGTTCCGTCAAAATTCGCTGAACAAAGCTGTAACTATTCTATTTTGCCCTCAGTTCCTTTTCCTTGGGAGCCTCCAATTTTATTACTTACCCCCTTTGTCATCCACCTTAAAAACTTACTTTGAATCTCTAAAACCCTCCACTTCCTTATAAGTCCAGGACCCAACCAACCTCAGTGTATCCACCAGTATGATCTTACCCTGCTACTTTCTTGATCTTCATACTAATGTATACAAAGCGGAGGAAAGTGCTGTTTATTATATGTAGAGGCCCACTCTTATACTGGGAAATATAAAAATATAAAACTTATATAATTCTTTTGGTAATATTAAAATGTTCAATCCCCCCACTGAACATTAATTAGTCTAAAAGCAGCAACATAATTTACAATTGATAGTCAAGAAGGTGTATCAGAAAGAAGAATAGTGAACCATATAAAAATGCCAAAGGGAAGAATTGATTTGATCTGATTTCATATTTTTTGTGTCTATTGAATATATAATACTTAGGACTATTTCCCTATATCATATAATCAATTCCTGAATCTCTTCTTCAATATTCACATGTTTCTAAATCATTCAGATTGTTATAACCTATTTTTATAGGTTATTCGTTCAAACAATATATGGCCATATTTATTTTAACGTATTTCGCCATTGTCTTAAACATAAATGCATGTATGATTCTTTGTTTATTCAGTTCAGCTAGTACAGGGTTATTGTATGAAATATATAGAATATGATTGCTACTTCTTCACATCTTGGCAGCACTCGTTCCGAATGTTCAGAGACTAGATACTGACACTGGTCTCCTCTAACCAATAAATTGGCTGCTGTCTCCGGGAGGTAAACACCTGAGTGACTTATTAATAAATGTATGTCCTATATCCTAATTACCAAGTATTCTTATATATTAATATATTTCACAATAATATTACTTCTTATGTTTCTTAAACATTATTGTTTCCATGAGATGTATTTCTCATTTGTGCGGAGTCAGTAATCACCTCAAACTAGCTAAATCTGAACAAAAGAAAAGATTGTGGCTCTCTCTGCCTAGACAATAGGAGAATCTTAAACAAAAGGTCCATTTGCTGACATAACAGGATGTCAGAGACTGCTGTGATCTAATTAGAAAGCAAAATGTTACACCTGCCAAGGTTTAATTACAGTTTTCCTTTGTAGTAAGTGACCATAGCAATGTTTATACCTCATTTACAAGTCAAGGAGGTATACACCAGAAACTGAAGCTGCTCTGATCAAATAATTTAATTTTATGAGAGACTGATTTAAATTTCACCTGAAGACAATTGGTGTAAGAATAAGTTTTGGTCAGCCCGGGAACTATTGAAGAGAGATGGGGAGGAATGACTATAAATAGGCTGTATCAGGCTTGTATTAGTTAATTGGTGGCTGAAGAGCTAGAAGGATGGAACAGTAAGAATGAGCATGAGGAAAAGAGAGTGAAGGAGAAATCTACGGAATAAGGTAACTATATTATGCATTAGAATGTACTGATCCATACACAAGTGATTGCAGATTTTTTAATTTATAATTGTTTGTATTCTTGTCTTAGTAATATGAATATAGCTAGTATTGAAATCTAACAATCATACATGTAATTATAAGAGTACACTACTGTGAATTATTCTTCTATCATTATTATGGTGTCATGTGTGCAAGTTTTCTCTATCAGTGCTGTGGTATCAAAAGTATAATATATATTGATATATTCACTATTTGTACTATGGATTATAGAGGATATCGTCACGAACACTTTGGTAAACTAATTCAGCACTAAAACTTTTATGTTCATTTAAATATCAAAGAGGGGAACAATGATTCATTGAGTGAATGTTCAGCTATTAATACAAATATTATCTCATTTTAACTGTTTTATTCCCCATTTCATCTTTTATAAATCAGATACACAGGATTTGTTTTTTCCATTGTTTGTGTATCACTTCTATCTTATGATTACAGTTATCCAGAACATATTACACTATTTGTATTCCTTTTCTATTTGAATGTATAACTTTTGGTCTGGAGTCCACCTTAGGAAGGAGCTTTGGAATCTCTCCAGAGATAATCAGATAATCCTGATTCATGTTATGCACATTGGTGTGAGGCTGATTCACATTGTGTTGTTGAAAATATTTTGGGATGTTGTCAGTTTTGATTTGGAAATTACTACACTAATGGGCGCCTTTTTGTTTTGATCTTTCCTTTTTACTATATATATGTCTGAAATCAGAATGTACTCCAAGCTAAAATAATCACAATTTCTTAATTATGTACAATCCATTGTTAACAGCTTACAAACAAGGGGAAAATGTTACATTCATATAATTTTTGTATAAAATATATATATATTTTTTTTAACAGGTGGATTAATGAGCAGGATTCCCTCTAGCAGCAGAAGAGGACACCCATAGATCAACATTCTATACTGAATATCTGGGTCACTCACAAGTCATATCGACTACAGGAGTCAACTCTTATAAAACTTGAGGATTCACACAAGTTATTTTCATTTTCTGAATAGAAGCAGCCTTCTATAGCTTGTTACTCATTAAACACACAATGAGTCTCACAGGGGAGAGAACATATCAATGCTCTGAGTGTGATAAAATGTTTAGATGGAAGTCACAGCTGATCATACACCTGCGGATTCACACAGGCGAGAAGCCATTTTCATGTTCTGAATGTAGTAAATGTTTTAATACCAATTCAACATTAATCCTACACCAGAGAAGTCACACAGGAGAAAAAATGTTTAGTTGTTCTGAATGTAACAAGTGTTTTACTTCCAAGTCACTTCTTGTTGAACATCAGAGGATCCACACAGGAGAAAACCCATTTCCATGTTCTGAATGTAGTAAATGTTTTAAACGGAAGTCACACCTTATTAGACACCAGAGGATTCACACTGGAGAAAAACCATATTCATGCACTGAGTGTAAGAAATGTTTTAAAGAGAAGTCATACCTTATTAGTCACCAGAGGATTCACACTGGAGAAAAACCATATTCATGCTCTGAGTGTAACAAATGTTTTAAAGAGAAGTCATTACTTGTTAGTCACCAGAGGATTCACACTGGAGAGAAGTCATTTTCATGCTCCGAATGTAGTAAACGTTTTGGGTCCAATTCAAACTTAATCCTACATCAGATGTTTCATACAGGAGAAAAACCATATTCATGCTCTGAATGTAACAAACATTTTCGTACCAATTCACATTTAATCATGCGCCAGAGGATTCACACAGGAGAAAAACCATTTTCATGCTCTGAATGTAACAAATGTTTTAACCAGAAGTCAAGCCTTGTTAGACACCACGTGATTCACACCAAAGAGAAGCCCTTTTCATGTTCTAAATGTAGCAAGTGTTTTAAGACTGATTCACACCTTGTTAGGCATCAGAGAACCCACACAGGTAAGAACCCATTTATGTGCTCTGAATGTAACAAATGTTTTAAACAAGAGATAACACTTCTTACTCACCAGAGAAGTCACACAAGGAAGTCACTTGTTTCCGAATAGAGCATGTATTTCATAGACAAGTTAACTTGTTTAATCATTATAATATTCACAAAGGAGAGAATCAATTTTAATTTACTGGATGTGGCAAATGTATGTAAAATCAAATATTTTTTAGACTGGAACGTCTAACATTGAGACTTAGGAGTTTTTCCCCTGGGATGGTCTCCCTGTAATTGAGAGCAACTGTATACCAACCATCAATAACAAAGAAGTCCCAAGGTGTCATGTGGTTTATTAAGATACTAATGAAGTTGAATGTTTTTTGTTATGTTCTTATTTTAAACCAGTAGCACATTTAAAGTTTCCATGTCACTTACAAACAGTGGAGGTAATTTACAAAGTGCATTCAATTCACTCTGCAAACCGATTAAATAATCATGAGAGGGACTGGTAATAGGGGCTACAACCATTTCTCTATCTTCGTTTACTCCCATTCCCTTTCTTGATCCTCTTCAATCTGGTTTTTATCCCCTCCACTCCAATGAAGCCACCCTCACTAAGGTCACATCTAAGTGTTTTTTCATCCTGCTTATCTTTCTAGACCTCTGCACAACTAGACACCATTGACCACCCTCTCCTCCAGCAAACTCTCCTCTTCATCAGCTTCCGTGAAAACTGCCCTTATATGGTTCAACTGCTACTTCACCAACCACTAATTTTGGGTCTCTATTTCTGTCTCTATTTTCCCTCCTCTGCCACTACCTATCACCATCCCCCATGGATCTGTTCTCGTCCCCTGCTCTTCTACCCTCTACACTTCTTCCCTCTGTGATAGTATCAGCTCCTTTGGCCTCCATTACCATCTCTATGCTGCTGACACCCACGTAAGGCCCTCCTTCCAAGTATTTTCTTTATGTTATATTACAGGGTATAATTGTGTAAGCTTGCTGCCTGTACGTATACAATTTTATTGCTCACGTACATATAATTTTATTTTGTTGGTTGTCAAACTTGTTCTGGTGCCTTAGAAATAAAGGATTTTTTGAATATTCCATGTGACGATTATTTGTCTGTCAACCTTTTTATTACATTATTTGGCGTTCAATATGGAGGTTTTAAATGTATCCAATTTAATGTATAGGATGAGACGTAATCTCTTCCAGCTCTGAGCTGGTGCAAAACTCAGGTCCTTATGCAGACTGGAAATGGTCGTGCACCTTCCACACAGCAAACAACAGCGAGAGTGTGCCGATGGCCATCTTGAACCGCAAAATGAAATTTCGTCTCTGCAAAACAATGTGCACTGTATGCTTACTCTGTACTGTGTACAGAACACCCTCACTCCTCCCAGGTCCTCTCCTTGCCATGTACAATCTTCAACAAAGTTGAAAGGAAATAAATAGGTGCACATTGGTTCTCAATATTAAAGGATATTAACTTTTAAAACTTAACTTTTATTGTTTAGATTAAATCAGCGATATAAAAAAGTATATCTTCAATAAAATCACTGTGTGTAATTAAAAGTGACTGGGTGCGCCAGGCAACGTGTCTTAATATAATGGGGAGTATAATATATAATAGAGGTAGAGTAATACCCGCTTTTCATATCTCCAAATACATTGGCTGTGAATAATCTCATTAAATGCATATATGATAATGACACCAGTGTTACTCACTATTCTCTTGATCAGCTTTAGTAATACACGAAGATGATTTGCTATCTACCTAGAGAGGCTCTACACTAACTAGGATTTGTTGAAGCAAGTCATAGTTTCTATATTACACATCTGATGTGGATGGTCTCGTGATTATATATAGCAGTAACATTAATATTACTCGCTAGTCTCTCAATTAGCTCCCATTCTTCTTAGATCCATATACCCCATCAGGTAAAAGATAGTCTCATTTGTTAGATATGTTGTGGTAGTGCCAGTATTGTTTGTTATACTCTCAATCAGTTTCCAGTTATGTAGTGGTAGTGGCGCCAGTATTATAAATTATACTCTCAAACAGCTTTCAAGTATACAGCGGCGGCTAACTATCTGCCTACAAAAAGCTCCAGAATATCTCTGGTTTTGCTGGAGCAATTTCTCATTTCTTATTTCCCCTTTAGTCAAGTATAATCTAGTGCATCCAGCGATACGCTGACGCGCGTTTCGCTGTGTGCTTATTCAAGGCAAGCCGAGAGACTGTTCTGACGGTTATTAAATACTGTCAGTGTGGGGCTTAACCTCATGACGTGATATACAGCCAATCTCTGATGGTTATAATACGAACTCCTCCCATTCGGATTTCTATTGGTCCAAATGCATTGCATTGCCGATAATAAGGAAGGGAACTATAAATATACTTAATAATACGGCTTAATAAAATGGGATTTACTATAGTTGCTACTAGGTCTAGCAGATTTTAATCATATGTGATCAAGTTAACCATAATTAATCAAGATCACTAAAGATCTATATGTTGTTTACGGTGATATAGAATTCAGATATGTACCATAATGAAATTCTGAATCAAATTAAAACAAAAAAGAAAATAAAGTGATAATAATGTATAAATAAAGTGCTTGATGCCAAAAAGTGTTGAAGATAAGGGATTAAAGTATCCAAATTAAACTATAATAAGGGATTGTTATATCCAAAGTGAGGTAAGTGATGGTGTGACTAATATTAATAGTTTGTTATTTTGTTATAACATATTCATTAAATTTTGCAATAATTGTTAATATTTTTGACTATTTTTTATTTTTAATTTTTTAAAATTGTTAATTATTTTTATTTTTTTTTAATATTAATTAATATTTATTTTATATTTTGTATTTGTATTTCATTTTTTATTTTTTAAATATTTAGTTTTAATTTATATTATTTATTGTATTACTTTTCATTTTTGTGTTCTTTATGTTAGTTTTATGTGATTCTAAGTGACAAAAACTATATTATAATAATAATGAAATTTTTATTTTTTTAAACAACTGCATTAGTTCAAATTAAGTATACTCTTATATATATCTCCCTATAAGACACTAACAATTGTAGATTATATATAATTGTAACTAAATCATTAAGATTTTATTGAATCTTAATATATATAACCCATTATGTAACTATAGTTCCACCCCAATATATTAATATTGGCAGTTAAAGTCAAATAAAAATTCTCTATAATGGTCCCTTGCATAATTTATTATGGCTGTGGTTCCACCCAAATGTATCAGTATTAGCAAATGAAATACAGTGAGGGTCCATATGATAATCCCTTTGGATCTTATTGTATCACTCCATCAATCAGAGAAAAGCTGTATAATTATTGTTATCATTTAATCCCTTAGGATAAATTGTCCCCTTTAAGAAGATTATTTTCACTTCATGTTTCAACAACGTCTGTTTAATATCGCCACCTCTAGTTCCAAGATTTATTTTTTCCATTCCATAAGCTACTAAGTATTTGGCGTTGTTGTTATGTGCCTTTAAGAAATGTCTGGCTAATGAAGTTAAAGTTTTAATTATCTTGGCATCTTGTTCGGCATTCAGAATGTTGCCTACATGTTCTAGCAGTCAATGTTTAAAAGGTCTGCTAGTCATCCCAATATAGCTTAACGCACAAGGACAGGTGAGACAATATATGACACCTTGTGTGTCACAATTAAAAAGCTTTCAATGGTGTGGCGATTAGCAAATTTGTCCACAAATTGGTGGGTCTTCTTTGTATATTTGCAGACTTTACATTTCCCACAAGGGTAAAATCCAGTTATTGTTTTTCTAATTATCATCTGTTTTGAATTGTCCTGAAAATGACTATGTACAAATAAGTCATGTAGATTCTTCGATCTCCTCCAGCTGGTAAGTATTCTGTTTCTCATTATCTCTTGAAGATCTGGATCTAATTTCAAGATGTGATTATGTTTTTGTAGGATAGATTGAATTTGCTGCCACTGATTGTTGAAGGTACTAACAAATCTAATGATTGTATTTTCTGATTTATGTTGTCTTTGTGGAAAGACTAAAGAATCTTTTTTAATAGTTCTAGTTTCTCTATATGCTTTTTTGATCTAATTATGGCTATACCCTCTTTTCAGGAGTCTTTCACGTAACTCCTTAGCTCTTTTCTCAATAGTAGCTAAATCACCACAGTTTCTTCTCATACAGAGAGATTCTCCTTTAGGGATACAACGAATTGTAGAAGGGAGATCAGAGCTAGATGTGTGGAGAATACTGTTTGTTGCTGTTTTCTTTTTTTATCAGGACAAATTCTAATAGGTTTAGAACAAAGCTATTAAGTTCATTTCTCACTTTGGTCTCTAAAAATTGTCTGGCAGCTTCTAAACCTTTTTGATGCTCAATACTAGTGTGTAGAGCCTCCACATCACATGTACATAACCAAGTGTTCTCATGTACCGTGATATGTTGTATTTTACTAAGGACATATAAGGTGTCTTGTACATATAAAGGCAAGAAGAATTCAAATTCTCTCAAATAGGTGTAAACATATATACTAGCTTTCTCCGTTAGGTTGTCTAGACCTGAAACTATTGGTCTGCCGGGTGGTCTTCTCTCATTTATAGCTACTTTCGGAAGTACATAAAACGTACCGCTGCTTCTCACACTAATGCAGCTGTATTTATAGTTCTCTGGAAGCAGTGAGGTGATATTACTGAGCAGATCGGACACTTGCACAGGCTCCGTCAAAATTCGCTGAACAAAGCTGTAACTATCCTATTTTGCCCTCAGTTCCTTTTCCTTGGGAACCTCCTATTTTATTACTTACCCCCTTTGTCATCCACCTTAAAAACTTACTTTGAATCCCTAAAACCCTCCACTTCCTTATAAGTCCAGGACCCAACCAACCTCAGTGTATCCTCCAGTATGATCTTACCCTGCTACTTTCTTGATCTTCATACTAATGTATACAAAGCAGAGGAAAGTGGTGTTTATTATATGTAGAGGTCCACTCTTATACTGGGAAATATAAAAATATAAAACGTATATAATTCTTTTGGTAATGTTAAAATGTTCAATCCCCCCACTGAACACTAATTAGTCTAAAAGCAGTAACATAATTTACAATTGATAGTCAAGAAGGTGTATCAGAAAGAAGAATAGTGAACCATATAAAAATGCCAAAGGGAAGAATTGATTTTGATCTGATTTAATATTTTTTTGTGTCTATTGAAAATATAATAATTAGGACTATTTCCCTATATCATATAATCAATTCCTGAAGCTCTTCTTCGATATTCACATGTTTCTAAATCATTCAAATTGTTATAACCTATTGTTATAGATTATTCGTTCAAACAATATATGGCCATATTTATTTTAACGTATTCCGCCATTGTCTTAAACATAAATGCATGTATGATTCTTTGTTTATTCTGTTCAGCTAGTACAGGGTAAATGTATGAAATATGTAGAATATGATTGATACTTCTTCAAATCCTGGCAGCACTCATTCCAAATGTTCAGAGATTAGATACTGACACTGGTCTCCTCTAACCAATAAATTGGCTACTGTCACAAGTTTTTCTGAGAGGTAAACACCTGAGTGACTTATTAGTAAATTTATGTCCTGTATCCTAATTTCACAGTATTCTTATATATTATTATACTTCACAATAATATTAGTTCTTATGTTTCTAAAACATTATAGACTACATGAGATGAGTCAGTAATCACCTCAAACTAGCTAAAACTGAACAAAAGAGAAGATTGTGGCTCTCTCTGCCTAGACAATAGGAGAATCTTAAACAAAAGTTCCATTTGTTGACATAACAGGATGTCAGAGACTGCAGTGATCTAATTAGAAAGCAAGATGTTACCACCTGCCAAGATCTAATTATAATTCTCCTTTGTAGTAAGTGACCTTAGGAATGTGTATACCTCATTTACATGTCAAGGAGGTTTACACCAGAAACTGAAGCTTCGCTGATTAAATAATTTAATTTTATGAGAGTTTAATTTAAATTTCACCAGAAAACAAATAGTGTGAGAATAAGCTTTGGTCATCCCGGGAACTATTGAAGAGAGATGGGGAGAAATGCATATAAATAGGCTGTATCAGGCTGGTGTTAGTTAGTTGGTGGCTGGAGAGCTGGAAGGATGGAACAGTAAGAATGAGCATGAGGAAAAGAGAATGAAGGAGAAATCTACAGAGTAAGGTAACTATGCTATGCATTAGAATGTATTGATCCTTAGACAAGTGATTGCTGATTTTGTGATTTATAATTGTTTGTATTCTTGTGTTAGTAATATTTATATAGCTATGATTGCAATCTAACAATCATAAATATAATATTAAGAGTACACTACTGTGAATTATTTTTCTATCAGTACTGTGGTGTCATGTGTGCAAGTTTTCTATATCAGTGCTGTGGTATCAAATGTATAATATATATTGATATATTCAATATTAGTACTATGGGATTATAGAGGATATTTTCACGGGCACTTTGGTAAACTAATTCAGCACTAACACTTTAATGTTCATTTAAATATCAAAGAGGGGAACAATGATTCATTGAGTGAATGTTCAGTTATTTATACAAATACAATCTAATTTTTACTGTTTGATTACCCATATAATCTTTTATAAATTAGATACACAGGATTTGTTTTTTCTATTGTATATGTATTACTTAAAACTTATGATTACATTAATCCAGAACATATTACACTATTTGTATTCCTTTTCTTTTTGAATGTATAAAATTTTGATCTGGAGTCTACCTTAGCAAAGAGCTTTGGAATCTCTCCAGAGATAATCAGATAAACCTGGTTCATGTTATGCACATTGGTATGAGGCTAATTCACATTTTGAGCATATTTTGGGACGTTGTCAGTTATGATTTGGAAATTACTGCACTACTAGGCGCCTTTTTGTTCTGATATTTCCTTTTTACTATATATGTGTCTGAAATCAGAATGTACTCCAAGATGAGATAATCAAAATTTCTTAATTATGTACAATCCATTGTCAACAGCTTACAAACAACGTGTAAAATGTACATTCATATAATTTTGGTATAAAATATATTTATTTTTTCAACAAGTGGATTAATGAGCAGGACTCCCTCTAGCAACAGAACAGGACACCCATAGATCAACATTCTATACTGAATATCTGAGTAACCCATAAGTTAGATCGACTACAGAAGTCAGCGCTTATAAAACTTGCGGATTCAGAGAAGCTATTTTCATTTTCTGAATAGAAGCAGCCTTCTATAGCTTGTAACTTAATAAACACACAATGAGTCTCACAGGACAGAGGCTATATCAATGCTCTGAGTGTGATAAAATGTTTAGATGGAAGTCAAACCTGATCATACACCAGAGGATTCACACAGGCGAGAAGCCATTTTCATGTTCTGAATGTAGTAAATGTTTTAGTGCCAATTCAAAATTAATCCTCCACCAGAGGAGTCACACAGGAGAAAAAATGTTTAGTTGCTCTGAATGTAACAAGTGTTTTTCTCATAAGTCAGATCTTGTTACACATCAGAGGATCCACACAGGAGAAAACCCATTTTCATGTTCTGAATGTAGTAAATGTTTTAAACAGAAATCACACCTTATTAGTCACCAGAGGATTCACACTGGAGAGAAATCATTTTCATGCTCCGAATGTAGTAAATGTTTTAAACAGAAATCACACCTTATTAGTCACCAGAGGAGTCACACTGGAGAGAAGTCATTTTCATGCTCCGAATGTAGTAAATGTTTTGGGAGCAATTCACACCTAATCCTGCACCAGAGGTTTTACACAGGAGAAAAACCATATTCATGCTCTGAATGTAACAAACATTTTCGTACCAATTCAAAATTAATCATGCACCAGAGGATTCACACTGGAGAAAAACCATTTTCATGCTCTGAATGTAACAAATGTTTTAAGACTGATTCACACCTTGTTAGTCATCAGAGAAGCCACACAGGAGAGAAACCATTTATATGCTCTGAATGTAACAAATGTTTTAAACAAAAGATAACACTTCTTACGCACCAGAGAAGTCACACAAGGATGTCACTTGTTTCCGAATAGAGCATGTATTTCATAGACAAGTTAACTTGTTTAATCATTATAATATTCACAAAGGAGAGAATCAATTTTTATTTACTGGATGTGGCAATTGTTGTATGTAAAATCAAATATTTTTTGGAGTGGAACGTCTAACATTGAGACTTAGGAATTCTTCCCCTGGGATGGTCTCCCTGTAATTGAGAGCAACTGTATACCAACCATCAATGACAAAGAAGTCCCAAGGTATCATGTGGTTAATTAAGATACTAATGAAGTTGAATGTTTTTTATTATGTTCTTATTTTAAACCAGTAGCACATTTAAAGTGTCCATGTCACTTACACACAGTGGAGGTAATTTCCAAAGTGCATTCGATTCACTCTGCAAACCAATTAAATAATCATGAGAGGGACTGGTAATAGGGGCTACAACCATATCTCTATCTTCGTTTCCTCCCACTCCCCTTTTTGATCCTCTTCAATCTGTTTTTTATCCCCTCAACTCCAATGAAGCCACCCTCACTAAGGTCCCATCTAAGTGTTTTTTCATCCTGCTTATCTTTCTAGACCTCTGCACAACTAGACACCATTGACCACCCTCTCCTCCAGCAATCCCTTCTCTTCATTAGCTTCTGTGAAACTGCCCTTATATGGTTCAACTGCTACTCACCATCTACTCCTTATGGGTCTCTAGTTCTGTCTCTATTTTCCCTCCTCTGCCACTACCTGTCACCATCCCCCAGTAATCTGTTCTCGTCCCCCTGCTCCTCTCCCTCTATAATTCTTCCCTCTGTGATGGTATCAGCTCCTTTGGCCTCCATTACCATCTCTATGCTGCTGTCACCCACGCAAGTCCCTCTTTCCAAGTGTTTTCTTTATGTTATTTTACAGGGTATAATAGTGTAAGCTTGCTGCTTGTACGTATACAATTTTATTGCTCACATACATCTTATTTTATTTTGCTGGTTGTCAAACTCGTTCTAGTGCCTTAGAAATAAAGGATTTTTTGAAAATTCCATGTGACGATTATTTGTCTGTCAACCTTTTTATTACATTGTTTGGAGTTCAATATGGAGGTTTTAAATGAATCCAATTTAAAGTATAGGATGAGACGTAATCTCTTCCAGCTCTGAGCTGGGGCAAAACTCAGGTCCTTATGTAGTCTGGAAATGATTGTGCACCTTCCACACAGCAAACAAGAGCGAGAGTGTGCCGATGGCCATCTTGAACCGCAAAATGAAATTTCGTCTCTGCAAAACAATGTGCACTGTATGCTTACTCTGTACTGTGTGCGGAACACCCTCACTCATCCCAGGTCCTCTCCTTGCCATGTATAATCTTCAACGAAGTTAAAAGAAAATAAATAGGTGCACATTGGTTCTCAATATTAAAGGATATTAACTTTTAAAACGTAACTTTTATTGTTTAGATTAAATCAGTGATATATAATAGTATATCTTCAATAAAATCACTGTGTGTAATTAAAAGTGCCTGGGTGCACCAGGTAACTTGTCTTAATATAATGGGGAGTATAATATATAATAGAGTTAGAGTAATACCCACATATCATATCTCCAAATACATTAGCTGTGAATAATCTCATTAAATGCATATATGATAATGACACCAGTGTTATTCACTATTCTCTTGATCAGCTTTAGTAATACACGGAGATGATTTGCTATCTACCTAGAGACGCTCCACACTAACTAGGATTTGTTGGAGCGAGTCATAGTTTCTATATTACACATCTGATGTGGATGGTCTCGTGATTATATATAGCAGTAACATTAATATAACTCACTAATCTCTCAATTAGCTCCCATTCATCTTAGATCCATATACCACATCAGGTTAAAGACAGTCTCATTTGTTAGATATGTAGTGGTAGTGCCAGTATTGTTTGTTATACTCTCAATCAGCTTCCAGTTATGTAGTGGTAGTGGCGCCAGTATTATTAATTATACTCTCAAACAGCTTTCAATTATACAGCGGCGGCTAACTATCTGCCTACAAAAAGCTCCAGAATATCTCTGGTTTTGCTGGAGCAATTCCTCGTTTCTTTATTTCCCCTAAGGTCAAGTATAATCTAGTGCACCCAGCGATACAACGACGCGCGTTTCACTGTGTGCTTATTCAAGGCAAGCCGAGAGACTATTCTGACAGTTTATAAATACTGTCAGTGTGGGGCTAACCTCATGACGTGAGGGTGTCTCCACCTATAAGAAAGAATGTTTATCAAAGTGATTGGCATAATATACAGCCAATCTCTGATGGTTACAATCCAAAATCCTCCCATTCGGATTTCTTTTGGTCCAAATGCATTGCATTGCCGATAATAAGGAAGGGAATAATAAATAAACTTAATAATACGGCTTAATAATACGGGATTTACTATAGTTGCTACCAAGTCTAGCAGATCTTAATCATACATGATCAAGTAAGCCATAATTAATCACGATCACTAAAGATCGGTGAGTTAGATCTATATATTGTTTTTGGTGATATAGAATTCAGATATGTACCATAATGAAATTATGAATCAAGTTAAAACAAAAAAGAAAATAAAGTGCTATGATGCCAAAAAAGTGTTGAAGATAAGGGATTAAAGTATCCAAATTAAATTATAATAAGGGATTGTTATATCCAAAGTGAGGTAAGTGAATATTAATAGTGTGTTATTTTGTTATAACATATTCATTAATTTCTACAATAATTGTTAATATTTTTGACTATTTTTTATATTTAATTTTTTTAAATGGTTAATTATTCATTTTTTTTTATTTTTATTATTAATTAATATTTATTTTATATATTATTATTTTATTTTTTATTTTTTTTTAAATTTTTAGTTTTTATTTATATTATTTAATTTATTACTTTTCTTTTTTTTGTTCTTTATGTTAGTTTTATGTGATATTAAGTGACAAAAACTATATTATAATAATAATGACATTTTTCTTATTTTAACAATTACATAAATTCAAATTAAGTATACTCTTATATATGTCTCCCTATAAGACACTAAAAAGTGTAGATTATATATAATTGTAACTAAATCAGTAAGAGTTTATTGTATCTTAATAGATATAACTCATTATGTAACTATAGTTCCACCCAGATATATTAATATTGGCAGTTAAAGTCAAATAAAAATTCTGTATAATGGTCCCTTGCATAATTTATTATGGCTGTGGTTCCACCCAAATGTATCAGTATTAGCAAATGAAATACAGTGAGGGTCCATATGATAATCCCTTTGGATCTTATTGTATAACTCCATCAATCAGAGAAAAGCTGTATAATTATTGTTATCATTTAATCCCTTAGGATAAATTGTCCCCATTAAGATTATTTTCGCTTCATGTTTCAACAATGTTTGTTTAATATCGCCACCTCTAGTTCCAAGATTTATTTTTTCCATTCCATAAGCTACTAAGTATTTGGGGTTGTTGTTATGTGCCTTTAAGAAATGTCTGGCTAATGAAGTTAAAGTTTTAATTATCTTGGCATCTTGTTCGGCATTCAGAATGTTGCCTACATGTTCTAGCAGTCGATGTTTAAAAGGTCTGCTAGTCATCCCGATATAGCTTAACTCACAAGGACAGGTGAGACAATATATGACACCTTGTTTGTCACAATTAAAAAGCTTTCAATGGTGTGGCGATTAGCAAATTTTTCCACAAATTGGTGGGTCTTCTTTGTATACTTGCAGACTTTACATTTCCCACAAGGGTAAAATCCAGTTATTGTTTTTCTAATTATCATCTGTTTTGAATTGTCCTGAAAATGACTATGTACAAATAAGTCATGTAGATTCTTCGATCTCCTCCAGCTGGTAAGTATTCTGTTTCCCATTATCTCTTGAAGATCTGGATCTAATTTCAAGATGTGATTATGTTTTTGTAGGATAGATTGAATTTGCTGCCACTGATTGTTGAAGGTACTAACAAATCTAATGATTGTATTTTCTGATTTATGTTGTCTTTGTGGAAAGACTAAAGAATCTCTTTTAATAGTTCTAGTTTCTCTATATGCTTTTTTGATCGAATTATGGCTATACCCTATTTTCAGGAGTCTTTCACGTAACTCCTTAGCTCTTTTGTCAATAGTAGCTAAATCACCACAGTTTCTTCTCATACAGAGAGATTCTCCTTTAGGGATACAACGAATTGTAGAAGGGAGATGAGAGCTAGATGCATGGAGAATACTGTTTGTTGCTGTTTTCTTCCTAAAAATGTCACTAGAAAGTTCTTTCTGACCTGTAACAAATATCGTAAGGTCTAGAAAGGTTATCTTGTCAGAATTGATATCAAAAGTGAGTTTAAGATTCATTTGATTGACATTCAGATGGTTAATAAATCTTATGAGAATCTCCTTATCTCCTTCCCAAATGAGTAATATGTCATCTATGAACCCCATGTAGAGATTTGCATAGGTTGGGGCACAAGTTGTCCCCATCACCGTGCCCCTCACCTGTAAGAAGAACTTGTCATCAAATGTAAAAAAGTTTTTTGTCAGGACAAATTCTAATAGGTTTAGAACAAAGCTATTAAGTTCATTTCTCACTTTGGTCTCTAAAAATTGTCTGGCAGCTTCTAAACCTTTTTGATGCTCAATACTAGTGTATTGAGCCTCCACATCACATGTACATAACCAAGTGTTCTCATGTACCGTGATATGTTGTATTTTACTAA
This sequence comes from Mixophyes fleayi, assembly GCF_038048845.1. Taxonomy (NCBI): domain Eukaryota; kingdom Metazoa; phylum Chordata; class Amphibia; order Anura; family Limnodynastidae; genus Mixophyes; species Mixophyes fleayi. Next base: position 36,243,048 of record NC_134405.1, read on the forward strand.
GGACATATAAGGTGTCTTGTACATATGAAGGCAAGGAGAATTTAAATTCTCTCAAATAGGTGTAAACATATATACTAGCTTTCTCCGTTAGGTTGTCTAGACCTGAAACTTTTGGTCTGCCGGGTGGTCTTCTCTCATTTATAGCTACTTTCGGAAGTACATAAAATGTACCTCTGCTTCTCACACTAATGCAGCTGTATTTATAGTTCTCTGGATGCAGTGCGGTGATATTCCTGAGCCTATCGGACACTTTCACAGGTTCCTTCAAAATTCGCTGAGCAAAGCTGTAACTGTCCTGGGGGTAAATGTATCAATCTGCGCATTCTGTAAATCGCCGATATTTGGCGACTTTGCAGGGCAGATTTAAAATGGCAATATCAGTACAGGAAAAACTTGCCTTTAAAGACATTGCCATTTTAAATCCTGCCGCAAAGTCGTAGAATATTGCTGATTTGCAGAATGCACAGATTGAAACATTTACCCCTTGGAGTGGATCTGCAAGCATTCAGATTCTCTGATAATTAGTTCATCTGTCTCTCTTCCACCCAACATCGACTATTTTGCCCTCCTGTGCTCAGTTCCTTCTCCTTGGGAACCTCTAATTTTATTACTTACCCCCTTTGTCATTCACCTTTAAAACGTGCTTTGAATTAATAAAATCCTCCACTTCACTATAGGTCCAGGACCCAACCAACCTCAGTGTATCCTTGATAAAGACCCTCGTTTTAAGGGTTGAAACGCGTTGGTACAGTGATGATATCCGGAGGATCATCCAAGGTGACATATGGTGTGGTTTTGCTACATGTATCCTGTATAAAGAACTTGCTATGTGATTATCAAGGATGATTCAGTACGAGTTTTATCTTAAAGTACAACTCCTCTCAAGGGGATTAGTACTTTTTCATTATTGTTGTTGCAATAAATTTTTAAATGGTATCACACAAGGTTTTCTCCTTGGTTTTACTTTTTCATATATGTGCTGAGAGGAACATTCAGTTTGTCTGATATCCGTGGCAAAAGACCCCTGACACAAGAATTATTATTATAAGGCGCATGATATACTATGTTCTCGTAAGCACATACCCTAAGGGGGTTTTTTCCTTGAAGAAATATCACGGTTGTGGATTCCCATTAGGACATTTGTGACACTATTCTGTAATACATATATGTATCAGTGGTGGTGGAATATCCCTGTTGTTATTTAAACAAATTACACTATGTTGCATTTATTATTTTGTTTCATGGTACACAAGTAACATTGGAGATTGAATGTACAAAGCAAGAAAATTTCTTTTCCATCTGAAACCTTTCAGATGAATACCCTATGAGTAGGAAAAGTGAGCGCAAATGTATGTAACCTCTGTTTTTATACATATGTTTTATATGAATACCAGTGGGGTTCATTGTTACATACTTAGCTGCACATCTTAGTGGAGTGCTTAGGCAATTTTATAACCCATTTGCATCAACCTTGGTGTATCCACCAGTAGGATCTCACCCTGCTACTTTCTTGATCTTCATACTAATGTATACAAAGCAGGGGAAAGTTATGTTTATTATATGTAGGGGCCCACTCTTATACAGGCAAATATAAAAATATAAACTTATATAACTTTTTTGGTAATGTTAAAATGTTCAATCCCCCAACTGAATATTAATTAGTCTAAAAACTGCAAAATATTTTACAATTGATATTCAAGAAGGTGTATCATAAAGAAGAATAGTGAATCATATAAAAATGCCGAAGGGAAGAATTGATTTGATATGATTTATTATTTTTTGTGTCTATTGAAGATATAATAATTAGGACTATTTCCCTATATCATATAATCAATTCCTGAAACTCTTCTACAATATTCACATGTTTCTAAATCATTCAGATTATAACCTATTATAACCTATTGTTATAGGTTATTCGTTCAACCAAAATATGGCCATATTTATTTTAACGTATTCCGTCATTGTCAAATACATAAATGCAAGTATGATTCTTTGTTTATTCAGTTCAGCCAGTACAGGATTAATGTATGAAATATATAGAACATGATTGATACATCTTCCAATCTTGGCAGCACTCGTTGCGAATGTTCAGAGATTAGATACTGACACTGGTCTCCCTCTAACCAATAAATTGGCTGCTGTCACAAGTATTTCAGGGTGGTAAACACCTGAGTGACTTTTTAGTAAATTTCTGTCCTATATCCTAATTCCCCAGTATTCTTATATATTAATATACTTTGCAATAATATTACTTCTTATGTTTCTAAAACATTATTGACTCCATGAGATGTGTTTCTCATTTGTGTGGAGTCAGTAATCACCTCAAAATAGCTAAATCTGAACAAAAGAGAATATTGTGGCTCTCTCTGCCTCGACAATAGGAGAATCTTAAACAAAAGTTCCATTTGTTGACATAACAGGATGTCAGAGACTGCTGTGATCTAATTAGAAAGGAAGATGTTACCACCTGCCAAAATCTAATTACAATTCTCGTTTGTTGTAAGTGACCTTAAGAATGTTTATACCTCATTTACATATCAAGGAGGTTTACATGAGAAACTGAAGCTGCTCTGGTGAAATAATTTAATTTTATGAGAGACTAATTTAAATGTCAACTGAAGACAATTAGTGTGAGAATAAGTTTTGGTCATCCCGGGAACTATTGAAGAGAGATGGGAAGTAATGACTATAAATAGGCTGTATCAGGCTGGTGTTAGTTAGTTGGTGGCTGGAGAGCTGGAAGGATGGAACAGTAAGAATGAGCATGAGGAAAAGAGACTGAAGGATAAATATACAGAATAAGGTAACTATATTATGCATTAGAATGTATTGATCCATACACAAGTGATTGCTGATTTTGTGATTTATTACTGTTTGTATTCTTGTCTTAGTAATACTTATATAGCTAATATTGCAATCTAACAATCATAAATATAATATTAAGAGCACACTATCGTGAATTCTTTTTCTATCAGTACTGTGGTGTCATGTGTGCAAGTTTTCTCTATCAGTGCTGTGGTATCAAATGTATAATATATATTGATATATTCACTATTAGTACTATGGGATTATAGAGGATATTTTCACGAGCACTTTGGTAAAGTAATTCAGCACTAAAACTTTCATGTTCATTTAAATATCAAAGAGGGGAACAATGATTCATTGAGTGATTCCACATTTAATCTTTTATAAATCTGATACACAGGATTTGTTTTTTCCATTGTGTGTGTATCACTTCTATCTCATGATTACAGTTATCCAGAACATATTACACTATTTGTATTCCTTTTCTATTTGAATGTATAACTTTTGATCTGGAGTCCACACCAGGAAGGAGCTTTGGAATCTCTCCAGAGATAATCAGATAAACCTGATTCATGTTATGCACATTGGTGTGAGGCTGATTCACATTGTGTTTTTTGCATACTTTGGGATGTTGTCAGTTTTGATTTGGAAATTACTGCACTACTAGGCGCCTTTTTGTTTTGATCTTTCCTTTTTACTATATATATGTCTGAAATAAGAATGTACTCCAAGATAAAAAAAAATCAAAATTTCTTAATTATGTACAATCCATTCTCAACACCTTATAAACAAGAGGGAAATATTACATTCGTATGATTTTGGTATAAAATATATATATTTTTTGTAACAGGTGGATTGATGAGCAGGATTCCCTCTAGCAACAGAAGAGGACACCCATAGATCAACATTCTATACTAAATATCTGAGTCACCCACAAGTCATATCGACTACAGGAGTCAACTCTTATAAAACTTGAGGATTCCCACAAGCTATTTTCATTTTCTGAATAGAAGCAGCCTTCTATAGCTTGTTACTCATTAAACACACAATGAGTCTCACAGGAGAGAGACCATATCAATGCTCTGAGTGTGATAAAATGTTTAGATGGAAGTCACAGCTGATTATACACCTGCGGATTCACACAGGCGAGCAGCCATTTTCATGTTCTGAATATAGTAAATGTTTTAGTACCAATTTAAAATTAATCATACACCAGAGGAGTCACACAGGAGAAAAAATGTTTAGTTGTTCTGAATGTAACAAGTGTTTTACTTCCAAGTCACTTCTTGTTGAACATCAGAGGATCCACACAGGAGAAACCCCATTTTCATGTTCTGAATGTAGTAAATGTTTTAAACGGAAGTCACACCTTTTTAGACACCAGAGGATTCACACTGGAGAAAAACCATATTCATGCTCCGAATTTAGTAAATGTTTTGGGTCCAATTCAAACTTAATCCTACATCAGAGGTTTCATACAGGAGAAAAACCATATTCATGCTCTGAATGTAACAAACATTTTCGTACCAATTCACATTTAATCATGCACCAGAGGATTCACACAGGAGAAAAACCATTTTCATGCTCTGAATGTAACAAATGTTTTAACCAGAAGTCAAACCTTGTTAGACACCACATGATTCACACTGGAGAGAAGCCCTTTTCATGTTCTAAATGTAGCAAGTGTTTTAAGACTGATTCACACCTTGTTAGTCATCAGAGAACCCACACAGGATAGAAACCATTTATGTGCTCTGAATGTAACAAATGTTTTAAACAAGAGATAACACTTCTTACTCACCAGAGAAGTCACACAAGAAAGTCACTTGTTTCCGAATAGAGCATGTATTTCATAGACAAGTTAACTTGTTTAATGATTATAATATTCACAAAGGAGAGAATCAATTTTCATTTACTGGATGTGGCAAATGTATGTAAAATCAAATATTTTTTAGACTGGAACGACTAACATTGAGACTTAGGAATTTTTCCACTGGGATGGTCTCCCTGTAATCAAGAGCAACTGTATACCAATCATGAATGACAAAGAAGTCCCAAGGTGTCATGTGGTTTATTAAGATACTAATGAAGTTGAATGTTTTTTTATTATGTTCTTATTTTAAACCAGTAGCACATTTAAAGTGTCCATGTCACTTACATACAGTGGAGGTAATTTACAAAGTGCATTCAATTCACTCTGCAAACCGATTAAATAATCATGAGAGGGACTGGTAATAGGGGCTACAACCATTTCTCTATCTTCGTTTCCTCCCACTCCCTTTCTTGATCCTCTTCAATCTGGTTTTTATCTCATCCACTCCAATAAAGCCACCATCACTAAGGTCACATCTAAGTGTTTTTTCATCCTGCTTATCTTTCTAGACCTCTGCACAACTAGACACCATTGACCACCCTCTCCTCTAGCAAACTCTCCTCTTCATCATCTTCCGTGAAAACTGCCCTTATATGGTTTAACTGCTACTTCACCAACCACTAATTTTGGGTCTCTATTTCTGTCTATATTTTCCCTCCTCTGCCACTACCTGTCACCATCCCCCATGGATCTGTTCTCGTCCCCCTCCTCTCCCTCTATAATTCTTTCCTCTGTAATGGTATCAGCTCCTTTGGCCTCCATTACCATCTCTATGCTGCTGACACCCACGTAAGGCCCTCCTTCCAAGTGTTTTCTTTATGTTATATTACAGGGTATAATAGTGTAAGCTTGCTGCCTGTACGTATACAATTTTATTGTTCACGTACATATAATTTTATTTTTTTGGTTGTCAAACTTGTTCTGGTGCCTTAGAAATAAAGAATTTTTTGAATATTCCATGTGACGATTATTTGTCTGTCAACCTTTTTATTACATTGTTTGGAGTTCAATATGGAGGTTATAAATGTATCCAATTTAAAGTATAGGATGAGACGTAATCTCTTCCAGCTCTGAGCTGGTGCAAAACTCAGGTCCTTATGCAGACTGGAAATAATCGTGCACCTTCCACACAGCAAACAACAGCGAGAGTGTGCCGATGGCCATCTTGAACTACAAAATGAAATTTCGTCTCTGCAAAACAATGTGCACTGTATGCTTACTCTGTACTGTGTGCGGAACACCCTCACTCCTCCCAGGTCCTCTCCTTGCCATGTACAATCTTCAACAAAGTTGAAAGGAAAAAATAGGTGCACATTGGTTCTCAATATTAAAGGATATTAACTTTTAAAACGTAACTTTTATTGTTTAGATTAAATCAGAGATATATAAAACTATATCTTCAATAAAATCACTGTGTGTAATCAAAAGTGACTGGGTGCACCAGGTAACTTGCCTTAATATAATGGGGAGTATAATATATAATAGAGGTAGAGCAATACCCACATTTCATATCTCCAAATACATTGGCTGTGAATAATCTCATTAAATGCATATATGATAATGACACCAGTGTTACTCACTATTCTCTTGATCAGCTTTAGTAATACACGGAGATGATTTGCTATTTACCTAGAGACGTTCTACACTAACTAGGATTTGTTGGAGCGAGTCACAGTTTTTTATATTACACATCTGATGTGGATGGTCTCGTGATTATATATAGCAGTAACATTATTATTACTCGCTAGTCTCTCAATTAGCTCCCATTCATCTTAGATCCATATACCACATCAGGTAAAAGATAGTCTCATTTGTTAGATATGTAGTGGTAGTGCCAGTATTGTTTGTTATATCAGCTTCCAGTTATGTAGTGGTAGTGGCGCCAGTATTATTAATTATACTCTCAAACAGCTTTCAATTATACAGCGGCGGCTAACTATCTGCCTAAAAAAAGCTCCAGAATATCTCTTGTTTTGTTGGAGCAATTCCTCGTTTCTTCTTTCCCCTAAGGTCAGGTATAATCTAGTGCACCCAGCGATACAACGACACGCGTTTCGCTGTGTGCTTATTCAAGGCAAGCCGAGAAACTGTTCTGACAGTTAATAAATACTGTCAGTGTGGGGCTAACCTCATGACGTGAGGGTGTCTCCGCCTATCAGAAAGAGTGTTTATCAAAGTGATTGCCAAAATGATAGCCAATATCTGATGGTTACATTCTAAACTCCTCCCATTCGGATTTCTATTGGTCCAAATGCATTGCATTGCCGATAATAAGGAAGGGAATAATAAATAAACTTAATAATATGGTTTAATAATACGGGATTTACTATAGTTGCTACCAGGTCTAGCAGATCTTAATCATACATAATCAAGTAAGCCATAATTAATCACGATCACTAAAGATCGGTGAGTTAGATCTATATATTGTTTTTGGTGATATAGAATTCAGATATGTACCATAATGAATTTATGAATCAAATTAAAATAAAAAAGAAAATAAAGTGCTATGATGCTAAAACGTGTTGAAGATTAGGGATTAAAGTATCTAAATTAAACTATAATAAGGGATTGTTATATCCAAAGTGAGGTAAGTGATGATGTGACTAATATTAATAGTGTGTTATTTTGTTATAACATATTCATTAATTTGTGCAATAATTGTTAATATTTTTGAATATTTTTTATATTTAATTTTTTTAAATTTTTAATTATTCATTTTTTTTTTATTAATTAATATTTATTTTATATATTATTATTTTATTTTATTTATATTATTTAATTTATTACTTTTCATTTTTTTGTTCTTTATATTAGTTTTTTGTGATATTAAGTGACAAAAACTATATTATAATAATAATGAAATTTTTCTTATTTTAACAATTACATAAATCTAAATTAAGTATACTCTTATATATGCCTCCCTATAAGACACTAAAAAGTGTAGATTATATATAATTGTAACTAAATCAGTAAGAGTTTATTGTATCTTAATATATATAACTCATTATGTAACTATAGTTCCACCCCAATATATTAATATTAGCAGTTAAAGTCAAATAAAAATCCTGTATAATAATCCCTTGCATAATTTATTATGGCTGTGGTTTCACCTAAATGTATCAGTATTAGCAAATGAAATACAATGAGGGTCAGTATGATAATCCCATTAGATCTAATTATATCACTCCATCAATCAGAGTAAAGCTGTATAATTATTGTTGTCATTTAATCCCTTAGGATAAATTGTCCCCATTAAGAAGATCATTTTCGCTTCATGCTTCAACGTCTGTTTAATATCGCCACCTCTAGTTCCAAGATTTAATTTTTCCATTCCATAAGCTACTAAGTATTTTGGGTTGTTGTTATGTGCCTTTAAAAAATGTCTGGCTACAGAAGTTCAAGTTTTCATTCTCTTGGCATCTTGTTCGTCATTACAAATGTTGCCTTCATGTTCTAGCAGTCGATGTTTAAATGGTCTGCTAGTCATCCCGATATAGCTTAACTCACAAGGACAGGTGAAACATTATATGACACCTTTTGTGTCACAATTAATAAAGCTTTTAATGGTGTGGCGATTAGTAAATTTGTCCACAAATTGGTGGGTCTTCTTCGTATACTTGCAGGCTTTACATTTCCCACAAGGGTAAAATCCAGTTATTGTTTTTCTAATTGTCATCTGTTTTGAATTGTGATGAAAATGACTATGTAGAAATAAGTCAAGTAGATTCTTCGATCTCCTCCAGCTGGTAAGTATTCTGTTTCCCATTATCTCTTGCAGATCTGGATCTAATTTCAAGATGTGACTATGTTTTTGTAGGATAGATTGAATTTGCTGCCACTGATTGTTGAAGGTACTAACAAATCTAATGATTGTATTTTCTAATTTATGTTGTTTTTGTGGAAAGACTAAAGAATCTCTTTTAATAGTTCTAGTTTCTCTATATGCTTTTTTGATCGAATTATGGCTGTACCCTATTTTCAGGAGTCTTTCACGTAACTCCATTGCTCTTTTGTCAATAGTAGCTAAATCACCACAGTTTCTTCTCATACGGAGAGATTCTCCTTTAGGGATACTACGAATTGTAGAAGGGAGATCAGAGCTAGATGCGTGGAGAATACCGTTTGTTGCTCTTTTCTTCCTAAAAATGTCACAAGAAAGTTCTTTCTGATCTGTAACAAAAATCGTAAGGTCTAGAAAGATTATCTTCTCAGAATTTAGATCAAAAGTGAGTTTAAGATTAATTTGATTGACATTCAGATGGTGAATAATTTTATGAGAATCTCCTTATCTCCTTCCCAAATGAGGAATATGTCATCTATGAATCTTAGCCATAAAAAAACATAGCATGTGTAGATCTCATTTTCGGTGGTGAACACTATCTCTCTTTCCCACCACACAATGTAGAGATTGGCATAGCTTGGGGCACAAGTCATCCTCATCGCCGTGCCCCTCACCTGTAAGAAGAACTTGTCATCAAATGTAACAAAAGTTCTTTGTCAGGACAAATTCTAATAGGTTTAGAACAAAGCTATTACGTTCATTTCTCACTTTGGTCTCAAAAAATTGTCTGGCAGCTTCTAAATATTTTTGATGCTCAATACTAGTGTATAGCGCCTCCACATCACATGTACATAACCAAGTGTTCTCATGTACCGTGATATGTTGTATTTTACCAAGGATATCTAAGGTGTCTCGTACATATGAAGGCAAGGAGAATACAAATTCTCTCAAATAGATGTCAACATTTATACTAGCTTTCTCCGTTAGGTTGTCTAGACCTGAAACTATTAGTCTGCCGGGTGGTCTTCTCTCATTTTTATGTACTTTCGGAAGCAAAAAAAATGTACCGCTGCTTCTCACACTAATGCAGCTGTATTTAAAGTTCTCTGTAAGCAGTGAGGTGATATTACTGAGCAGATTGGACACTTGCACAGGTTCTGTCAACATTCACTGAGCAAAGCGGTAACTATCCTGGGGGTAAATGTATCAATCTGCGCATTCTGTAAATCGCCAATATTCGGCGATTTTGCAGGGCTGAATTAAAATGGCAATGTCATTACAGTCAAAACTTGCCTTTAAAGACATTGTCATTTTACATTCCACTGGAAAGTTGCCGAATATCGCTGATTTGCAGAATGCACAGATTGATACATTTACCCCTTGGCCGTGGATCTGCAAGCATTCAGCTTCTCTGGTAATTAGTTCATCTGTCTCTCTTCCTCCCACCATCAACTCTTTTGCCCACTTGTGCTCAGTTTCTTCTCCTTGGGAACCTCCAATTTAATTACTTACCCCTTTCACATCCACCTTAAAAAACTGACTTTGAATCTCTAAAACCCTCCATTTCCTTATAAGTCCAGGACCCAACCAACCTCAGTGTATCCTCCAGTACGATCTTACCCTGCTACTTTCTTGATCTTCATACTAATGTATACAAAGCAGAGGAAAGTGGTGTTTATTATATGTAGAGGTCCACTCAGATACTGGGAAATATAAATATATAATACGTATATAAGTTTATTGGTAGTGTTAAGATGTTCAATCCCCCCACTGAACATTAATTAGTCTAAAAACTGCAACATATTTTACAATTGATAGTCAAGAAGGTGTATTAGAAAGAAGAATAGTGCCATATATAAATATGGCAAAAGGAAGAATTGATTTGATATGATTTAATATTTTTGTGTCTATTGAAGATTTAAGAATTAGGACTATTTCCCTATATCATATAATCAATTCCTGAACCTCTTCTTCAATATTCACATGTTTCTAAATCATTCAAATTGTTATAACCTATTTTTATAGGTTATTCATTCAAACAATATATATCCATATTTATTTTAACGTATTCCGCCATTGTCTTAAACATAAATGCATGTATGATTCTTTGTTTATTCAGTTTAACTAGCACAAGGTAAATGTATGAAATATATAGAACATGATTGATACTTCTTCAAATCTTGGCAGCACTCGTTGCGAATGTTCATAGATTAGATACTGACACTGGTCTCCCTCTAATCAATAAATTGGCTGCTGTCCCAAGTATTTCCGGGGTGTAAACACCTGAGTGACTTAATAGTAAATTTATGTCCTATATGCTAATTCCCCAGTAACCCTATATATTAATATACTTCACAATAATATTACTTCCTATGTTTCTAAAACATTAATGACTCCATGAGATGTGTTTCTCATTTGTGCAGTCTGTAATCACCTTAAACTAGCTAAATCTGAACAAAAGAGAAGATTGTGGCTCTCTCTGCCTCGACAATAGGAGAATCTTAAACAAAAGGTCCATTTGTTGACATAACAGGATGTCAGAGACTGCTGTGATCTAATTAGAAAGGAAGATGTTATCAACAGCCGAGATCTAATTACAATTCTCTTTTGTTGTAAGTGACCTTAGGAATGTTTATACCTCATTTACATGTCAAGGAGGTTTACACCAGAAACTGAAGCTGCTCTGATGAAATAATTTGATTTTATGAGAGACTAACTTAAATTTCACCTGATGACAAATAGTTTGAGAATAAGTTTTGGTCATCCCGGGAACTATTGAAGAGAGATGGGGAGGAATGACTATAAATAGGCTGTATCAGGCTGGTGTTAGTTAGTTAAGTGGCTGGAGAGCTGGAAGGATGGAACAGTAAGAATGAGCATGAGGAAAACAGACTGAAGGAGAAACCTACAGAGTAAGGTAACTATATTATGCATTAGAATGTATTGATCCATACACAAGTGATTGCAGATTTTGTGATTTATTACTGTTTGTATTCTTGTCTTAGTAATATTTATATAGCTAGTATTGTAATCTAACAATCATACATATAATTATAGGAGTACACTACTGTGAATTATTTTTCTATCAGTACTGTGGTGTCATGTGTGCAATTTATCTCTATCAGTACTGTGGTATCAAATGAAAAATATATATTGGTATATTGACTAATAGTACTATGGGATTATTTAGGATATTTTCATGAGCACTTTGGTAAACTAATTCAGCACTAAAACTTTCATGTTCATTTAAATATCAAAGAGGGGAACAATGATTCATTGAGTGAATGTTCAGTTATTTGTACAAATATGATCTCATTGTCACTGTTTGATTCCCCATTTAATCTTTTGTAAATCAGATACACAGGATTTGTTTTATCCATTATATATGTATTACAACTTATGATTACATTTATCCAGAACATATTACACTATTTGTATTCCTTTCCTTTTGGAATATATGTCTTTGTATCTGGAGACCACAACAGGAAGGCGCTTTGGAATATCTCTAGAGGTAATCAGATAAACCTGATTCATGTTGTGCACATTGGTATGAGGCCGATTCACATTGTGTTCATGAGCATATTTTGGGACGTTGTCAGTTTTGATTTGGAAATTACTGCACTACTAGGCGCCTTTATGTTCTGATCTTTCCTTTTTATTATATATAAGTCTGAAATCAGAATGTATTCCAAGATGATTTAATCAAAATATCTTAATTATGTACAATCCATTCCCAACAGCTTGCAAAGTAGGTGTACAATTTACATTCATATAACTTTGGTATCAAATATATATATATATATTTTTTAACAGGTGGATTAATGAGCAGGATTCCCTCTAGCAGCAGAAGAGGACACCCATAGAACGACATTCTATACTGAATATCTGAGTCACCCACAAGTCATATCAACTACAGAAGTCAGCTCTTATAAAACTTGAGGATTCACAAAAGCTATTTTAATTTTCTGAATAGAAGCAGCCTTCTATAGCTTGTTACTCATTAAACACACAATGAGTCTCACAGGACAGAGGCTATATCAATGCTCTGAGTGTGATAAAATGTTTACATGTAAGTCAAAGCTGATCATACACCTGAGGGTTCACACCGGCGAGAAGCCATTTTCATGTTCTGAATGTAGTAAATGTTTTAGTACCAATTCAAACTTAATCCTACACCAGAGGAGTCACACAGGAGAAAAAATGTTTAGTTGCTCTGAATGTAACAAGTGTTTTACTCATAAGTCAGATCTTGTTAGACATCAGAGGATCCACACAGGAGAAACCCCATTTTCATGTTCTGAATGTAGTAAATGTTTTAAACAGAAATCACAACTTATTTGTCACCAGAGGATTCACACTGGAGAAAAACCATATTCATGTTCTGAATGTAACAAATGTTTTAAACAGAAGTCATTACTTGTTAGTCACCAGAGAACTCACACGGGAGAGAAATCATTTTCATGCTCCGAATGTAGTAAATGTTTTAAACAGAAATCACACCTTATTAGTCACCAGAGGACTCACACTAGAGAGAAATCATTTCTAGCTCCGAATGTAGTAAATGTTTTGGGTCCAATTCACAGTTAATCCTGCACCAGAGGTTTCACACAGGAGAAAAAACATTTTCATGCTCTGAATGTAACAAATGTTTTAAACAGAAGTCACACCTTGTTACACACCACATGATTCACACCGGGGAGAAGCCCTATTCATGTTCTAAATGTAGCAAGTGTTTTAACACTAATTCACACCTTGTTAGGCATCAGAGTAGCCACACAGGAGAAAAACCATTTATGTGCTCTGAATGTAACAAATGTTTTAAACAAGAGATAACACTTCTTATGCACCAGAGAAGTCACACAAGGAAGTAATTTGTTTCCGAATAGAGCATGTATTTCATAGACAAGTTAACTTGTTTAATCATTATAATATTCACAAAGGAGAGAATCAATTTTAATTAACTGGATGTGGCAAATGTTGTAAAATCAAATCTTTTTTAGACTTGAATGACTAACATTGAGACTTAGGAAATTTTCCCTTGGGATGGTCTCCCTGTAATCGAGAGCAACTGTATATCAACCAACAAAGAAGTCCCAAGGTGTCTTGTGGTTTATTAAGATACTTATGAAGTTGAATGTTTATTATTATGTTCTTATTTTAAACCAGTGGCACATTTAAAGTGTCCATGTCACTTACACACAGTGGAGGTCATTTACAAAGTACATTCGATTCACTCTGCAAACCGATTAAATAATCATAAGAGGGACTGGTAATAGGGGCTACAACCATATCACTATCTTCCTTTCCTCCCACTCCCTTTCTTGATCCGCTTCAATCTGTTTTTTATTCCCTCCACTCCAATGAAGCCACCCTCACTAAGGTCACATCTAAGTGTTTTTTCATCCTGCTTATCTTTCGAGACCTCTGCACAACTAGACACCATTGACCACCCTCTCCTCCAGAAAACTCTCCTCTTCATCAGCTTCCGTGAAACAGCGCTTATCTGGTTCAACTTCTCCTTCACCAACCACTAATTTTGGGTCTCTATTTCTGTCTCTATTTTCCCACCTCTCCCACTACCTATCAGAATCCCCCATGGATCTGTTCTTGCCCCCCTGCTCTTCTCCCTCTACACTTCTTCCCTCTGTGATGGTATCAGCTCCTTTGGCTTCCATTACCATCTCTATGCTGCTGACACCCACACAAGGCCCTCTTTCCAAGTGTTTTCTTTATGTTATTTTACAGGGTATAATTATGTAAGTTTGCTGCCTGTACGTATACAATTTAATTGCTCACATACATATTATTTTATTTTGCTGGTTGTCAAACTTGTTCTGGTGCCTTAGAAATAAAGGATTTTTTGAAAATTCCATGTGATGATTATTTGTCTGTCAACCTTTTTATTACATTGTTTGGAGTTCAATATGGAGGTATTAAATGGATCCAATTTAATGTATATGATGAGACGTAATCTCTTCCAGTTCTGAGCTGGTGCAAAACTCATGTCCTTATGCAGACTGGAAATAATCGTGCACCTTCCACACATCAAACAACAGCGAGAGTGTGCCGATGGCCATCTTGAACCGCAAAATGAAATATCGTCTCTGCAAAACAATGTGCACTGTATGCTTACTCTGTACTGTGTGCGGAACACCCTCACTCCTCCCAGGTCCTCTCCTTGCCATGTACAATCTTCAACAAAGTTGAAAGGAAATAAATAGGTGCACATTGGTTCTCAATATTAAAGGATATTAACTTTTAAAACTTAACTTTTATTGTTTAGATTAAATCAGCGATATATATAAAAGTATATCTTCAATAAAATCAATGTGTGTAATTAAAAGTGCACCAGGTAACTTGCCTTAATATAATGGGGAGCATAATATATAATAGAGGTAGAGTAATACCCACATTTCATAACTCCAAATACATTGGCTGTGAATAATCTCATTAAATGCATATATGATAATGACACCAGTGTTACTCACTATTCTCTTGATCAGCTTTAGTAATACACGGAGATGATTTGCTATCTACCTAGAGACGCTCTACACTAACTAGGATTTGTTGGAGCGAGTCATAGTTTCTATATTACACATCTGATGTGGATGGTCTCGTGATTATATAGCAGTAACATTAATATTACTCGCTAGTCTCTCAATTAGCTCCCATTCATCTTAGATCCATATACCTCATCAGGTAAAAGATAGTCTCATTTGTTAGATATGTAGTGGTAGTGCCAGTATTGTTTGTTATACTCTCAATCAGCTTCCAGTTATGTAGTGGTAGTGACGCCAGTAATATTAATTATACTCTCAAACAGCTTTCAATTATACAACAGCGGCTTACTATCTGCCTACAAAAAGCTCCAGAATATCTCTGGTTTTGCTGGAGCAATTCCTCGTTTCTTCTTTCCCCTAAGGTCAAGTATAATCTAGTGCACCCAGCGATACAATGACGCGCGTTTCGCTGTGTGCTTATTCAAGGCAAGCCGAGAGACTGTTCTGATGGTTAATAAATACTGTCAGTGTGGGGCTAACCTCATGACATGAGGGTGTCTCCACCTATCAGAAAGAGTGTTTATCAAAGTGATTGGCATAATATACAGCCAATTTCTGATGGTTACAATCCAAACTCCTCCCATTCGGATTTCTATTGGTCCAAATGCATTGTATTGCCGATAATAAGGAACGGAATAATAAATAAACTTAATAATATGGCTTAATAATACGGGATTTACTATAGTTGCTACTAGGTCTAGCAGATCTTAATCATAGATGATCAAGTAAGCCATAATTAATCACGATCACTAAAGATCGGTGAGTTAGATCTATATATTGTTTTTGGTGATATAGAATTCAGATATGTACCATAATAAAATTATGAATCAAATTAAAACAAAAAAGAAAATAAAGTGAAAATAAAGTATAAATAAAGTGCTATGATGCCAAAAAGTGTTGAAGATAAGGGATTAAAGTATCCAAATTAAACTATAATAAGGGATTGTTATATCCAAAGTGAGGTAAGTGATGATGTGACTAATATTAATAGTGTGTTATTTTGTTATAACATATTCATTATTTGTGCACTAATTGTTAATACTTTTGACTATTTTTATATTTAATTTTTTAAAATTAATTATTCATTGTTTTTTATTTTTATTATTAATTAATATTTATTTTATATATTATTATTTTACATTTTGTACATTTTTAGTTTTTATTTATATTATTTAATTTATTACTTTTCATTTTTTTGTTCTTTATATTAGTTTTATGTGATATTAAGTGACAAAAACTATATTATAATAATAATGACATTTTTCTTATTTTAACAATTACATAAATTCAAATTAAGTATACTCTTATATATGTCTCCCTACAAGACACTAAATAGTGTAGATTATATATAATTGTAACTAAATCATTAAGAGTTTATTGAATTTTTATATATATAACTCATTATGTAACTATAGTTCCACCCAGATATATTAATATTGGCAGTTAAAGTCAAATAAAAATTCTGTATAATGGTCCCTTGCATAATTTATTATGGCTGTGGTTCCAACCAAATGTATCAGTATTAGCAAATGAAATACAGTGAGGGTCCATATGCTAATCCATTTAGATCTAATTATATCACTCCATCAATCAGAGAAAAGCTGTATAATTATTGTTGTCATTTAATCCCTTAGGATAAATTGTCCCCATTAGGAAGATCATTTTCGCGTCATATTTCAACAACGTCTGTTTAATATTGCCACCTCTAGTTCCAAGATATATTTTTCCATTCCATAAGCTACTAAGTATTTTGGGTTGTTGTTATGTGCCTTTAAGAAATGTCTGGCTAATGAAGTAAAAGTTTTAATTATCTTGGCATCTTGTTCGGCATTCAGAATGTTGCCTACATGTTCTAGCAGTCGATGTTTAAAAGGTCTGCTAGTCATCCCGATATAGCTTAACTCACAAGGACAGGTGAGACAATATATGACACCTTGTGTGTCACAATTAATAAATCTTTTAATGGTGTGGCGATTAGCAAATTTTTCCACAAATTGGTGGGTATTCTTTGTATACTTGCAGAATTTACATTTCCCACAAGGGTAAAATCCAGTTATTGTTTTTCTAATTGTCATCTGTTTTGAATTGTCCTGAAAATGACTATGTATAAATAAGTCATGTAGATTCTTCGATCTCCTCCAGCTGGTAAGTATTCTGTTTCCCATTATCTCTTGAAGATCTGGATTTAATTTCAAGATGTGATTATGTTTTTGTAGGATAGATTGAATTTGCTGCCACTGATTGTTGAAGGTACTAACAAATCTAATGATTGTATTTTCTGATTTATGTGGTCTTTGTGGAAGGATTAAATAATCTCTTTTAATAGTTCTAGTTTCTCTATATGCTTTTTTGATTGAATTATGGCTATACCCTCTTTTCAGGAGTCTTTCACGTAACTCCTTAGCTCTTTTGTCAATAGTAGCTAAATCACCACAGTTTCTTCTCATACAGAGAGATTCTCCTTTAGGGATACTACGAATTGTAGAAGGGAGATCAGAGCTAGATGCGTGGAGAATACTGTTGCTCTTTTCTTACTAAAAATGTCACTAGAAAGTTCTTTCTGACCTGTAACAAAAATTGTAAGGTCTAAAAAGGTTATCTTGTCAGAATTGATATCAAAAGTGAGTTTAAGATTAATTTGATTGACATTCAGATGGTTAATAAATTTTATGAGAATCTCCTCATCTCCTTTTTATGAATCTTAAAAATAAAACAACATGCCGTGTGTACATCTCATTTTTGGTGGTGAACACTATCTCTTTTTCCCACCACACAATGAAGAGATTGGCATCGCTTGGGGCACAAGTTGTACCCATCGCCGTGCCCCTCACCTGTAAGAAGAACTTGTCATCAAATGTAAAAAAGTTCTTTGTCCGCACAAATTCTAATAGTTTTAGAACAAAGCTATTATGTTCATTTCTCACTTTGGTCTCAAAAAATTGTCTGGCAGATTCTAAATCTTTTTGATGCTCAATACTAGTGTATAGAGCCTCCACATCACATGTACATAACCAAGTGTTCTCATTTACCGTGATATGTTGTATTTTACCAAGGATATCTAAGGTGTCTCATACATATGAAGGCAAGTAGAATATAAATTCTCTCAAATAAGTGTCAACATATATACCAGCTTTCTTCGTTAGGTTGTCTAGACCTGAAACTATTGGTCTGCCGTGTGGTCTTCTCTCATTTTTATGTACTTTCGGAAGCACATAAAACGTACCGCTGCTTCTCACACTAATGCAGCTGTATTTATAGTTCTCTGTAAGCAGTGAGGTGATATTACTGAGCAGATCGAACACTTGCACAGGTTCCGTCAAAATTCGCTGAGCAAAGCTGTAACTATCCTGGGGGTAAATGTATTAATATTATGCGCATTCTGTAAATCACCAATATTTGGCGATTTTGCAGGGCTGAATTAAAATGGCAATGTCATTACAGGCAAAACTTGCCTTTAAAGACATTGTCATTTTACATTCCACCGAAAAGTTGCTGAATATCGCTGATTTGCAGAATGCACAGATTGATACATTTACCCCTTGGCCGTGGATCTGCAAGCATTCAGCTTCTCTGGTAATTAGTTCATCTGTCTCTCTTCCTCCCAGCATCAACTATTTTGCCCACTTGTGCTCAGTTCCTTCTCCTTGGGAACCTCTAATTTAATTACTTACCCCCTTTCTCATTCACCTTAAAAAAACTTACTTTGAATCTCTAAAACCCTCCACTTCTGTTACGGTGCTGGTAGTTACAAGGTCTGATAGTCAGAGCAGGCCTGTACACGACCAGATGCTGAGTCTACTAGGTTCAGAATAAGGAGGCAAGACACGAAGTAGTTCTTCAAAACTTCAATGAAAAACATATATATACAGGTATTCCTCACTTAACAACCTACCCATTTAATGACCACTCGGAGTTACGACCAGGTTCTCCCTGGGTCCTCATTGTTATAATTGCTGCTGTTTGTAGAGCTTTACTGTACACATGTTTATTTTCTGTTATGCAGTGTTATGTAATGTAAAGCAAACTAACAAAATACAGTTTTCTTTAGTTTATTTCTTCATTCAGAATCAATAAAAATGATTACAATACATGTAGGTGCATATAACAGTACTGTACTCACTTAGCGACCAATTCGCTTAACGACCTAGTCATAGGAACAGAACTCAGTCGTTAAGTGAGGAGTACCTGTATATAAATATGCAGATGATGATATGCAGATGTCAATTAGCCACGGCGGAGCGTGACAAGGTGGTAAACACAATAGCAGTCTATTCACAGCACAGATGATAATATGCAGGTGTCCAATAGCCACGGCGGAGCGTGACAAGGATAAACACAATAACAGTCTTGTTATATGCACATGAACAGACTTGCAGCAGGCTGTGAATCAATAGAGGCACAATAGAGAGAAAACAAAGTCTTGGTAATAAGCACAAGATGATACTTGCAGCAGGGAAATCCCAGTAGAAGTGCTCCAGCACTAGGTAGATAACTGAAACTCATACACAGGAAGGCACAGGATACACAGGAGTCCAAGGAATCAGGCTAGCAACAAGTTGCACTGACAGTGAGCAGATGTCAGTGCTGAGTTTAAATAGAGCAGGTAAAGTGACCACGCCCTGAGTGTGAGTCATGTGATGCACAGAAAAACAGAGCAGACAGGGAAAGTAACAAAACTTGGTCAGGATTGTTACAGTACCCCCCTCCCTAGGGGTGGACTCCGGACACCTACGATATTTTTTTAGGGAATCTTTTCCGAAACTGTTTGAGTAAACGAGGAGCATGAATGTCTGAAGCTTTAACCCAAGAACGTTCCTCAGGTCCATAGCCTTTCCAATCGACCAGGAATTGCAGTGATCCTCTGGATCTACGAGAGTCCAATAGTTGTTTAATATCATATTCAGTTTGATCTTGAGAAGTAGCCGGAGGCGGAGAAGCTGTGACTCTTGAAAATTGATTTTGTACCACAGGTTTTAACAGAGAGACATGAAACACATTGGGAATCCGTAGTGAGGATGGAAGTTCCAATCTGAAAGCTGCTGGATTAATTATCTCAGAGATTCGGTAGGGACCGATAAACTTGGGTGCTAGTTTCATACTAGGAACTTTTAAACAGATATTTTTTGTGGATAACCAGACTTTATCCCCTGGTAGAAGTGGAGGTGCAGGACACCTTTTTCTATTGAAAATTTTTTTGGCCCGTGCAGCAGAATTCTCCAGATTACTTTTGGTTTGAGTCCAAATGAGAGAAAACTTGCGTAGCAGGGAATTTACTGCAGGAACTGAGGAGATAGGAGTTTGAGAAAAGGTAGGTGGTCTGGGATGACATCCATACATGACAAAAAAGGGTGAATTACCAACAGCTTCATGGAAATGATTGTAATTCAGCCCATGGGAGGAGTTCCAGCCAATCCGCTTGGTGAGCAGACACATACATTCGTAGGAATTTTTCGAGCTCTTGGTTAGTCCGTTCGGTCAGGCCATTAGACTGAGGATAAACACAATAACAGTCTTGTTATATGCACATGAACAGACTTGCAGCAGGCTGTGAATCAGTAGAGGCACAATAGAGAGAAAACAAAGTCTTGGTAATATGCACAAGATGATACTTGCAGCAGGGAAATCCCAGTAGAAGTGCTCCAGCACTAGGTAGAGAACTGAAACTCATACACAGGAAGGCACAGGATACACAGGAGTCCAACGAATCAGGCTAGCAACAAGTTGCACTGACAGTGAGCAGATGTCAGTGCTGAGTTTAAATAGAGCAGGTAAAGTGACCACGCCCTGAGGGTGTGTCATGTAATGCACAGAAAAACAGAGCAGACAGGGAAAGTAACAAAACCTGATCAGGATTGTTACAACTTCCTTATAAGTCCAGGACCCAACCAACCTCAGTGTATCCTCCAGTACGATCTTACCCTGCTACTTTTTTTTATCTTCATACTAATGTATACAAAGCAGTGGAAAGTGGTGTTTATTATATGTAGAGGTCCACTCATATACTGGGAAATATAAAAATATAAAATGTATATAAGTTTATTGGTAGTGTTAAGATGTTCAATCCCCGCACTGAACATTAATTAGTCTAAAAACTGCAACATATTTTACAATTGATAGTCAAGAAGGTATATTATAAAGAAGAATTGTGCCATATATAAAAATGGCAAAAGGAAGAATTGATTTGATCTGATTTAATATTTTTGTGTCTATTGAAGATATAATAATTAGGACTATTTCCCTATATCATATAATCAATTCCTGAACCTCTTCTTCAATATTCACATGTTTCTAAATCATTCAAATTGTTATAACCTATTTTTTTTAACTCAAAATTTTTATTGTATAAAAAAGTATGAATGACATAGACTTTAGACAACAAGCATATTGATTGGAATAATCATAAAGCATAGTAGATATCCAGCAATGTCACTCATAAAACAGTAAAGTATATTGCAATATAACAGAATGGTAATGGGTGAGGGGCGGGAGGGAGAGGGAATGGGCATTGGAGGAGGAGGAGGAGGTGTAGGGTAGGTAAGGGGGGGGGGTAGATGGTCAAATCATAGGATATACTTGAGAAGAGCATGTTCACCTTCAGAAGGGGGTGCTGTCATATCTGCATGGGAGTGTTTTAAAGGAGTAAAGGGGTCAATGTTATCTGGAGTTGTGAAGGGAGAAACTATTTGGAGGAAGAGAAAGCTACGGGGATCTTAGGCATAAAGCCAGGGGGCCCAGATTTGATGAAATTTGTCTTCTTTGTCTCGCAGCAGCGACGTGATTTTTTCCATGTTGGCAATAAACCATATATAAGATTTAAGAGAAGAGATGCGGGGGGGGGGTTCGCCTGCTTCCAGAACTTAGCAATCAGACATCTGGCGGCTGCCAGAACATGCGAGGCAAGTTTTGCGGAGTGGGTGTCTAGGTCTTGTATAGGATAACAGAGGAGGAAGGACCATGGATCCTTTCTGATAGGGCATTGGAGGAGGGAGGAAAGAAGTCTCGATACCCTGTCCCAGAAGGAGGAGATAACCGGGCATGACCACCAAATATGCACGAAGGTGCCTCGATGGCCACAATTTCTCCAGCAATCGGGAGAGGCTGACTGGTACATTTTTGCGAGCCTGTCAGGTGTGAGATACCACCTGTAGTAGACTTTGTACGCATTTTCCTTAATTAATGTGGAGATGGAACTAGAAGCCACATTCAGCCTGATGGTCTCCCAGCAGTCCTCCTCCGGGGGAGGGCCCAGATCCCTCTCCCACTCCCTCTCATGTGCGTTCCCGGAGGGAATCAGTTTTCCTAGTAGTAGACTATACAAGGACGAGATCATACCCCTTCGCAGAGGGGAAGAGAGGCAGAGAGATTCAAATTGGGAGGGGGAGTGAGGTGAATTGTCCGACAGGAGTGACAGGAGGAAGTGCCGAACCTGCAGGTATTGGTAGAACGGCGGGTGAAAGTTAGGGACTCTGGAGCAGAGGGCGTCATAGGATATGGGCCTTCCTCGCTCAAGAAGGCTCCCGGCAAAACGGAAACCTGCCCTAGTCCATAGCCGAGAGAAAGATCGGGACTTTCCCGGAGGGAAGGTGGGGTTATGCCACAGGGGTATAATGTGCAGAGGGTTAGGAAAGATAGCGAGATGACCCTTGCAGGTCTCCCAGATCCGAGCTGCAAATTCCAGAGTTGGAAAACGTTTGGTTAGGACCTTCCGAATATCAGAAGGGACTCCCCAAAGGCCTGACAAGTCGGGTATGGAAAGGTAGGCAGCCTCCAGGTCTGCCCATGCATGAGATGCCGGTGGAGCAAATGAGGAAGCTATTGAACTAAGCTGAGCTGCCCAGTAGTAGGCCTTGAGGTCGGGGAAGCCCCTGCCTCCACAGCCCTTAGGTTTTTTAAGTAGTGCCAATCGGAGCCTGGGAGACCTGCCTCGCCAAACAAATTTAGAAAGGTGTTGTTGCATAGAGTAAATTTCAGTTAAGGGTATTCTCACAGGCAGTGTCTGGAAAAGGTAAAGAAGTTGAGGGAGAACAGTCATTTTAACCGCAATGATACTGCCCAGCCACGAGATGATTAGGGTTCGCCAGGAGAAAATGTCTGATTTGAGTTTGTGGAAGAGGGCTGGATAGTTCTCCTGATACAGGAATTCATATGAGGTGGTTATATATACTCCCAGGTATTTTAATTTTTTCTTCTGCCATCTAAAGTGAAAATGGGAGGTGAGATCATAGCAGTCCTGTGAGGGCACATTAAGAAATAGGGCTTCGGATTTTGTTATGTTGATTTTATACCCGGACAGGTCGCCATATCTCGAGAGGAGGCAGAACAGGTTGGGCAGAGATATTCTTGGTTGCTGGAGCGTGAGGAGTATATCGTCAGCAAATAGTGAGAGCTTACTCTCCAGGGACCCTGTCTCCACTCCTCTGATATCTGGGGAGGCTCGGATAGTGGCTGCCAGAGGCTCAATGACCAGGGCAAAAATTAAAGGGGAGAGTGGGCATCCTTGGCGGGTGCCATTACTTATTGGGACAGGATCAGAAGGAGAACCATTGACCATAACCTTAGCAGAGGGGTGAGAATACAAGGCCTGGACCCCCGACAAGAAATCCCCAGACAGACCGAAATGCTTGAGGTTATGAGTCATGAACTGCCAGGAGATCCTGTCGAAGGCCTTTTCGGCATCCAAGGATAAAATGATGGAGGGAGTTTTCCTAGTGTTAATTATATGAATGAGGTCGATAGTTCTCCTTGTGTTATCCCTGGCCTGCCTACCAGGGACAAACCCCACCTGATCATAGTGAACTAGCCCGGGGAGTACAGTGTTTAGGCGATTGGCCAGGATCTTAGCGTAAAGTTTCAAGTCATTATTAAGGAGGGATATTGGGCGATAACTAGCACAATTATGGACTTCTTTGCCTTCCTTGTGGATCAGGGTTATCCGAGCCTCCAGAGATTCTTTAGGCCAGGGTTTGCCCTTTAGGATAGAGTTAAAAAGAGTGGAGAGTTGAGGGGCCAGAAGAGCAGCGAATTTCTTATAGTAGGCTGCTGAAAACCCATCAGGACCAGGTGCCTTTCCTGTTTTCTGAGCCTTAATAACCTGCACTACCTCCTCCAAGGAGATGGGTTCACTAAGGCGGTCTGCAGCCTGGGGAGTAAGCTTCGGAAGGCGAGCGTCCTCCAGGAACTTATCTATACGCTCTGACTGTTCCCGGTGGGCCGAAGTGTTGGGGGGTTGAGGGAGGTTGTACAATTTTAAATAGTAATTCTGGAATTCTGAGCGGATTAATTTTGGGTCATAGACCAGAGTTCCGGAGGGATCCCTAATAGCCATTAGATTACGGGCCGAGACTTTGGTCCGCAGCCGAGTGGCCAAGAGCTTGTCCGCCTTATCACCTTTTTCGTAAAAGCGCTGGTTCAGCCATTTCAGCTTGTTGGCCACTCGGTGGGAGAGAAGTAGGTTAAGTTCACCCCTCACAGAGGCCATTTGTTCAAATAAAGCAGAGTCAGGGTTAGATTTATGTTGTTCCTCCAACTGGTGGAGGGTCGTGGAGAGACGCATGGTCTCGGCCACCCTAGCCCTCTTAGCATTTGCTGCCAAAGCCATTAGATGGCCTCTAATGACCGCCTTATGAGCATTCCAGAGAGTAGAGGGGGAGATATCAGGAGATTCATTTGTTTCAAAATATTCGGATATTAGGGATTTAATATGAGCTACTGTATTTTTGTCGTGGAGAAGGGACTCGTTGAGTCTCCAGGGGAAAGTGGAGGAGCGAGATACTAGGGAGGAGAGGTCCGCCGAAATTGGGGCATGGTCAGACCATGTAATTGAATGGATAGTGGAATTAGTGAGTTTGAGGGTCAGGTCGTGGCTGAGCAGGATCATATCGATTCGGGAATAGGTGTTATGGACTGAGGAGTAGAAAGAATAATCCCGGGCCAAGGGGTCAGAGATTCTCCAAGTATCGTACAGATTGTGCAGTTTCATGAAATCTTGCAAGGCCCTAGAGTTCCTCCTGTCCCTCCCGTCGGAAGGAGCAGTTGAAGGGGCAGACCTATCCAAATGGGGGGTGAGGACCGCGTTAAAGTCTCCTCCCACTATCAATTCTCCCTTGCGAACCTGAGAGAGTGTAGCTCCCAGGCGCCTAAAGAATTTGTGCTGGTCTTGGTTTGGGGCATAGATATTCACTAGTGTGCACGGGAGGTTGTTCAATTTACCTACTAGGATAATGTATCTACCTTCTTTATCTCTGTGTGAGTCTGCGAGATCAAAGACAAGATTACGTGAGAAGAGGATTGCCACCCCGCATCTCTTCTTGGCAGAGTCACAAGCATGATAAGAAAGGGGGAATCTCTTGGATTTAAGTTCCGGGTGCAAGTGTTTGATAAAATGGGTCTCCTGTAGGAATACTAGGTCGCCCTTAAGGGCCTGTAAAGAAGCGTAGAGTTTGCCTCTTTTTTGGGGAGAGTTAACATTGAAAGAAATCAGACGGAGTGTCATGAGAAAGTCAAAGTGGGAGAGTCAAGAGGTGAAAATATATGTAGTGAATTGTAGTTTTGACTTGCTGAAGGGATAGATGCCAGAGACGACCATGGTTGGGGAGACATTGTAGGTGTGGTGGGAGAGTGGGGAAAGGAGGACGGAAGTGGTGCAGGGAACCCGTCCAGGATGCTGGTGGGGCAGAAGGAACGGTACTCTAGGTACCCGGGGACCAGCTGAGAGCAGCCAAGCTCTATGGGGGAGGTGGCTAGGGCTTACCAATCGGGAGGGCGAAAGGTAGATGGCTGACAGGGGTGGGGGGGGAGGCGGGAGGTGGGTATCTGCTACCCAGTGGGCCCATGTGTGTGGGTGTGGGGGAGGAGGGGATGACAGAGAGGGCTGTATCAGTAAGGTGGGGCCACATCATGTAAACATATAAACATATGGATTAACTATGTAACATTGTCGAACCAGAGGGTACAGAGATAACAAACGAATGCTTACAAATGCCAATTTGAACCACTGTGAGCGTATAGAGAATTTCAACAATTAAACAAAAAACAATTACATAACGAGTCCAAATGGGCCCCAAAAAACAGATAAACATGCCTGCCGATGGTCATGGGGGAGATGCAGCCTTTCCGAGGGGGGTCCATAGCGGCATTCCGCTGTAACTCCTAGAAGGCCATGGGTATGGAAATCCACCTGTATACGGAGAAAGCAAAAAACAAGGCAGGGCAAACAGAAACCCCAGACCTCAGGCATGTGAACAATATATTGAGAAATTAGGTAACATATGGACATTTCGGAGGGCTCGTCTCCGGGTAAGTATAGTTCCTCAAATGTCCTTCGGTAGAAATGGCCATTAGGCGGTCAGGAACGGCTTACAATAGCCCTGGATCGGATCAGATTGACCTTCCCTGGGTGGGGAGTTTCTGATCCCTAAAAGACAGTCAGGGATATAAATTACTAGGTCTTGCGAGGAGTGGAGGACTTTTGTACTGTAGACCATTCACCTCGCGGATCTCTTTGGGGCCGCGGGTTTATATCCTGGTTGCTCGAGGTAGATGAATGAGAGGCGCCCGTAGGGGGCTCAGGAGCAAGGCCTAAGCGGTGTAGGAGGGCCTGAGCCTCCGGTAGTGTGCAGGCGGAAATCTGTCTCTCCTGGTGCCAGAGGAACAGGCGGAAGGGGAAGCCCCAGCGATAACGGACATTATGATCTCGTAGAACTTGCGTTACCGGGGCAAGCTCCCGACGTCTGGCCAGAGTGGTTGGTGACAAGTCCTGGAAGATCTGTATGTTGTGACCCTCGAATGTTAAGGTATGTAATTTTCTGGCTCCGCGCAAGACCATCTCTTTGGTAGTATAGAAGTGAAGTCGTAAGATGACATCTCTAGGCTGGTTCTGGTCGGTAGATCTGGGCTTTAGGGCCCTATGGGCTCTGTCCAGTAATAAGTGGTCCTCCGGGACCTCAGGGGCCAATTGGGAGAAAAGCTTCTTCAAGTATTGGTCCAGATGCGCAGGTTCGACCGTTTCTGGAATGCCTTTTAGGCGCAGATTGTTCCGCCTCGCCCGATTGTCCATATCCTCTTGATGTTCCTGGACAGATGTCAAGTCCCTTCGTAGGCGTACAATGTCTTCCTCCATGCCTGTCTGAGAGGACACCACCGTTTCTAATCTTTGTTCAACTTGGTCAGTGCGGGTTCCTATTGAAGCCACCTCTGTCCGCAGTGAGTGGAGGGCAGCTTGTACTTCTGAGTGCACGGAAGATTTCATTTCTTTCATTTCTTTAATTAACGTTAGGAAGTCCCGTCTGGTTATCGGGGACGTATCATCTTCCTCTGAGTCAGATTCAGCAGAAGTGTGACGGGAACCCGTCCTCGACCGGTGCGGGGTTGAGGTTGATTGCTTCGAGAAATATTGAGGGAGGCTTTTGGGGTGGGATTTCTTACTGCCCTAAGGGCATTGTGGAGGATCCTCAAAGGCAGGGCTGTCAGGCAGTAAGAGGGGCTGTGTGAGCAAACCGGATAGTAGAGTAAATTACAATGGGAGGGCCCACATAGGGAAGAGAATTCACATGGGTCTGAGTGTAAATAGCATGGAAAAGACTTCCCGCCCCTGTCAGCACTTTAGGGGGTTACAGGGTCATTGCGCACCCCTGGAACTCTGGGGTCGGCTCCAATAATAGGTAAAATACAATATGGGTTAGAACTATAGTGATTCAGGAGGTGTGAAGCCTGGAGTCTTAGAAGAATCTCAGAATACTTGAAGGAGGCAAGCAGAATGGGCAGAGGTAGTGTAGTTGCCCCGTGTGTAGCAGGTTTTTTTTCACACTAACCTGGCTCCTGTGGTTGGGCGCTGGCAGTGGGTGGTTTCTCCAGTCTCCTCGCCAGTCCGGGTGTTTTTTCTTCGGGGATCTTCAGCTGCAAGCTTGACCCGTGTCCTCTGGTCCAGCACCGCTGGGGGATATACCTGCGCCTCTGATTGTCAGGCCGGAAGTGCGCCTGGTGGTTAGCTGCTGGCAGACCCCTGATGGTAGGAACCTCCGAGCTCTAGCCCAGTCATAAGCTCTAAGCTAAGCTGAAGGCCCAGCGCAGGAAGCCCTGGGACGAATCGCCCGACCGGAAGTCCCCGCGGTAGAACCGGAAGTGGAGATGTCAGCCGGGTAGGTCTGAAATTGAGCCCCAGGCCTTCTCCGGAAGTAGGCCTCCGGGTCCCGCTCACCCAATCCTGTCAGATGGCGGCGTCTGTGGCTCCGAGTGCCGTGGGGGCTCGATGGGAAGCGGAGCTCCGCTTAAAGAAGCCCCAGGGAGTTGTCCTTTGTATGGGCGGTCAGGAGCTGAGAGGCCCAGCGCGGCGGGAACCAGTTGCGGTACCGTCAGGAGGGGGAGGTGAGTGACCAGCTGCAGCTGGGATATCCAGGGTAGTGCCCCAATCCTCTGGTGCCAGATTCAGGGAGAATGAACCGAGAATTTACAGGTAATTCCCCAAATACCTGATTTAAGTGCAGGAGCTGATGTGGAAAGCGACCACCTGAAATGGCTGCCTAGCCACCCCCCCCCCCCGTTATAACCTATTTTTATAGGTTATTCATTTAAACAATATAT